>NC_091979.1:1758113-2358113 GCF_044704955.1 Pristiophorus japonicus
CCCCCCGACTCTCTCCCCCCGACACTCTCCCCCCGACTCTCTCCCCCGACCTCCCCCTCCCCCCCACTCTCTCTCCCCCCGACTCTCTCCCCCCCAACACTCTCCCCTCCACTCTCTCCCCCGACTCTTCTCCTCCCCCAACTCTCTCTCCCCCCACAACCCACTCTCTCCCTCCCATCCCCCCTCCCTCGCTCTTCTCCTCCCCACCGACTCTCTCTCCCCCCGACACTCCCCCCGACTCTCTCCCCCCGACTCTCTCTCCCCCGACTCTCTCCCCCCGACTCTCTCTCCCCCCCGACACTCCCCCCGACTCTCTCCCCCCGACTCTCTCTCCCCCGACTCTCTCCCCCCCGACTCTCTCTCCCCCGACTCTCCCCCCCGACACTCACCCCTGATTCTCTCTCCCCCGACTCTCTCCCCGCTGACTCTCTCTCCCCCCGACTCTCTCCCCCCCCGACTCTCTCCCCCCCCGACTCTCTTCCCCCAACTGTCTCCTGACTCCCCCCACCTCTCTCCCCCGACTCTCCTCCTCCCCCCCGACTCTCTCTCCCCCCGACACTCCCCCGCGACACTCCCCCCCGACTCTCTCCCCCGAGCTCTCTCCCCCGACTCTCCCCCCCGACTCTCTCCCCCCGACTCTCCCCCCCCGTCTCTCCCCCCCGACTCTCTCCCCCCCGACTCTCTCTCCCCCCAAACTCTCTCCCCCCGACTCTCTCCCCCGACTCTCTCCCCGACTCTCTCCCCCCGACTCTCTCCCCCCAACTCTCTCTCCCCCAACTCTCTCTCCCCCCCGACACTCCCACCACGACACTCCCCCCGACTCTCTCCCCCCGACTCTGTCTCCCCGACTCTCTCTCCCCGACTCCCCCCCGACTCTCTCCCCCGACTCTCCCCCCGACTCTGTCTCCCCGACTCTCTCCTCCCCCGACTCTCTCCCCCCCGACTCTCTCCTCCCCCGACTCTCCCCCCGACTCTCTCCCCGCTGACTCTCTCTCCCCCCGACTCTCTCCCCCCCCGACTCTCTCCCCCCCCGACTCTCTTCCCCCAACTGTCTCCTGACTCCCCCCACCTCTCTCCCCCGACTCTCCTCCTCCCCCCGACTCTCTCTCCCCCCCGACACTCCCCCCGCGACACTCCCCCCCGACTCTCTCCCCCGAGCTCTCTCCCCCCGACTCTCCCCCCCGACTCTCTCCCCCCGACTCTCCCCCCCCGTCTCTCCCCCCCGACTCTCTCCCCCCCGACTCTCTCTCCCCCCAAACTCTCTCCCCCCGACTCTCTCCCCCGACTCTCTCCCCCGACTCTCTCCCCCCCCGACTCTCTCCCCCCGACTCTCTCTCCCCCGACTCTCTCCCCCCCGACTCTCTCCCCCCCGACTCTCTCCCCCGACTCTCTCCCCCCCGACTCTCTCCCCCCCGACTCTCTCCCCCGACTCTCTCTCCCCCCCGACTCTCTTCCCCGACTCTCTTCCCCCGAATCTCTCTCCCCTGACTCTCTCTCCCCAACTCTCTCTCCCCTCGACTCTCTCCCCTGACTCTCTCCTCCCCGACTCTCTCCCCCCGACTCTCTCCCCGCCGACTCTCTCTCCCCTCGACTCTCTTCCCCCGACTCTCTCTCCCCTGACTCTCTCTCCCTGACTCTCTCCCCCCCCCGACTCTCTCTCCCCCGACTCTCCCCTCTGACTCTCTCTCCCCGACTCTCCCCCGACTCTCTCTCCCCGACACTCTCTCCCCGGCTCTCTCCTCCCCGACTCTCCCCCCGACTCTCTCTCCCCGACTCTCTCTCCCCCGACTCTCTCTCCCCGACTCTCTCTCCCCCGACTCTCCCCCCCGACTCTCTCCCCCCCCGACTCTCCCCCCGACTCTCTCCTCCCCGACTCTATCCCTCTCGACTCTCTCCTCTCGACTATCTCCCCTGACTCCCCCCCGACTCTCTTCCCCCGACTCTCTTCCCCCAACTCTCTCTCCCCTGACTCTCTCCCCACTCGACTCTCTCCCCCCGACTCTCTCTCCCCCGACTCTCTCTCCCCGACTCTCTCCCCCCGACTCCCCCCGATTCTCTCTCCCCGACTCTCTCCTCCCCGACTCTATCCCTCTCGACTCTCTCTCCCCCGACTCTCTCTCCCCCGACTCTCTCTCCCCCGACTCTCTCTCCCCGACTCTCTCTCCCTGACCCCCGACTCTCTCTCCCCGACTCTCTCTCCCCTGACTCTCTCCCCCCCCGACTCTCTCGCCCCCGACTCTCTCCCTCTCGACTCTCCCCCCCAACTCTCTCCCCTGACTCCCTCCCCGACTCTCTCCCCCCGACTCTCTCCCCTGACTCCCCCCCGACTCTCTCCCTCTCGACTCTCCCCCCCAACTCTCTCCCCTGACTCCCCCCCCGACTCTCTCCCCCCGACTCTCTCCCCTGACTCCCTCCCCGACTCTCTCCCCCCGACTCTCTCCCCTGACTCCCCCCCCGACTCTCTCCCCTGACTCTCTCCCCCGACTCTCTCCCCCCGACTCTCCCCCTCCCCCCGACTCTCTCTCCCCGACTCTCTCTACCCCGACTCTCTCCCCTGACTCTCCCCCGACTCTCCCCGCTGACTCTCTCTCCCCCGACTCTCTCTCCCCCGACTCTCTCCCCTGACTCCCCCCCGACTCTCCCCCCTGACTCTCTCCCCCCCGACTCTCTCCTCCCCCGACTCTCTCCCCCCCCGACTCTCTTCCCCCAACTTTCTCCTGACTCCCCCCCACCTCTCTCCCCCAACTCTCCTCCTCCCCCCCGACTCTCTCTCCCCCCCGACACTCCCCCCGCGACACTCCCCCCCGACTCTCTCCCCCCCCGACTCTCTCCCCCCTGGCACTCCCCCCCCGACACTCCCCCCCGACTCTCCTCCTCCCCCCCGACTCTCTCCCCCCCCGACTCTCTTCCCCCAACTCTCTCCTGACTCCCCCCCACCTCTCTCCCCCGACTCTCCTCCTCCCCCCCGACTCTCTCTCCCCCCCGACACTCCCCCCGCGACACTCCCCCCCGACTCTCTCCCCCCCGACTCTCTCCCCCCTGGCACTCCCCCCCCGACACTCCCCCCCGACTCTCCTCCTCCCCCCCGACTCTCTCCCCCCCGACTCTTTCTTCCCCCCGACACTCCCCCCCGACTCTCTCTCCCCGACTCTCTCTCCCCCGACTCTCTCTCCCCGACTCTCTCTCCCCCCCGACTCTCTCCCCCCTGACTCTCTCTCCCCGACTCTCTCTCCCCCTCGACTCTCTCCCCCACCCCCCGCCGACCGTCCCTCGCTCCGACCCCTTTCAGGCGGCTGAGATCGGTGGTCGTGGGGCTGAGAGGGAGAGACGGGGGGGTGAGAGAGAGAGAGGCTGAGTGGGGGTGGGCAGGGGGCGGGGACGGAGGCTGGGGGAGATTGAGAGAGACTGGGGGAGGTGGAGAGACACAGGCGAGGGAGGTTTCGGAGGGGAGAGAGAGAACTCAGGGAAGACGGATCACGTTCTTCCAGCCCCCTACGAGGGACATGGTTGGAGTGGATGAGATCCAGAAGTCACTGTTGTGTATGCATGCCTGTTTACTGTGTGATGTCTGTAACACTGTATATGCCCTTGTACTATACACACCTTACCGGTACACTAGAGGGTGCTGTTGCTGGAGACCCAGGGGATGCCTGCACACTGCAGGTAGCCCAGTATAAAAAGGAACACACAGCTTGTTATCCTCACTCAGGAGCTGCTAATAAAAGACTGCAGGTCTTAAATACCATACCCTGTCTCGTGGAGTCATTACTAAAGGTGCCTACATACTCTACTACTGGCGACGGGAATACGGGATCACAAACTACACGCTCAACATGTCTAATCTCAGCAACTTCCAGCAATTTACAGAGGGGGAAGATTGGGATGCTTTTGTAGAAAGATTGGGACACTTCTTTATAGCCAACGACCTGGATGGGGACACACCGGCCACACTACCGAACAAACGCAGGGCCATCCTGCTTAGCAGTTGTGGGCCCACCATCTATTGTCTCGTCAGGGACTTACTAGCCCCGGAGAAGACAACCACCAAGAGCTATGAGCAACTTGTAACAATCATACAGGAACAACTAAAACCGAAAGAAAGCATCCTCACAGCCAGGCACCGGTTTTACACTTACCGGCGACCTGAGGGCCAAGAAATTGCCAAGTATGCTGCACACTTAAGAAGACTAGCTGCACCGTGTGAGTTTGGCAACCACCTTAATGAAGCACTAAGGGACATATTTGTTATCGGAATCGGCCACGAAGGCCTCCTACACAAATTGCTCTCGGCTGACATCACAGTCACCCTGCAGAAAGCAATTCAAGTGAGCCAGGCCTACATGGTTTCGGCCAGTGACTCCAGGTGAATACTGACCCAGGACTCTAAACCAGCGAGCGCAGTGCACCGAATGGACACTTCTAAAGGCAGAAATGCTGCCCCGAGTCATGCAACCCTGAGTCCGCCACATGGGGCAAACCGGATGGCCCCGTGCTGGTGCTGTGGAGGAAACCAAAGGCCCACCAGTGCCGCTACAAAAACTATACATGCAAAGGCTGCAAAGAGAAAGGGCACCTTCAGAGAATGTGCAGAAAAGGCAATACTCACCGCGTCTCTGATGAGCTGACTGATCAACTGGGCTCCGACACAGATGAAGAGGAAGTTGTTCAAACCCTGGAAGAAGAGTATGGAATCTTTACCTGCTCCACTGAAAGTTCTCCATGGACGATGGAAATGGACATCGACGGGGTCCCAGTCTCCATGGAGATCGACACAGGGACAAGCCAGTCTGTGATGAGCCAAATGACCTTTGAAAAAATTTGGATGAATCCTGCCACTCGACCAAAACTGTCTCCTGTCCAGGCAAACCTGCTCACCTACACCAAAGGTAAAATCCAAATCATTGGCAGCGTAGACGTCCAGGTCTCCCAGGGTGGCATGTTGCACAAACTCCCCCTGTGGATTGTAGCCGGCGATGGTCCCACACTGCTGGGCAGGAATTGGATGAACCGGGTCCACATCGGGCGAAGTGATGCTGTGGAAGAAAAGAGCACCACAAGCAGCAGACCTACATTCAAAATGGCCGCCTCCATGCCACGAATCAACATGGAGGAGCATCATGTGACATCGAGCGGCCAATCGGATTTGAAGGCTCCCTTAAAGGAGACCGGTAACCAAAGAAATTTAAAGGGGAAGTTCCAACTATTTGAGTACATGGACATTAAAGCTAAAGATGCGATTAAAGGGTGCAAGTATGAAAATGTATGTAATGTAACAATGAATTGTGATGCTGGTTTAACTAATATGACTAATGAGATGAATGCAGGTGTCACTAAGGTTAAGAACAAGTTTATTACGCTTAACAATAATGATAGAGAATGTGAAATGCCTAATGTAACCATGTCTGTTGAAACCAAGACACCCAAAAGTGATACAAATGCAAGAATGTACAATGCAGGCTCGACTATGTGTGATCAGAGCCAAGGTGTCATGTATACCGGTAGGACACTGCCAATGGACATTGGGTCCTACAGGGATCACGCTGATGCCAATGGAATCCCCCTGTGGGAGACCCCCTGATACAGCAGGCTACCTGACCATGTAGCCTGGACCTTTGGAACGAATGTGATGTCCCTTGCAGGACACACACACAGGTAGTGGGAGCAGACCCACTACAGGGACAGTGGTCAATGGGCAGCTCAGCCACCACCAATGGCAACCTGCACCAGACCAGCCCTACAGCCCCTGGCCAACAGGCCCAACACCAGGAGCATGAGGCCAATACCCTCCAGCTTCCCTGGCAAACCCTGGGATGACCTGACCCTCATCCTCATTGGTGGACAAGGAGCCCACCCAGTCTTGTGGCCCTGCCCACCACCCCACAACTACCCACATCACAGTGTATACACACCACCCACTGCTGTCATGGCTACCTCCCCGAGGGATCCCACAACAGTGACACCCACTTGGTCTGTGTGTGAGGGAGGGGAAACGTACGAGGCCAGCCTCAAGCACAGGGATCACACCTGGCAACCACACAACCCTCACCACAACCCCCCATAGCCCACCACTGATCACCTCCCCTGGGCAGGACAACTAGGATATGGAAAATGCTCAGGGGGGAGTATTGTTGTGTAGGCATGCATGTTTACTGTGTGATGTCTGTAACACTGTATGCAACATTGAATGTACCCTCGTACTGTACACACCTCACCGGTACACCAGAGGGTGCTGTTGCTGGAGAGTCAGGGGTTGCCTGCACATGACAGGTAACCCAGTATAAAAAGGAACACACAGCTTGCTGGCGGGCACTCAGGAGCTGCTAATAAAGGACTGCAGGTCTGTACCGTTTAAGTACCATACCCTGCCTCGTGGAGTCATTACTAAAAGTGCCTACATACACTACAGTCACGACACTGTCCCTATTCACTTCACACCCAATAAACCGGTTAACAATCCGTACACAGTGCCCCATCTATCGTGGGGGTGGGGGAAGGATGTACTTGGACTAGGGTAAGGTATTTTGGTTGGGGGAGGGATAGAAACATAGAAACATAGAAAATAAGTGCAGGAGTAGGCCATTCGGCCCTTCGAGCCTGCACCGCCATTCAGTGAGTTCATGGCTGAACATGCAACTTCAGTACCCCATTCCTGCTTTCTCGCCATACCCCTTGATCCCCCTAGTAGTAAGGACTACATCTAACTCCTTTTTGAATATATTTAGTGAATTGGCCTCAACAACTTTCTGTGGTAGAGAATTCCACAGGTTCACCACTCTCTGGGTGAAGAAGTTTCTCCTCATCTCGGTCCTAAATGGCTTACCCCTTATCCTTAGACTGTGTCCCCTGGTTCTGGACTTCCCTAACATTGGGAACATTCTTCCTGCATCTAACCTGTCTAAACCCGTCAGAATTTTAAAAGTTTCTATGAGATCCCCTCTCATTCTTCTGAACTCCAGTGAATACAAGCCCAGTTGATCCAGTCTTTCTTGATAGGTCAGTCCCGCCATCCCGGGAATCAGTCTGGTGATATACCTGGACTGGGGTAAGGCACTTTGGCTGGGGGAGGGATGTACTGGGACTGGGATTGGGATTGGGGTAAGGCACTTTGGCTGGGGGAGGGATGTACTTGGACTGGGGTGAGGCCCTTGCTGCCTTCTGGAGAGCTCTGTCCTCTGTCGCTTCAGGAAGTCAAAGTGGATCGAGTTACAATTTGCAAAGTCAGTGAGACCTTGGGATGGGCGGCTCCAGTGAACTTAAGGAAAGGTAACTTTGATGGTATGAGACGTGAATTGGCTAGAATAGACTGGCGAGTGATACTTAAAGGGTTGAGGGTGGATAGGCAATGGCAAACATTTAACTTCAACAATTGTTCATCCCTGTCTGGAGTAAAAATAAAACGTGGAAGGTGGCTCAACCGTGGCTAACAAGGGAAATTAAGGTTAGTGTTAAATCCAAGGAAGAGGCATATAAATTGGACAGAAAAAGCAGCAAACCTGAGGACTGGGAGAAATTTAGAATTGAGCAGAGGAGGACAAAGGGTTTAATTAGGAGGGGGAAAATAGTGTATGAGAGGAAGCTTGCTGGGAACATAAAAACTGACTGCAAAAGCTTCTATAGATATGTGAAAAGAAAAAGATTAGTGAAGACAAACGTAGGTCCCTTGCAGTCAGATTCAGGTGAATTTATAATGGGGAACAAAGAAATGGCAGACCAGTTGAACAAATACTTTGGTTCTGTCTTCACGAAGGAAGACACAAATAATCTTCCGGAAATACTAGGGGACCGAGGGTCTAGCGAGAAGGAGGAACTGAAGGAAATCCTTATTAGGCGGGAAATTGTATTTGGGAAATTGATGAGATTGAAGGCTGATAAATCCCTGGGGTCTGATAGTCTGCATCCCAGAGTACTTAAGGAAGTGGCCCTAGAAATAGTGGATGCATTGGTGGTCATTTTCCAACAGTCTATAGACTCTGGATCAGTTCCTATCAACTGGAGGGTAGCTAATGTAACACCACTTTTTAAAAAAGGAGGCAGAGAGAAAACAGTTAATTATAGACCAGTTAGCCTGACATCAGTAGTGGGGAAAATGATGGAATCAATTATTAAAGATGAAATAGCAGTGCATTTGGAAAGCAGTAACAGGATCGGTCCTCTCCATCATATGGGGGACAGGCAGGAAAATTGAGTTGAGGCCAAGACCAGATCAGCCACAATCTTATTGTTAAGTGAATGGGCAAAAATTTGGCAGATAGAATATAATGTGGGAAAATATGAGGTTATCCACTTTGGTTGGAAGAATTAAAAAGCAAATAATTATTTAAATGAAGAGAGACTACAAAATGCTACTGTACTGTGGGACCTGGGGGACCTCGTACATGAAACACAAAAAGTTAGTATGCAGGTACAGCAAATAATTAGGAAGGCAAATGGAATGTTGGCCTTTATTGCAAGGGGGATGGAGTATAAATGTAGGGAAGTCTTGCTACAACTGTACAGGGTATTGGTGAGACCACACCTGGAGTACTGTGTGCAGTTTTGATCTCCGTATTTAATGAGGAATATATTTGCATTGAAGGCAGTTCAGAGAAGGTTCACTCGGTTGATTCCTGAGATGCGGGGTTGTCTTATGAAGAAAGGTTGAGCAGGTTGTGTCTATACTCATTGGAGTTTAGAAGAATGGCAGGTGATCTTATTCCCTCATGGGGAATCTAGAACTAGGGGCATAGTTTCAGAATAAAGGGTCGCCCATTTAAAATGGAGATGAGGAGGAATTTCTTCTCTCAGAGGGTCGTGAATCTTTAGAATTCTCTACCCCAGAGAGCTGTGGAGGCTGGGTCATTGAATATATTTAAGAGATAGGCAGATTTAGAAGATAGACAGATTTTTGAATGACACTGGTGTCAAGGGTTATGGGGAGCGGGCAGGGAAGTGGAGTTGAGGCCAGGACAAAATCAGCCATGATCTTTTTGAATGGTGGAGCAGGCTCAAGGGGTCAATTGGCCGACTCCTGCTCCTATTTCTTATGTTCTTATGTTCTTCCTCTTCCAGTTCTTGCTCCTCCACAACTGCCTGGCCAGGTTGCAGTTCTTGGGTATCTGAAAGGAGAGTCTGATGAAGGTAGTGTTGTGGTGAGGGGAGGAAGAGAGGGGAAGCAGGAGGTACATGCTTACACCATCAGCAGCTTGTAAATCAGAAGGGGGATATGAGAAGGAGGATTCAGTATTAGAATACCATCAGCTTCCGTTGTTTCAGCCCTGCCACTGGCCACAGGCTCAGCAGTGGCTGCTCCAATTATTGCCAACACCATCTCCTCCACGGGGGTTACGTAATGCAGGCACACCTGTCTCCCTGCTGCCTTCGGTTATAAGCATGCACCTCTTTCTTCCGTCTTTCGGATAAGACGTTAAACCGAGGCCCCGTCTGCTCTCTCCAGTGGAAGTAAAAGATCTCATGGCACTATTTCAAAGAAGAGCAGTGAAGTTATCCCCGGTGTCCTGGGGCCAATATTTATCCTTCAATCAATATCACTAAAAAAACAGATAATCCGGTCATTATCACATTGCTGTGTGTGGGAGCTTGCTGTGCGCAAATCGACTGCCGCGTTTCCCACATTACAACAGTGACTACACTCCAAAAGTATTTCATTGGCTGTAAAGCACTTTGAGACGTCCGGTGGTCCTGAAAGGTGCTATATAAATGCAAGTCTTTCTTTTTCTTTCTTTGTCTCTCCTCCTGTCCACCTCCTGCACCAAGGTCCCCAGTGCGAAGTCAAAATATCACTGAGCCCTCTCTCTCTCCTGTTGTGCCATTAGTATGTCATCTTGCCCCTCAGAATGTCTTCCCCAAACCATTTCCAGCACCTGCTGCAGGCAGAATACACCTCCCCTTTAAGAGGTGCAGGCTGGCTGAAGGTGGTGCTAGCCACACACAAACTTGGGCCGTGGGGCTGAAAGGCAGCCACTGAACAGTGCATTCAATGATGGGCTGCATGCTATTATCATTTATATTAGCAGGCACCACAAATTTTATGTGCTGCCTGCATGGGACTCAATGAGCGCAAGCTAATCGCACCCTCACAATACCCGCGCCCATTTTCGGGGGCCATCGAATTTTGCCATCCCTGGGGTTAAATAATGTAATACAACCCATTCATTATCGCATCCTCACACTAAAATTCCCCTCAATAATTGGTCACCGATCCTTCATAATTCCTTTGATTGTACTGAGAAAATAACAGAGAATCAACTCTCTGTTATTGAACTGAACGTTACACATTGGCTTGAGCAATAATCATGTAACATCACATTTAAAGTATAATTGCCAAATCTGAAACAGGAAACAAGTGCAGCTCTGTGGCTGTGTTGTAAAAAGGAGTTTCTCAATGCTGCAAGAAAGTGTGTTTAGGATGAAGTTACAGTGTCGTATTTAGCACGTACATTAAATCAATACAAATAACATGAACTTTTAAAAAATTGTGAGCCTGAGTAAAATGTAGCATTGGTTGGTTTCAAGCAATGGATGCAAAAACAGAGTTCTAGTTTTAACACTCTCCACTTGCAGAGCTAAGAAGATAAGCAGTTATAGCACATATTTCTTAGAAGTATCTCAAAGGTCTGTAAACTTATCACATCTAGTTGAGAATGGTGTTGGACAATCAGGCAACGAGCAGAAGGAGGAGGCGTCATGTTAAGTATGGTGGAGCTCAGCACGAGTGCACGACACAAAGCTGTAGTGTTTGAAGGTTTCTTGAGCCAAACATACCAAAGGTCCTCTCCATCATATATGTCGGGGTGCATTGACTTCAGCTCACTCCGCGTGACATTGAGAAGCAGCTCAGTGGATTGGACACAATTGTTATTCTGAAAACCTGCACCAGAGCTGCCTGCCCACACCATCATCCAACTCCACCTTTCAACAGGCCAGTCACTCAGCATTGTTACAACACAAAACATGTTGGGGCCGGAATTGCCCTCTGCCTAAAACAGGGCGCACAAGGTGTTTCAGTGCAGCTACCTGACAATGTCGAAGTTGGCCAGGTATGTTCTATCATTCAGTCATGGCTCAGTGGGTAGAAACATAGAAACATAGAAAATAGGTGCAGGAGTAGGCCATTTGGCCCTTCAAGCCTGCACCACCATTCAATAAGATCATGGCTGATCATTCCCTCAGTACCCCTTTCCTGCTTTCTCTCCATACCCCTTGACCCCTTTAGCCATAAGGGCCATATCTAACTCCCTCTTGAATATATCCAATGAACTGGCATCAACAACTCTCTGCGGCAGGGAATTCCACAGGTTAACAACTCTGAGTGAAGAAGTTTCTCCTCATCTCAGTCCTAAAAGGCCTACCCCTGATCCTGAGACTATGTCCCCTGGTTCTGGACTTCCCCAACATCAGGAACATTCTTCCTGCATCTAACCTGTCCAGTCCCGTCAGAATTTTATATGTTTCTATGAGATCCCCGCTCATCCTTCTAAACTCCAGTGAATAAAGGCCCAGTTGATCCAGTCTCTCCTCATATGTCAGTCCAGCTATCCCGAGAATCAGTCTGGTGAACCTTCACTGCACTCCCTCAATAGCAAGAACGTCCTTCCTCAGATTAGGAGACCAAAACTGAACACAATATTCCAGGTGAGGCCTCACCAAGGCCCTGTACAACTGCAGTAAGACCTCCCTGCTCCTATACTCAAATCTCCTAGCTATGAAGGCCAACATACCATTTCCCTTCTTCACCACCTGCTGTACCTGCATGACAACTTTCAATGACTGATGTACCATGACACCCAGGTCTCGTTGTACCTCCCCTTTTCCTAATCTGCCACCATTCAGATAATATTCTGCCTTCGTGTTTTTGCCCCCAAAATGGATAACCTCACATTTATCCACATTATACTGCATCTGCCATGCATTTGCCCACTCACCTAACCTGTTCAAGTCACCCTGCAGCCTCTTAGCATCCTCTTCACAGCTCACACCGCCACCCAGCTAAGTGTCATCTGCAAACGTAGAGATATTACACTCAATTCCTTCATCTAAATCATTGATGTATATTGTAAAGAGCTGGGGTCCCAGCACTGAGCCCTGCGGCACTCCACTAGTCACTGCCTGCCATTCTGAAAAGGACCCGTTTATCCCGACTCTCTGCTTCCTGTCTGCCAACCAGTTCTCTATTCACGTCAATACATTATCCCCAATACAATGTGCTTTAATTTTGCACACCAATCTCTTGTGTGGGACCTTGTCAAAAGCCTTTTGAAAGTCCAAATGCACCACATCCACTGGTTCCCCCTTGTCCACTCTACTAGTTACATCCTCAAAAAATTCCAGAAGATTTGTCAAGCATGATTTCCCTTTCATAAATCCATGCTGACTTGGACCGATCCTGTCACTGCTTTCCAAATGCGCTGCTATTTCATCTTTAATAATTGATGCCAGCATTTTCCCCACTACTGATGTCAGGCTGATCGGTCTATAGTTCCCAGTTTTCTCTCTCCCTCCTTTTTTAAAAAGCACCCTTGCCTCTGAGTCAGAAGGTTGTGGGTTCAAATGCCATTCCAGAAATTTAAGCACAAAGTCTAGGGAGTACTGAGCGAGTGCTGTAATATCGGAGGTGCCATCCTTCAGATGAGACGTTAAACCGAAGCCCCGTTCGATCTCTGCTTCAATCCCATTGCACTATTTCCAAGAGCAGGAGAGTCTCCGCGGTGTCGTAGGAAATAATTATTCCACAATTAACATCACTAAGACAGATTATCTGGTCATTATCACATTGCTGTGTGTGGGAGCTTGCTGTGCACAACCTGGCGGCCACATTTCCTACATTACAACAGTGACTACATTTCAAAAAATATTTCATTGGCTGTAAAACACTTTGGGATGTCCGGTGGTCATGAAAGGCGCTATATAAATACAATCTTTCTTTTTTTTCTTTTTATCTACAAAAAGCAGGATAAATCTAACATGGCTAATTCCTACCATGTCAAAAGGTCCTAATCTGGAACCAAGTGATGCAAGAGCCATCAATTGTACCATTAAAGGGCATCTCCTCACCAATAACCTGCTCACCATCTTCCAACTCCATCGTCCAACAGGCCAGGCACTCAGCATTGTTACAGCACAAAACATGTTGGGGCCAAAATTGCCCTCCGCCCAAACGGCCGATTGTTTGTGTGCATTACCGCCCCAATGGATGGGGAGGACATTAGAGCGAAATTCGTGACTTGGAGCAAAAAAAGCAAGGCGGTGTTGGTGGTGGGAACGGGCTCTTTGCAGCGGTGTGAAGACGGACGGAACAATTAGTCCGAGAAATTCAGCAGATTCCCATTGAGTGATAACAAGGCAGCTGCTCCCTGGCCTTGTTAAAGGGCAGGATTTGCAGCTAGGCCCAAAGCACTGAGTTTGTCTTTGGTGCTTCTGAAGGAATGGCTAATGCAGCAACTTCAAGGAGGGCCAGCCACTTCTCCGACACTGAAATTCAAACCCTGGTCCATGCTGTGGAGGGAAGGAGACGCGTCCTGAATCCGGACTCAGGAAGACCCAGCGCGCAGTGTTTGTGAATGACTTGAGAGAAACATAGAAACATAGAAAATAGGAGCAGGAGTAGGCCATTCGGCCCTTCGAGCCTGCACCACCATTCAAAATGATCATAGAAACATAGAACATAGAAAATAGGTGCAGGAGCAGGCCATTCAGCCCTTCTAGCCTGCACCACCATTCAATGAGTTCATGGCTGAACATGAAACTTCAGTACCCCCTTCCTGCTTTCTCACCATACCCCTTGATCCCCCGAGTAGTAAGGACTTCATCTAACTCCCTTTTGAATATATTTAGTGAATTGGCCTCAACTACTTTCTGTGGTAGAGAATTCCACAGGTTCACCACTCTCTGGGTGAAGAAGTTTCTCCTCATCTCGGTCCTAAATGGCTTACCCCTTATCCTCAGACTGTGACCCCTGGTTCTGGACTTCCCTAACATTGGGAACATTCTTCCTGCATCTAACCTGTCTAAACCCGTCAGAATTTTAAACGTTTCCATGAGGTCCCCTCTCATTCTTCTGAACTCCAGTGAATACAAGCCCAGTTGATCCAGTCTTTCTTGATAGGTCAGTCCCGCCATCCCGGGAGTCAGTCTGGTGAATCTTCGCTGCACTCCCTCAATAGCAAGAATGTCCTTCCTCAAGTTAGGAGACCAAAACTGTACACAATACTCCAGGTGTGGCCTCACCAAGGCCCTGTACAACTGTAGCAACACCTCCCTGCCCCTGTACTCAAATCCCCTCGCTATGAAGGCCAACATGCCATTTGCTTTCTTAACCGCCTGCTGTACCTGCATGCTAACCTTCAATGACTGATGTACCATGACACCCAGGTCTCGTTGTACCTTCCCTTTTCCTAATCTGTCACCATTCAGATAATAGTCTGTCTCTCTGTTTTTACCACCAAAGTGGATAACCTCACATTTATCCACATTATATTTCATCTGCCATGCATTTGCCCACTCACCTAACCTATCCAAGTCACTCTGCAGCCTCATAGCATCCTCCTCGCAGCTCACACTGCCACCCAACTTAGTGTCATCCGCAAATTTGGAGATACTGCATTTAATCCCCTCGTCTAAATCATTAATGTACAGTGTAAACAGCTGGGGCCCCAGCACAGAACCTTGCGGTATCCCACTAGTCACTGCCTGCCATTCTGAAAAGTCCCCATTTACTCCTACTCTTTGCTTCCTCTCTGCCAACCAGTTCTCAATCCATGTCAGCACACTACCCCCAATCCCATGTACTTTAACTTTGCACATTAATCTCTTGTGTGGGACCTTGTCGAAAGCCTTCTGAAAGTCCAAATATACCACATCAACTGGTTCTCCTTTGTCCACTTTACTGGAAACATCCTCAAAAAATTCCAGAAGATTTGTCAAGCATGATTTCCCTTTCACAAATCCATGCTGACTTGGACCTATCATGTCACCATTTTCCAGATGCACTGCTATGACATCATAATAATTGATTCCATCATTTTACCCACTACCGATGTCAGGCTGACCGGTCTATAATTCCCTGTTTTCTCTCTCCCTCCTTTTTTAAAAAGTGGGGTTACATTGGCTACCCTCCACTCCATAGGAACTGATCCAGAGTCAATGGAATGTTGGAAAATGACTGTCAATGCATCCGCTATTTCCAAGGCCACCTCCTTAAGTACTCTGGGATGCAGTCCATCAGGCCCTGGGGATTTATCGGCCTTCAATTCCATCAATTTCCCCAACACAATTTCCCGACTAATAAAGATTTCCCTCAGTTCCCCCTCCTTACTAGACCTTCTGACCACTTTTATATCCGGAAGGTTGTTTGTATCCTCCTTAGTGAATACCAAACCAAAGTACTTGTTCAATTGGTCCGCCATTTCTTTGTTCCCCGTTATGACTTCCCCTGATTCTGACTGCAGGGGACCTACGTTTGTCTTTACTAACCTTTTTCTCTTTACATATCCATAGAAACTTTTGCAGTCCACCTTAATGTTCCCTGCAAGCTTCTTCTCGTACTCCATTTTCCCTGCCCTAATCAAACCCTTTGTCCTCCTCTGCTGAGTTCTAAATTTCTCCCAGTCCCCAGGTTCGCTGCTATTTCTGGCCAATTTGTATGCCACTTCCTTGGCTTTAATACTATCCCTGATTTCCCTAGATAGCCACGGTTGAGCCACCTTCCCTTTTTTATTTTTACGCCAGACAGGAATGTACAATTGTTGTAATTCATCCATGCGGTCTCTAAATGTCTGCCATTGCCCATCCACAGTCAACCCCTTCAGTATCATTCGCCAATCTATCCTAGCCAATTCACGCCTCATACCTTCAAAGTTACCCTTCTTTAAGTTCTGGACCATGGTCTCTGAATTTACTGTTTCATTCTCCATCCAAATGCAGAATTCCACCATATTATGGTCACTCTTCCCCAAGGGGCCTCGCACAATGAGATTGCTAATTAATCCTCTCTCATTACACAACACCCAGTCTAAGATGGCCTCCCCACTAGTTGGTTCCTCAACATATTGGTCTAGAAAACCATCCCTTATGCACTCCAGGAAATCCTCCTCCACCATATTGCTTCCAGTTTGGTTAGCATATTAAAGTCACCCATTCTAACTGCTACACCTTTATTGCATGCACCCCTAATTTCCTGTTTGATGCCCTCCCCAACATCCCTATTACTGTTTGGAGGTCTGTACACAACTCCTACTAACGTTTTTGCCCTTTGGTGTTCTGCAGCTCTACCCATATAGATTCCACATCATCCAAGCTAATGTCTTTCCTAACTATTGCATTAATCTCCTCTTTAACCAGCAATGCCTCCTTTTCCTTTTATTCTATCCTTCCTGAATGTTGAATACCCCTGAATGTTGAGTTCCCAGCCCTGATCATCCTGGAGCCACGTCTCCGTAATCCCAATCACATCATATTTGTTAACATCTATTTGCACAATTAATTCATCCACCTTATTGCGGATACTCATTGCATTAAGACACAAAGCCTTCAGGCTTGTTTTTTTAACACCCTTTGTCCTTTTAGAATTTTGCTGTACAGTAGCCCTTTTTGTTCTTTGCCTTGGGTTTCTCTGCCCTCCACTTTTCCTCATCTCCTTTCTGTCTTTTGCTTTTGCCTCCTTTTTGTTTCCCTCTGTCTCCCTGCATTGGTTCCCATCCCCCTGCCATATTAGTTTAAATCCTCCCCAACAGCACTAGCAAACACTCCCCCTAGGACGTTGGTTCCGGTCCTGCCCAGGTGCAGACCATCCGGTTTGTACTGGTCCCACCTCCCCCAGAACCGGTTCCAATGCCCCAGGAATTTGAATCCCTCCCTGCTGCACCACTGCTCAAGCCACGTATTCATCTGAGCTATCCTGCGATTCCTACTCTGACTAGCACGTGGCACTGGTAGCAATCCCGAGATTACTACTTTTGAGGTCCTACTTTTTAATTTAGCTCCTAGCTCCTTAAATTCGTTTCGTAGGACCTCATCCCTTTTTTTACCTATGTCGTTGGTACCAATGTGCACCACGACAACTGGCTGTTCTCCCTCCCATTTCAGAATGTCCTGCACCCGCTCCGAGACATCCTTGACCCTTGCACCAGGGAGGCAACGTACCATCCTGGAGTCTCGGTTGCGGCCGCAGAAACGCCTATCTATTCCCCTTACAATTGAATCCCCTATCACTATCGCGCTCCCACTCTTTTTCCTGCCCTCCTGTGCAGCAGAGCCAGCCACGGTGCCATGAACTTGGCTGCTGCTGCCCTCCCCTGATGAGTCATTCCCCTCAACAGTACCCAAAGCGGTGTATCTGTTTTGCAGGGGGATGACCGCAGGGGACCCCTGCACTACCTTCCTTGCACTACTCTTCCTGCTGGTCTTCCATTCCATATCTGGCTGTGGACCCTTTCCCTGCGGTAAGACCAACTCACTACACGTGATACTCACGTCATTCTCAGCATCGTGGATGCTCCAGAGTGAATCCACCCTCAGCTCCAATTCCGTAACGCGGACCGTCAGGAGCTTGAGGCGGACACACTTCCCGCACACGTAGTCGTCAGGGACACCGGAAGTGTCCCTGAGTTCCCACATGGTACAGGAGGAGCATAACACCCGACCGAGCTCTCCTGCCATGACTGAACCCTTAGATACACTTAAATTGGCAACAACAATGTTAAAAGTTACTGACTAATATAAGAAGAAAAAGAAAAACTACTCACCAATCACCAGCCAATCACTTACCCCCTAGGCTGTGACGTCACCTTTGTTTCTTTCTTTGCCTTCTCCCTGTAGCTGCACCGGTACGCCTCTTGCTGACCCCGGACTCGCGCTGCTCTGAGCTCCCACCTCCTCAACTGACTGCTCGAACTGCTCGACTCCCGCTGGCCTTTATAGGCCTCTCGCTGACCCCGGACTCGCGCTGCTCTGAGCTCCCGCCTCCTCGACTGATCATTCACCTCAGTACCCCTTTCCTGCTTTCTCTACATACCCCTTGATCCCTTTAGCCGTAAAGGCCATATCTAACTCCCTCTTGAATATATCCAATGAACTGGCATCAACAACTCTCTGCGGCAGGGATTTCCACAGGTTAACACCTCTCTGAGTGAAGAAGTTTCTCCTCATCTCAGTCCTAAATGGCTTACCCCTTATCCTAAGGCTGTGTTCCCTGGTTCTGGACTTCCCCAACATCAGGAACATTCTTCCCGCATCTAACTTATCCAGTCCCGTCAGAATCTTAGATGTTTCTATGAGATCCCCTCTCATCCTTCTAAACTCCAGTAATTAAAGGCCCAGTTGATCCAGTCTCTCCTCATATGACAGCCCAACCATCCCTGGAATCAGTCTGGTGAACCTTCACTGCACTCCCTCAATAGCAAGAATGTCCTTCCTCAGGTTAGAAGACCAAAACTGAACACAATATTACAGGTGAGGCCTCACTAAGGCCCTGTACAACTGCAGTAAGACCTCCCTGCTCCTATACTCAAATCCCCTAGCTATGAAGGCCAACATACCATTTGCCTTCTTCACCACCTGCTGTACCTGCATGTCCACTTTCAGTGAACCATGACACCCAGGTCTCACTGCACCTCCCCTTTTCCAAATCTGCCGCCATCCAGATAATATTCTGCCTTCGTGTTTTTGCCCCCATAATAATAACCTCACATTTATCCACATTATACTGTATCTGACATAAATTTGCCCACTCACCTAACCTGTTCAAGTCACCCTGCAGCCTCTTCACAGCTCACACCGCCACCCAGTTTAGTGTCATCTGCAAACTTGGAGATATTACACTCAATTCCTTCATCCAAATCATTGATGTATATTGTAAATAGCTGGGGTCCCAGCACTGAGCCCTGCGGCACTCCACTAGTCACTGCCTGCCATTCTGAAAAGTACCTGTTTATCCCGACTCTCTGCTTCCTGTCTGCTAACCAGTTCTCTATCCACGTCAGTACATTACCCCCAATACCATGCGCTATGATTTTGCACACCAATCTCTTGTGTGGGACCTTGTCAAAAGCCTTTTGAAAGTCCAAATACACCACATCCACTGGTTCTCCCTTGTCCACTCTACTAGTTACATCCTCAAAAAATTCCATAAGATTTGTCAAGCATGATTTCCCTTTCATAAATCCATGCTGACTTGGACCGATCCTGTCACTGCTTTCCAAATGCGCTGCTATTTCATCTTTAATAATTGATGCTAGCATTTTCCCCACTACTGATGTCAGGCTGATCGGTCTATAGTTCCCAGTTTTCTCTCTCCCTCCTTTTTTAAAAAGCACCCTTGCCTCTGAGTCAGAAGGTTGTGGGTTCAAATGCCATTCCAGAAATTTAAGCACAAAGTCTAGGGAGTACTGAGCGAGTGCTGTAATATCGGAGGTGCCATCCTTCAGATGAGACGTTAAACCGAAGCCCCGTTCGATCTCTGCTTCAATCCCATTGCACTATTTCCAAGAGCAGGAGAGTCTCCCCGGTGTCGTAGGAAATAATTATTCCACAATTAACATCACTAAGACAGATTATCTGGTCATTATCACATTGCTGTGTGTGGGAGCTTGCTGTGCACAACCTGGCGGCCACATTTCCTACATTACAACAGTGACTACATTTCAAAAAATATTTCATTGGCTGTAAAACACTTTGGGATGTCCGGTGGTCATGAAAGGCGCTATATAAATACAATCTTTCTTTTTTTTCTTTTTATCTACAAAAAGCAGGATAAATCTAACATGGCTAATTCCTACCATGTCAAAAGATCCTAATCTGGAACCAAGTGATGCAAGAGCCATCAATTGTACCATTAAAGGGCATCTCCTCACCAATAACCTGCTCACCATCTTCCAACTCCATCGTCCAACAGGCCAGGCACTCAGTATTGTTACAGCACAAAACATGTTGGGGCCAAAATTGCCCTCCGCTCAAACGACCGATTGTTTGTGTGCATTACCGCCCCAATGGATGGGGAGGACATTAGAGCGAAATTCGTGACTTGGAGCAAAAAAAGCAAGGCGGTGTTGGTGGTGGGGACGGGCTCTTTGCAGCGGTGTGAAGACGGACGGAACAATTAGTCCGAGAAATTCAGCAGATTCCCATTGAGTGATAACAAGGCAGCTGCTCCCTGGCCTTGTTAAAGGGCAGGATTTGCAGCTAGGCCCGAAGCACTGAGTTTGTCTTTGGTGCTTCTGAAGGAATGGCTAATGCAGCAACTTCAAGGAGGGCCAGCCACTTCTCCGACACTGAAATTCAAACCCTGGTCCATGCTGTGGAGGGAAGGAGACGCGTCCTGACTCCGGACTCAGGAAGACCCAGCGCGCAGTGTTTGTGAATGACTTGAGAGAAACATAGAAACATAGAAAATAGGAGCAGGAGTAGGCCATTCGGCCCTTCGAGCCTGCACCACCATTCAAAATGATCATGGCTGATCATTCCCTCAGCACTCCTTTCCTGCTTTCTCTCCATACCCCTTGATCCCTTTAGCCGTAAAGGCCACATCTAACTCCCTCTTGAATATATCCAATGAACTGGCATCAACAACTCTCTGCGGCAGGGAATTCCACAGGTTATCAACTCTCTGGGTGAAGAAGTTTCTCCTCATCTTATCCTAAGACTGTGTCTCCTGGTTCTGGACTTCCCCAACATCAGGAACATTCTTCCCGCATCTAACCTGTCCAGTCCCGTCAGAATCTTAGATGTTTCTATGAGATCCCATCTCATCCTTCTAAACTCCAGTAATTAAAGGCCCAGTTGATCCAGTCTCTCCTCATATGACAGCCCAGCCATCCCTGGAATCAGTCTGGTGAACCTTCGCTGCACTCCCTCAATAGCAAGAACATCCTTCCTCAGATTAGGAGACCAAAACTGAACACAATATTCCAGGTGTGGCCTCACCAAGGCCCTGTACAACTGCAGTAAGACCTCCCTGCTCCTATACTCAAATCCCCTAGCTATGAAGGCCAACATACCATTTGCCTTCTTCACCACCTGCTGTACCTGCATGTCCACGTTCAGTGAACCATGACACCCAGGTCTCACTGCACCTCCCCTTTTCCAAATCTGCCGCCATCCAGATAATATTCTACCTTCGTGTTTTTGCCCCCATAATGGATAACCTCACATTTATCCACATTATACTGTATCTGACATAAATTTGCCCACTCACCTAACCTGTCCAAGTCACCCTGCAGCCTTCTAGCATCCCCCTCACAGCTCACACTGCCACCCAGTTTAGTGTCATCTGCAAACTTGGAGATATTACACTCAATTCCTTCATCTAAATCATTAATGTATATTGTAAATAGCTGGGGTCCCAGCACTGAGCCCTGAGGCACTCCACTAGTCACTGCCTGCCATTCTGAAAAGGACCCGTTTATCCCGACTCTCTGCTTCCTGTCTGCCAACCAGTTCTCTATCCACGTCAATACCATGTGCTTTGATTTTGCACACCAATCTCTTGTGAGGGACCTTGTCAAAAGCCTTTTGAAAGTCCAAATACACCAAATCCACTGGTTCCCCCTTGTCCACTCTACGAGTTACATCCTCAAAAAATTCCAGAAAATTTGTCAAGCATTGATTTCCCTTTCATAAATCCATGCTGACTTGGACCGATCCTGTCACTGCTTTCCAAATGTGCTGCTATTTCATCCTTAATAATTGATTCCAACATTTTCCCCACGACCTGATATCAGGCTAACCGGTTTATAATTACCCGCTTTCTCTCTCCCTCCCTTTTTAAAAAGTGATGTTACATTAGCTACCCTCCAGTCCATAGGGACTGATCCAGAGTCGAAAGACTGTTGGAAAATGATCACCAATGCATCCACTATTTCTAGGCCACTTCCTTAAGTACTCTGGGATGCAGACTATCAGGCCCTGGGGATTTATCGGCCTTCAATCCCATCAATTTCCCTAACACAATTTCCTGCCTAATAAGGATTTCCTTCAGATCCTCCTTCTCACTAGACCCTTGGTCCCCTAGCATTTCCGGAAGGTTATTTGTGTCTTCCTTCGTGAAGACAGAAGCAAAGTATTTGTTCAATTGGTCTGCCATTTCTTTGTTCCCCATTATAAATTCACCTGAATCTGACTGCAAGGGACCTACGTTTGTCTTCACTAATCTTTTTATCTTCACTTATTTGTAGAAGCTTTTTCAGTCAGTTTTTACGTTCCCTGCAAACTTCCTGTTGTACTTTATTTTCCCCCTCTTAATTAAACCTTTAGTCCTCCTCTGTTGAATTCTAAATTTCTCCAAGTCCTCAGGTTTGTTGCTTTTTCTGGCCAATTTATATGCCTCTTCCTTGGATTTAACACTACCCTTAATTTCCCTTGTTAGCCACGGTTGAGCCACCTTCCCCGTTTTATTTTTACTCCAGACAGGGATGTACAATTGCTGAAGTTCATCCATGTGATCTTTAAATATTTGCCATTGTTTATCCCTTTAAGTATCCTTTGCCAGTCTATCCTAGCCAATTCATGCCTCATACCATCAAAGTTACCTTTCCTTAAGTTCAGGACCCTAGTTTCCAAATTAACTGTGTCACTCTCCATCTTAATAAGGATCATATTATGGTCACTCTTCCCCAAGGGGCCTCGCACAACAAGATTGCTAATTAGTCCCTTCTCATTACACATCACCCAGTCTAGGATGGCCAGCTCCCTGGTTGGTTCCTCGACATATTGGTCTAGAAAACCATCCCTAATACACGGCAGGAAATCCTCCTCCACCGTATTGCTATCAGTTTGGTTAGCCCAATCTATATGTAGATTAAAGTCGCCCATGATAACTGCTGTACCTTTATTGCACACATCCCTTATTTCTTGTTTGATGCTGTCCCCAACCTCACTACTACTGTTTGGTGGTCTGTACACAACTCCCACTAGTGTTTTCTGCCCCTTGGTATTCCGTAGCTCCACCCATACCGATTCCACATCATCCAGGCTAATGTCTTTCCTTACTATTACATTAATTTCCTCTTTAACCAGCAACGCCACCCCGCCTCCTTTTCCTCTCTGCCTATCCTTCCTGAATGTTGAATGCCCCTGGATGTTGAGTTCCCAGCCTTGGTCACACTGGAGCCATGTCTCCGTGATGCCAATTACATCATATCCATTAACTGCTGTCTGTGCAGTTAATTCGTCCATCTTATTCCGAATACTCCTCGCATTGAGACACAGAGCCTTCAGGCTTGTCTTTCTAACACACTTTGCCCCTTTAGAATTTTGCTGTAATGTGGCCCTTTTTGTTTTCTGTCTTGGGTTTCTCTGCCCTCCACTTTTACTTTTCTTCTTTCTATCTTTTGCTCCTGCCCCCATTCTTATTCACCCTGTCTCCCTGCATAGGTTCCCATCCCCCTGCCATATTAGTTTAACTCCTCCCCAACAGCACTAGCAAACACTCCCCCTCGGACATTGGTTCCGGTCCTGCCCAGGTGCAGACCGTCCGGTTTGTACTGGTCCCACCTCCCCCAGAACCGGTTCCAATGCCCCAGGAATTTGAATCCCTCCCTGCTGCACCACTCCTCAAGCCAGGTATTCATCTGAGCTATCCTGCGATTCCTACTCTGACTAGCACGTGGCACTGGTAGCAATCCTGAGATTACTACTTTTGAGATCCTACTTTTAAATTTAGCTCCTAGCTCCCTAAATTTGTCTCATAGGACCTCATCCCATTTTTTACCTATATCTTTGGTACCTATATGCACCACAACAACTGGCTGTTCACCCTTCCTTTTCAGGATGTCCTGCCCCTGCTCCGAGACATCCTTGACCCTTGCACCAGGGAGGCAACATACCATCCTGGAGTCTCGGTTGCTACCGCAGAAATAGAAACATAGAAACTAGGTGCAGGAGTAGGCCATTCAGCCCTTCGAGCCTGCACCGCCATTCAATGAGTTCATGGCTGAACATGCAACTTCAGTACCCCATTCCTGCTTCTCGCCATACCCCTTGATCCCCCTAGTAGTAAGGACTACATCTAACTCCTTTTTGTGTATATTTAGTGAATTGGCCTCAACAACTTTCTGTGGTAGAGAATTCCACAGGTTCACCACTCTCTGGGTGAAGAAATTTCTCCTCATCTTGGTCCTAAATGGCTTACCCCTTATCCTTAGACTGTGGCTATCTATTCCCCTTACAATCGAATCTCCTATCACTATCGCTCTCCCACTCTTTTTCCTGCCCTCCTGTGCAGCAGAGCCAGCCACGGTGCCATGAACTTGGCTGCTGCTGCCCTCCCCTGATGAGTCATCCCCCTCAACAGTACCCAAAGCGGTGTATCTGTTTTGCAGGGGGATGACCGCAGGGGACCCCTGCACTACCTTCCTTGCACTGCACTTCCTGCTGGTCTTCCATTCCCTAGCTGGCTGTGGACCCTTCACCTGCGGTTAGACCAACTCGCTCAACGTGCTATTCACATCATTCTCAGCATCGTGGATGCTCCAGAGTGAATCCACCCGCAGCTCCAGTGCCACAATGCGGTCCGTCAGGAGCTGCAGGTGGATACACTTCCCGCACACGTAGTCGTCAGGGACACCGGAACATAAAACATAGGATCAGGAGTCGGCCATACGGCCCCTCGAGCCTGCTCCACCATTCAATAAGATCATGACTGATGTGATTATGGACTCAGCTCCACTTCCCTGCCCGCTCCCCATAACCCTTTACTCTCTTATCGCTCAAATATCCGTCTATCTCCGCCTTAAATATATTCAATGACCCAGCCACCACAGCTCTCTGGGATAGAGAATTCTATAGATTCACAACCCTCTGGGAGCAGAAATTCCTCCTCATCTCAGTTTTAAATGGGAGGCCCCTTATTTCCTCTAGTTCTAATCTCCCCTGTCAGTGGAAACATCCTCTCTGCATCCACCTTGTCTTGCCCCCTCATTACTTATAAGTTTCAATAAGATCACCTCTCATTCTTCTGAACTGCAATGAGTAGAGGCCCAACCTGCTCAACCTATCCTCGTAAGTCAGCCCCTCATCCCCAGAATCAACCAAGTGAATCTTCTCTGAACTGCCTCCAATGCAAGTATATCCTTTCGTAAATATGGAAATCAAAACTGTACGCAGTATTCCAGGTGTGGCCTCACCAATACCCTGTACAGTTGTAGCAGGACTTCTCTGCTTTTATACTCCATCCCCCCGGCAATAAAGGCCAACATTCCATTTGCCTTCCTGATCACTTGCTGTACCTGCATACTCACTTTTGTGTTTCATGCACAAGGACCCCCAGGTTCCTCTGTACTGCAGCACTTTGCAATTTTTTTCCATTTAACGAATAATTTGCTTTTCTATTATTTCTTCCTGAGCTGAGACATCCCACTCTGCCATTGCTGCCAACCATGGCTTCGCCCCAGCCAATCGAGACTGATGGCGCTGAGGATGATGAGGCCCAGTCTGCAGCTGGCCCTTCCACGGCCAGAGCTGGCTGAGGGTGTCCTGGAAGGAAATCTGTAACTACCCCACTTAAAACACAGCAGCCTTCCCAGAGCCACGATGCAGCCACAGGGGAGACACTGCGGTGTAGTTGCAGAATAGTTAGGCATAATAGGGTTATAAGGAAATTCACAAGGGTGAGAATTGATAATTTGAGTGTTTTTTGCACCATTATTTCTTGTGTAATAAATCTTTATTTTGGGTTTGAATATCTGTGCAGCTCCCTCAGTTCAGTGTGAGGAATGATATGTGAAAGGACTCATTGGTTTACCCATCGAGCTACACCCAGTACCACACTACACCGTGTACCACACTACACCGTGTACCACACTACACCGTGTACCACACTACACCCAGTACCACACTGCACCCAGTACCACACTACACCGTGTACCACACTACACCGTGTACCACACTACACCCAGTACCACACTACACCCAGTACCACACTACACCGTGTACCACACTACACCCAGTACCAAACAACACCCAGTACCTCACTACACCGTGTACCACACGACACCCAGTACCACACTGCACCCAGTACCACACTGCACCCAGTACCACACTACACCCAGTACCACACTACACCCAGTACCACACTACACCCAGTACCAAACAACACCGTGTACCACACTACACCCAGTACCAAACAACACCCAGTACCTCACTACACCGTGTACCACACTACACCCAGTACCAAACAACACCGTGTACCACACTACACCCAGTACCACACTACACCGTGTACCACACTACACCCAGTACCACACTACACCGTGTACCACACTACACCCAGTACCAAACAACACCCAGTACCTCACTACACCGTGTACCACACTACACCCAGTACCACACTACACCCAGTACCACACTGCACCCAGTACCACACTACACCGTGTACCACACTACACCCAGTACCACACTACACCCAGTACCACACTACACCCAGTACCAAACAACACCCAGTACCTCACTACACCGTGTACCACACTACACCCAGTACCACACTACACCCAGTACCACACTACACCCAGTACCACACTACACCGTGTACCACACTACACCCAGTACCACACTACACCCAGTACCAAACAACACCCAGTACCTCACTACACCGTGTACCACACGACACCCAGTACCAAACAACACCCAGTACCTCACTACACCCAGTACCACACTACACCGTGTACCACACTACACCCAGTACCACACTACACCCAGTACCACACTACACCGTGTACCACACTACACCCAGTACCACACTACACCCAGTACCACACTACACCGTGTACCACACTACACCCAGTACCAAACAACACCCAGTACCTCACTACACCGTGTACCACACGACACCCAGTACCACACTGCACCGTGTACCACACGACACCCAGTACCACACTGCACCCAGTACCACACTACACCCAGTACCACACTACACCGTGTACCACACTACACCCAGTACCAAACAACACCCAGTACCACACTACACCGTGTACCACACTACACCCAGTACCAAACAACACCCAGTACCTCACTACACCGTGTACCACACGACACCCAGTACCACACTGCACCCAGTACCACACTACACCCAGTACCACACTACACCGTGTACCACACTACACCCAGTACCACACTACACCCAGTACCACACTACACCCAGTACCACACTACACCCAGTACCGCACTACACCCAGTACCACAATACACCCAGTACCACACTACACCCAGTACCACACTACACCCAGTACCACACTACACCCAGTACCACACTACACCCAGTACCTCACTACACCGTGTACCACACGACACCCAGTACCACACTGCACCGTGTACCACACGACACCCAGTACCACACTGCACCCAGTACCACACTACACCCAGTACCACACTACACCGTGTACCACACTACACCCAGTACCAAACAACACCCAGTACCACACTACACCGTGTACCACACTACACCCAGTACCAAACAACACCCAGTACCTCACTACACCGTGTACCACACGACACCCAGTACCACACTGCACCCAGTACCACACTACACCCAGTACCACACTACACCCAGTACCACACTACACCCAGTACCACACTACACCCAGTACCACACTACACCCAGTACCACACTACACCCAGTACCGCACTACACCCAGTACCGCAATACACCCAGTACCACACTACACCCAGTACCACACTACACCCAGTACCACACTACACCCAGTACCACACTACACACAGTACCACACTACACCCAGTACCACACTACACCCAGTACCACACCACACCCAGTACCGCACTACACCCAGTGCCACACTACACCCAGTACCACACTACACCCAGTACCGCACTACACCCAGTACCACACTACACCCAGTACCACACTACACCCAGTACCACACCACACCCAGTACCGCACTACACCCAGTACCACACTACACCGTGTACCACACTACACCCAGTACCGCACTACACCCAGTACCACACTACACCCAGTACCACACTACACCCAGTACCACACTACACCCAGTACCACACTACACCCAGTACCACACCACACCCAGTACCACAATACACCCAGTACCACACTACACCCAGTACCACACTACACCGAGTACCACACTACACCCAGTACCACACTACATCCAGTACCACACTACACCCAGTACCACACTACACCCAGTACCTCACTACATCCAGTACCTCACTACATCCAGTACCACACTACACCCAGTACCACACTACATCCAGTACCTCACTACACCGTGTACCACACTACACCCAGTACCGCACTACACCCGGTACCACACTACACCCAGTACCACATCACACCGTGTACCACACTACACCGTGTACCACACTACACCCGGTACCACACTACACCCGGTACCACACTACACCCAGTACCACACTACACCCAGTACCTCACTACACCCGGTACCACACTACACCGTGTACCACACTACACCCAGTACCACACTACACCCGGTACCACACTACACCGAGTACCACACTACACCCAGTACCTCACTACACCCGGTACCACACTACACCGTGTACCACACTACACCCAGTACCACACTACACCCAGTACCACACTACACCCAGTACCACACTACACCCAGTACCACACTACACCGAGTACCACACTACACCCAGTACCACACTACACCCAGTACCACACTGCACCCAGTACCACACTACACCAAGTACCACACTACACCCAGTACCGCACTACACCCAGTTCCACACTACACCCAGTACCACACTACACCCAGTACCACACTGCACCCAGTACCACACTACACCAAGTACCACACTACACCCAGTACCGCACTACACCCAGTTCCACACTACACCCAGTACCACACTACACCCAGTACCATACTACACCCAGTACCACACTACACCCAGTACCACACTACACCCAGTACCACTCTACACCCAGTACCACACTACACCCAGTACCACACTACACCCAGTACCGCACTACACCCAGTACCGCACTACACCCAGTACCGCACTACACCCAGTACCGCACTACACCCAGTACCACACTACACCCAGTACCACACTACACCCAGTACCACATTACACCCAATACCACACTACACCCGGTACCACTCTACACCGAGTACCACTCTACACCCAGTACCACACTACACCCAGTACCACACTACACCCAGTACCACACTACACCCAGTACCACACCACACCCAGTACCACAATACACCCAGTACCACACTACACCCAGTACCACACTACACCCAGTACCACACTACACCCAGTACCACACTTCGCCGTGTACCACACTACACCCAGTACCACACTACACCCAGTACCACTCTACACCCAGTACCACACTACACCCAGTACCACACTTCACCGTGTACCACACTGCACCCAGTACCACACTACACCCAGTACCACACTACACCCAGTACCACACTACACCGAGTACCACACTACACCCAGTACCACACTACACCCAGTACCGCACTACACCCAGTACCACACTACACCCAGTACCACACTACACCCAGTACCACATTACACCCAATACCACACTACACCCGGTACCACTCTACACCGAGTACCACTCTACACCCAGTACCACACTACACCCAGTACCACACTACACCCAGTACCACACTACACCCAGTACCACACCACACCCAGTACCACAATACACCCAGTACCACACTACACCCAGTACCACACTACACCCAGTACCACACTACACCCAGTACCACACTTCGCCGTGTACCACACTACACCCAGTACCACACTACACCCAGTACCACTCTACACCCAGTACCACACTACACCCAGTACCACACTTCACCGTGTACCACACTGCACCCAGTACCACACTACACCCAGTACCACACTACACCCAGTACCACACTACACCGAGTACCACACTACACCCAGTACCACACCACACCCAGTACCACAATACACCCAGTACCACACTACACCCAGTACCACACTACACCGAGTACCACATTACACCCAGTACCACACTACATCCAGTACCACACTACACCCAGTACCACACTACACCCAGTACCACAATACACCCAGTACCACACTACACCCAGTACCACACTTCACCGTGTACCACACTACACCCAGTACCACACTACACCCAGTACCACACTTCACCGTGTACCACACTACACCTAGTACCACACTACACCCAGTACCACACTACACCCAGCACCACACTACACCCAGTACCACACTACACCCAGTACCACACTACACCGTATACCACACTACACCCAGTACCACACTACACCCGGTACCACACTACACCCGGTATCACACTACACCGAGTACCACACTACACCCAGTACCACACTGCACCCAGTACCACACTACACCCAGTACCACACTACACACAGTACCACACTGCACCCAGTACCACACTACACCGTGGTGGGGGGGGCGGGGGGGGGAGTGGGAGGGGTGGGGGGGGGGGGGAGTGGGAGGGGTGGGGGGGGGCGGGGGTGGTACTTGTGAATTTTATATCCTTTCATGCCCCAATATCATATCCCACATCAGTTCCTGTTCACTCCTGTTCTTCTTGGCTCCTAGTCCCCCAAGGCCCTAAAATTAAAATTCTCATCCTTGTATTTCAATCCCTCCATGGCCTCCTCCCTCCCTATCTCCAGCCCCACTACCCTCCAAGATCTCTGCGTTCCTCCAATTCTGGACTCCTGTGCATCACCGCTCCATTCACACCACCATTAGTGACCGTGCCTTAGTTAGTCTCGGCCCTAAGCTCTGGAATTCCTTGCCCAAACATCTCTGTCTCTCCCTATGTCCTTCTCTGGCTCTGGATCCATTTCCTGATTACACTTCTGTGATGTGCCTGGGGACATTTTTATTTACATTAAAAGCGCTATAGTAATGCAAGTTGTTGTTGTATTTAACCAATGTGAGGAGGCCACAAAATATCTGCAAAGGGATATAGACAGGCTAAGTGAGTGGGCAAACATTTGGTAGATGGAGTATAATGTGAGAAAATATGGCAGAAAAAATAGAAAAGCAAATTATAATTTAAATGGAGAAAGATTGCAAAGTGCCGCAGTACAGCGGGACCTGGGGGGTTACTTGTGCATGAAACACAAAAGGATAGTATGCAGGTACAGCAAGTGATCAGGAAGGCCAATGGTATCTTGGCCTTTATTGCAAAGGGGATGGAGTATAAAAGCAGGGAAGTCTTGCTACAGTTATATAAGGTATTGGTGAGGCCACACCTGGAGTACTGCGTGCAGTTTTGGGTTCCATATTTACGAAAGGATATACTTGCTTTGGAGGCAGTTCAGAGAAGGTTCACTCGGTTGATTCCGGGGATGAGGGGGTTGACTTATGAAGAAAAGTTGAGGAGGTTGGGCCTCTACTCATTGGAGTTAAGAAGAATGAGAGGAGATCTTATCGAAACATAAGATTATGAGGGGGTCGACAAGGTGGATGCAGAGAGGATGTTTCCACTGATGGGGGAGACTAGAACTAGGGGACACAGTCTCAGAATAAGGGATCACCCATTTAAAACTGAGATGAGGAGGAATTTCTTCTCTCAGAGGGTTGTAAATCTGTGGAATTTTCTGCCCCAGAGAGTTGGGCCATTGAATATATTTAAGGTGGAGATAGACAGATTTTTGAGCGATAAGGGAATAAGGGGTTATGGGGAGCGGGCAGGGAAGTGGAGCTGAGTCCATGATCAGATCAGCTATGATCGTATTAAATGGCGGAGCAGGCTCGAGGGGCTGTATGGCCGATTCCTGCTCCAATTTTTTATGTTCTTATCTAGGTCTCGACCCAAAAAATCCTTTATCTGCCAACCTGTGGCTAATCGCAGCATTCCCATATGCTGATGGTGAAGGTTAGAGACTGCAACAGAGAAAATGCCATTTTAAAAATATTTATTTTATTTGATAAAGAAAGTTCATTAGGTACAACTATATATTACAAGAGTACTCACAACAGATCCATTTTATAAACTTATCAGCAGTTTCTAATAGCCATTGGTATTTGTTCAAAACTAAACTATGTCTTCCTCATCTCCACAGTGTACATTCATCTATACATAGCTGGAACTGAGTCTGATTGGTGCTTGTTCCTTTAATGTTCTTCCTTTACTCCACTACTTTCATCAAGGGGTTGTTTACCCTGGGGGAATGTTGCATCAGCCTCCGGTGGCCAATCTGAATAAGTGAGTGTTGACAAACATTCGACTGGCAGTCCTAGCCATGGACACTGTAAGGGGTGGTCAGCTTTCCCTTCTGACCTTATATGAGTGGTTCCGAATCGCTTCCACACCCTTGGTTCTAGACACTGGAATTATGAAGGGACTGTGACAGACTTGGACAGACAATCGGTTTCAAGGTAGGAAGCAGGTATGGCTTTATTGTGTTTAAAAAGAAGTAAAAGGCACACCTTTAATAACACACACAGACCAATACACACTGAGGGGTACAACACATTGAATAAATTGTCCAATTGCAGTCTGTGGGGAAAAGAATACAGCTTAAACTCTAAATGGGGTAAAGAGGAGAATGCAGATACATTTACACAAGTTATCCCAGCCTCCCTCCCCCAATTCCCCTAACTAACTAAGTTATAGCTCTGTGGGTTCAGGGGCCATGCTCACCAATCCCCTTTAGACAGTTGTCGGTGAATCGCGGTTTCGGGGTTCGCTGCACTTGGCCTTCTAGGCGAGCCGTACCCCGGTCAGAGGAGAGGACTTCGGACTGCGTAGTCTTCGGTTGGGGTGCGTCCGTTGATGCGGTAAGTTGCGTTTTGGATGTATGGGGTAAGTACCCACTTCCTTTGGTTAGGAATAGTTTAGTTAGTCCCTTTTGGTAATTTCTCACCCGTTGGTCGTTCCGAAGTAGATTGTAGAATGGAAATAAGTGTTGATTCTTCGGTTTTTGCTGAGTTGGTTTTGGTTGGTCGTTTCGCTGGTTGTGATGGCCCGGGTTGTCAATTTGGTTGCTGACAACCTTCCATTTCGTGGGCCTCGTGCTCGGTCGGTCCTTGATGATTTCTTGTAGTTTCCTTCACTACTCCATTTCTTCACTCCCCACCTCCGGCTGCTTGTGTCTGTCTGTGTCCTGCTGTTTGAGTCTGTGTCCTGCTTTCTATGTTCTGTTCCTTGGTAAAACTGGGAATAGATATACCCACAAAAGGCTTCCTTATCTCCCACCAAATCTAGCCCAGCTAACTGAAACTTGATTAAGTGGTTTTAATCTGGCGTTAATAGGCTTTTCGAAGTTGATGAGCTCTCCATTGTGCTAATCTGGCCTGAGCCAGATATTTCTATGCCTGTTGAAAAGGTGTTGGAATATGTATGTGGCATTTGGGCCCTCTGGGTGTGGTGGATAAACATTTCTTCCATCGTTGATTGTTTAAATGCTAATATTTTCAAGGGGCAAGTTTCGAGGGTATACAGTTCCCAGACAATTTGATTAGTTCCAATGTCCAAACTGGCCCTTTAGATATTGACCCCACCCCTTTTCTTGCAGACCCAACATACACCTTTTAAAAATCCCAAATTCGATTAATGTTCGTAGTTTCTTCCATGTGCACTTTAGGATTTCAAACTTTCTGGTAGATAGTTCCAAATTAAATTCCCTTTCCTATGAGTCCAAACACTGGGGGGGGGGTCTCCATGAATGCATCCCCTTTTATCCCCTGCAGGCCTCATCTGCTCCTTTAAAATTCATTTGTGTCCCAAAGTTTTCCTTCCATTTTAAAAGTCCAGAAAAGGATTCTTCTCCTCTGCAGGGGAAAGGTACCTGGAATCTTTGCGAGATATTGGTAAATTCTACAACACATCACAGCCAAGCCCAGCACGGGTCAGCGGATGACAATCACAAGGCGTGATCTTTGGCTACTTTTCTTCCCAGCGAGGGACACTGAGGCCAATTGTAGTGTCACTGATGCCACTGTGACAGAGGGACAGCTCCGCTTCACATCCAATTTTAAGATTTTGCGCTGTGCGGGCACAAACCAATTCGTACCTACAATGGCGATCGGCCCCCTATTTACATCACACCCCCATTTCTACATTAAAAGGGGCCTATCGCCTGAAACAGGTGAGCGCTTTGGACACCCGATGATCGTCCTCTTTCTAAATGACGTGGGCCACATCGCCGCCGATAACGGGGCGGTAAGGCTACCGTCTCCATTTGAGGCCTTCAACATTCCGTTAACACCAGGTGTCAAAACTGACCCCACTGCTCCTGTTTCATAAGCTGGGCTACTGAGGAAAACTGTAAAGATAAATAAGAGAGAAAGGAGCAAACTGGAACTGTAAATGACCTGGAGCAGCTGAAATCAGAGGCTAAACCTTGCTGGTTTGTGTGGTTCAATGCACAGCACATGCTGCATATACAACCAGTGGTCAGCTGTATAACTGTGAAATCCGAAGCAGAAATAAGACAAAGCAGACAGCTAGTCATTGCTTTTATAAGGTAGCAATATGCTGTTAATACTAATATATTTTAAAAGGACTGGTGAGTTTAATAGTTTCAAACTGACATTGTAATGTCACCAAATTATACAATGTGATATAGTGACAGATTGCAGTCCTGTAATTAAACAACATCCATAATGTATGTCTTATGAGGAGAGATTAAATAGAATGGGCCTACACTCTCTGGAGTTTAGAAGAATGAAAGGTGATCTCATTGAAACATAAGAACATAAGAACATAAGAATTAGGAACAGGAGTAGGCCATCTAGCCCCTCGAGCCTGCTCCGCCATTCAATAAGATCATGGCTGATCTGGCCGTGGACTCAGCTCCACTTACCCGCCCTCTCCCCGTAACCCTTAATTCCCTTATTGGTTAAAAATCTGTCGATCTGTGATTTGAATACATTCAATGAGCTAGCCTCAACTGCTTCCTTGGGCAGAGAATTCCACAGATTCACAACCCTCTGGGAGAAGAAATTCCTTCTCAACTCGGTTTTAAATTGGCTGTCCCGTATTTTGAGGCTGTGCCCCCTAGTTCTAGTCTCCCCGACTATTGGAAACAACCTCTCTGCCTCTATCTTGTTTATCCCTTTCATTATTTTAAATGTTTCTATAAGATCACCCCTCATCCTTCTGAACTCTAACGAGTAAAGACCCAGTCTACTCAATCTATCATCATAAGGTAACCCCCTCATCTCCGGAATCAGCCTAGTGAATCGTCTCTGTACCCCCTCCAAAGCTAGTATATCTTTCCTTAAGTAAGGTGACCAAAACTGCACGCAGTACCCAAGGTGTGGCCTCACCAATACCCTGTACAGTTGCAGCAGGACCTCCCTGCTTTTGTACTCCATCCCTCTCGCAATGCAGGCCAACATTCCATTCGCCTTCCTGATTACCTGCTGCACCTGCAAACTAACTTTTTGGGATTCATGCACAAGGGCCCCCAGGTCCCTCTGCACCGCAACATGTTGTAATTTCTTCCCATTCAAATAATATTCCCTTTTACTGTGTTTTTTACCAAGGTGGATGACCTCACACTTTCCGACATTGTTTTCCATCTGCCAAACCTTAGCCCATTCGCTTAACCTATCTAAATCTCTTTGCAGCCTCTCTGTGTCCTCTACACAACCCGCTTTCCCAATAATCTTTGTGTCATCTGCAAATTTTGTTGCACTACACTCTGTCCCCTCTTCCAGATCATCTATGTATATTGTAAACAGTTGTGGTCCCAGCACCGATCCCTGTGGCACACCACTAACCACCGATTTCCAACCCGAAAAGGACCCATTTATCCCAACTCTCTGCTTTCTGTTAGCCAGCCAATTCTCTATCCATGCTAATACATTTCCTCTGACTCCACGTACCTTTATCTTCTGCAGTAACCTTTTGTGTGGCACCTTATCGAATGCCTTTTGAAAATCTAAATACACCACATCCATCGGTACACCTCTATCCACCATGCTCGTTATATCCTCAAAGAATTCCAGTAAATTAGTTAAACATGATTTCCCCTTCATGAATCCATGTTGCATCTGCTTGATTGCACTATTCCTATCTAGATGTCCCGCTATTTCTTCCTTAATGATAGCTTCAAGCATTTTCCCCACTACAGATGTTAAACTAACCGGCCTATAGTTACCTGCCTTTTGTCTGCCCCCTTTTTTAAGCAGAGGCGTTACATTAGCTGCTTTCCAATCCGATGGTACCTCCCCAGAGTCCAGGGAATTTTGGTAGATTATAACAAATGCATCTGCTATAACTTCCTCCATCTCTTTTAATACCCTGGGATGCATTTCATCAGGACCAGGGGACTTGTCTACCTTGAGTCCCATTAGCCTGTCCAGCACTACCCCCCTAGTGATAGTGATTGTCTCAAGGTCCTCCCTTCCCACATTCCTGTGACCAGCAATTTTTGGCATGGTTTTTGTGTCTTCCACTGTGAAGACCGAAGCAAAATAATTGTTTAAGTTCTCAGCCATTTCCACATTTCCCATTATTAAATCCCCCTTCTCATCTTCTACTTTTACTTTTGTCACTCTCTTCCATTTTATATATCAGTAAAAGCTTTTACTATCTGTTTTTATGTTTTGCGCAAGTTTACTTTCGTAATCTATCTTTCCTTTCTTTATTGCTTTCTTAGTCATTCTTTGCTGTCGTTTAAAATTTTCCCAATCTGCTAGTTTCCCACTAACCTTGGCCACCTTATACGCATATATACATATCAGTCTTTGAGAGGGATTGACAGGGTAGATGCTGAGAGGATGTTTCCCCGGGCTGGAAAGTCTAGAACTTGTGGCCACAGTCTCAGGATACGGGGTTGTTCATTTAAGACTGCGATGAGGAGGAAGTTCAGAATATTTGGAATTCTTTGCACCAATGGGCTGTGGACGCTGTGTCATAGCGTGTGCTGGAGCGCGGCAATGGCGACGGAAAGCACTTGGTCCCGGGCTGCCAGCTTTCAGCGGCTCCCTCCCGGGACAGTCGGCGACGGTAACGACAGGCGGGGAGCAGCGCCCCCCACCCGCTGCAGGAGAGGCGAGCTGGTGCGCAACGCCCCCTGTGAAAGCGGGCCGTCCAAGCTGTAGTGGCCGCAGTGAGAACATTAGAACATAAGAAATAGGAGCAGGAGTCGGCCATTCGGCCCCTCGAGCCTGCTCCACCATTTAATACCATCATGGCTGATCCGATCATGGACTCAGCTCCACTTCCCCGCCCGCTCCCCTTAACCTCTGATCCCCTTTTTGTTTAAGAAACTGTCTATTTCTGTCTTAAATATATTCAATGTCCCAGCTTCCACAGCTCTCTGAGGCAGCGAATTCCACAGATTCACAACCCTCTGAGAGATTTTTGGAGTCTAGGGGAATCAATGGATATGGGAATGTGGCTTTAATTCAATTCCATTACATTTCAGAATTGTGTCCAATTCTGGGCACCACTTTTTAGGAAGAATTTCAAATCATTAATGTATATTGTAAAGAGCTGGGGTCCCAGCACTGAGCCCTGCGGCACTCCACTAGTCACTGCCTGCCATTCTGAAAAGGACCCGTTTATCCCGACTCTCTGCTTCCTGTCTGCCAACCAGTTCTCTATCCACGTCACTACATTACCCCCAATACCATGTGCTTTAATTTTACACACCGATCCCTTGTGTGGGACCTTGTCAAAAGCCTTTTGAAAGTCCAAATACACCACATCCACTGGTTCTCCCTTGTCCACTCTGCTAGTTACATCCTCAAAAAATTCCAGAAAATTTGTCAAGCATGATTTCCCTTTCATAAATCCATGCTGACTTGGACCGATCCTGTCACTGCTTTCCAAATGCGCTGCTATTTCATCTTTAATAATTGATTCCAACATTTTCCCCACTACTGATATCAGGCTAACCGGTCTATCATTACCCACTTTCTCTCTCCCTCCCTTTTTAAAAAGTGGTGTTACATTAGCTACCTTCAGTCCATAGGAACTGATCCAGAGTCAATAGACTGTTGGAAAATGATCACCAATGCAGCCACTATTTCAAGGGCCACTTCCTTAAATACTCTTGGATGTAGACAATCAGACCCCAGGGATTTATCAGCCTTCAATCCAATCAATTTCCCGAACACAATTTCCCGCCTAATAAGGATTTCCCTCAGTTTCTCCTTCTCACTAGACCCTCTGTCCCCATATTTCCGGAAGGTTATTTGTGTCTTCCTTCGTGAAGACAGAACCAAAATATTTGTTCAATTGGTCTGCCATTTCTTTGTTCCCCATTATAACTTCACCTGATTCCGACTGCAAGGGACCTACGTTTGTCTTCACTTCTGGGCCCCATACCCTCATTTGCCGCACCTCCGACACAAACATTCGCTGGACCTCTGCCACATTCTCTCATTGCTCCTCCGCCACGATCTCTCGGCGCACCTCCGCACCAAACATTTGCCGCAAATCCGCCAGGATCACTCGCCGAATTTCCAGCATTATCCCTCACCGCTTCTCCGCCTCAATCAGCCACTGCTCCTCCGCCATGATCTCTCGCCGCTCATCCGCCCCGACCTTCCCGCTCCTCCGCTGTATCTGGGTCCCACCAATGTTCCTGCCCACACTACAAACGGCGACCATCGCCCAGTCACCCAGCTCGAAGTAGTCAGACACTTGGAGCGGCTCACGCTGGAAGTTGTAATGGTATAGCCCACGATGTTCCAGGGCCCGCTCCAGCTCTCGTTTACCCTCTGGCCCAGGGGTGGTGTCCTCTCACAGGTCGGGGTGTCTCATGATGTTCCAGGGCCCGCGCTCAAGCTATTTATTTATTAGAACCAAGGATGAGGGACTTCAGTTATGTGAAAAGCTGGTGTTGTTCTCATTAGAGCAGAGAAGGTTCAGAGGGTATTTGATAAAGGTGCTCAAAATGAGAAAGGGTTTTGATAGTGTAAATAAGGAGAAACTGTTTCCAATGGTTGGTAATCCGAGGACACAGATAGAAACATAGAAACATAGAAAATAGGTGCAGGAGTAGGCCATTTGGCCCTTCGAGCCTGCACCGCCATTCAATGAGTTCATGGCTGAACATGCAACTTCAGTACCCCATTCCTGCTTTCTCGCCATACCCCTTGATCCCCCTAGTAGTAAGGACTACATCTAACTCCTTTTTGAATATATTTAGTGAATTGGCCTCAACAACTTTCTGTGGTAGAGAATTCCACAGGTTCACCACTCTCTGGGTGAAGAAGTTTCTCCTCATCTCGGTCCTAAATGGCTTACCCCTTATCCTTAGACTGTGACCCCTGGTTCTGGACTTCCCCAACATTGGGAACATTCTTCCTGCATCTAACCTGTCTAAACCCGTCAGAATTTTAAACGCTTCTATGAGATACCCTCTCATTCTTCTGAACTCCAGTGAATACAAGCCCAGTTGATCCAGTCTTTCTTGATAAGTCAGTCCCACCATCCCGGGAATCAGTCTGGTGAACCTTCGCTGCACTCCCTCAATAGCAAGAATGTCCTTCCTCAAGTTAGGCGACCAAAACTGTACACAATACTCCAGGTGTGGCCTCACTAAGGCCCTGTACAACTGTAGTAACACCTCCCTGCCCCTGTACTCAAATCCCCTCGCTATGAAGGCCAACATGCCATTTGCTTTCTTAACCGCCTGCTGTACCTGCATGCCAACCTTCAATGACTGATGTACCATGACATCCAGGTCTCGTTGCACCTTCCCTTTTCCTAATCTGTCACCATTCAGATAATAGTCTGTTTCTCTGTTTTTACCACCAAAGTGGATAACCTCACATTTATCCACATTATACTCCATCTGCCATGCATTTGCCCACTCACCTAACCTATCCAAATCACTCTGCAGCCTCATAGCATCCTCCTCGCAGCTCACACTGCCACCCAACTTAGTATCATCCGCAAATTTGGAGACACTACATTTAATCCCCTTGTCTAAATCATTAATGTACAGTGTAAACAGCTGGGGCCCCAGCACAGAACCTTGCGGTACCCCACTAGTCACTGCCTGCCATTCTGAAAAGTCCCCATTTACTCCTACTCTTTGCTTCCTGTCTGACAACCAGTTCTCAATCCACGTCAGCACACTACCCCCAATCCCATGTGCTTTAACTTTGCACATTAATCTCTTGTGTGGGACCTTGTCTTCTGAAAGGCCTTCTGAAAGTCCAAATATACCACATCAACTGGTTCTCCCTTGTCCACTCTACTGGAAACATCCTCAAAAAATTCCAGAAGATTTGTCAAGCATGATTACCCTTTCACAAATCCATGCTGACTTGGACTTATCATGTCACCTCTTTCCAAATGCGCTGCTATGACATCCTTAATAATTGAATCCATCATTTTACCCACTACTGATGTCCCTGTTTTCTCTCTCCCTCCATTTTTAAAAAGTGGGGTTATATTGGCTACCCTGCACTCCATAGGAACTGTCCAGAGTCTATGGAATGTTGGAAAATGACTATCAATGCATCCGCTATTTCCAAGGCCACCTCATTAAGTACTCTGGGATGCAGACCATCAGGCCCTGGGGATTTATCGGCCTTCAATCCCATCAATTTCACCAACACAATTTCCCGACTAATGAGGATTTCCCTCAGTTCCTCCTTCTTACTAGACCCTCTGACCCCTTTTATATCCGGAAGGTTGTTTGTGTCCTCCTCAGTGAAGACCGATTTAAGGTGATTGGCAAAAGAACGAGAGGGAAGATGAGGAGAATGTGTTTACGCAGCAAGTTGTGATTGGGAACGTGCTGCCTGAAAGGGCGGTGGGAGCAGATTCAGTAACTTTCAACGGGAATTGGATAAATATTTGAAGGGGAACAATTTGCCGTTTTATAATTTAAGAGCAGGGGAGTGGGACTGATTGGATAATTCTTTCAAAGAGCTGGCACATACACGCTGGGCCGAGTGACCGCCTTCTGTGCTGTATGATTCTATGATTCAGAACAGAAACTGCAGCAAATGATCCTTGCGGATATTCTGTGACTGAATAATATACCTATCGATTGTACATAATCTGAATATTGTGGCGTGGATAGTGCAGTGGGGACTGGTGTATCATTGGGTGCAAAGCCCCTGTACTGAAAAAACTCAAGCCTTATTTCTGATCACCATTATTTACTCTGTTCACATCTGCATCCTACACAGCACTGTTTTCAGTGATTTAATTCTCAAATAGTCAGCCCATTCATTTCTTTATTATTTTTTTATCTTACTGATGGTTTGAGCGATCTCTATCTCAAGCAGTCTATATGGTGGTTGAAGTGAGTCCAGATTCAGAGGAGGAGGATATAGATCTCCCGTACTGTGAAGCTGCATTTTGTTTAATGATTCCTTTCGTAGCCAAGAGTTTGACCAGGTTCCTCCTGAATTTCACCCCGATGAATGCGTATAAGATTGGGTTAATGCAGCTGTGCAGGAATGCCAAAATTTGTGTTGCAGACAGAGCTCTGTCGATATGATTGCGCCTGTCACAACTCTCATCAATGAGTTTGCTCCTCATCAGTGTGTCGATCAACACAGTAAGATTGTACGGCAGCCAACAAATGAGAAAAGCCAGCACCACCGCTATGATGACCTTCATGGCTTTCTGTTTCTGGAATCCCTTTGTTTGACACAGTCTATGGATCGTCACGCTGTAGCAGAAGATCATGACAGCCAGCGGGATGAGGAACCCAATAGAGTGCCGCAAAAACCTGGTGGTTGCTCTCCACGTATCAGCTGATTCACCGTCGAGTATCTCATAACATATCGTTCTGCTGGAACCGGGTAGAGTATATTCTCCATCATACTGAATAGGTAAAGACAGAGCAATGGCCAGCACCCAAACAACAGCACAGACCAGCTTGATTAGAAATGGTCTTTTCTGCTTGTGGGACTGTGTAGAGTAGACAATGGCCAGATAGCGGTCGATACTGATACAAGCCAGCAACAGAATGCCACTGTAAAAGTTAACTTCCTGTAACATGCTGATAATCTTACACATGGCATCACCAAACACCCACCCAGATATGGCATCCACTGCCCAAAAGGGCAAGGTCACGGCAAAGAGCAGATCGGCTATGGCCAGATGAAGCAGGTAGATATCTGTGGACGATATTGTGCGTCGATTGTAAAGTATGACAATCATCACGACCATGTTCCCTGTCACAGCGAGGAAACACACCAGGCTATAGACCACAGCCAGTGCCGTGTAGATTGATGCGGTTACAATGGGTGTACAGGGAGCCGTGTTTGGATCAACATAAAAATCTTGACTGTCGGTGTAATTTTCAAACAGATCACTGAACTCATCCAAATTGAATTTCACCATTTTCTGAAAAAAAACAGAAAGTAGATCAAAGAATGAGAATAAAGTCAAATTATGATACAAACACTGTACTAAAAACTAAGCATGTGCAGTGACTATTGTAGGAGCATTTACAGCGAGTTATTTCTGAAGCAGGCGGTTTTGTGAGGAGCATATTACATGTCCCTATGTACTGCCACAGCGGGCAGGTGTTTAACTCGACTTCTTTTTCTGTCCATCAGCTCTGAATGAACATAATAACATAAGAAATAGGAGCAGGAGTGGGCCATATCGCCCTTTCAGCCTGCTCTGCCATTCAATAAGATCATGGTTGATCTTCGACCTCAACTCCACTTCCCGCACTGTCCCCATATCCCATGATTCCCCGAGAATCCAAAAATCTATCTCTCCCAGCCTTGAATATACTCAAAGACTGAGCCTCCACAGCCCTCTGGGATAGCGAATTCCAGAGATTCACCACCCTCTGAGTGAAGAAATTCCTCCTCATCTCAGTCCTAAATGGCCGACCCCTTATTGTGAGGCTGTGACCCCTGGTTCTAGACTCCCCAGCCCGGGGGGAAACACCCTCCCTGCATCTACCCTGTCAAGCCCGCTCAGAATTTTATATGTTTCAATGAGATCACCTCTCATTCTTCTAAACTCCAGAGAGTACAGGCCAACCTACTCAATCTCTCCTCATAGGACAGCCTTCATGAATTCTGATGGCACTGGACAGGTTAGAAACATAGAAACATAGAAAATAGGTGCAGGAGTAGGCCATTCGGCCCTTCGAGCCTGCACCGCCATTCAATGAGTTCATGGCTGAACATGCAACTTCAGTACCCCATTCCTGCTTTCTCGCCATACCCCTTGATCCTCCTAGTAGTAAGGACTACATCTAACTCCTTTTTGAATATATTTAGTGAATTGGCCTCAACAACTTTCTGTGGTCGAGAATTCCACAGGTTCACCACTCTCTGGGTGAAGAAGTTTCTCCTCATCTCGGTCCTAAATGGCTTACCCCTTATCCTTAGACTGTGACCCCGGGTTCTGGACTTCCCCAACATTGGGAACATTCTTCCTGCATCTAACCTGTCATAATTTTAAACGTTTCTATGAGATCCCCTCTCATTCTTCTGCACTCCAGTGAATACAAGCCCAGTTGATCCAGTCTTTCTTGATATATCAGTCCCGCCATCCCAGGAATCAGTCTGGTGAACCTTCGCTGCACTCCCTCAATAGCAAGAATGTCCTTCCTCAAGTTAGGAGACCAAAACTGTACACAATACTCCAGGTGTGGCCTCACCAAGGCCCTGTACAATTGTAGTAACACCTCCCTGCCCTGTACTCAAATCCCCTCGCTATGAAGGCCAACATGCCATTTGCTTTCTTAACCGCCTGCTGTACCTGCATGCCAACCTTCGTACCTGCATGCCAACGTTAGCTGCAGGAAGAATGTTCCCGATGTTGGGGAAGTCCAGAACCAGGGGACACAGTCTAAGGATAAGGGGTAAGTCATTTAGGACCGAGATGAGGAGAAACTTCTTCACTCAGAGAGTTGTTAACCTGTGGAATTCTCTACCGCAGAGAGTTGTTGATGCCAGTTCATTGGATATATTCAAGAGAGAGTTAGATATGGCCCTTACGGCTAAAGGGATCAAGGGGTATGGAGAGAAAACAGGAAAGGGGTACTGAGGGAATGATCGGCCATGATCTTATTGAATAGTGGTGCAGACTCGAAGGACTGAATGGCCTACTCCTGCACCTATTTTCTATGTTTCTATGTTATCACAACAGTTTACTGTTATACTTGTGTAGACACTGAATCACAAACAGCGTCACACAAGTGCCCATAATGCAGCCCATCCTGTGTGTCCATGGACAATATTGTGCATCGATTGTTCCCTGTCACAGTGAGGAAACACACCAGGTTATAGACAGCAGCAATTGCTGTGTTGACCGAATGACTGTTAATTGCTGGTGTACAGTGACTGACCACACTTGATCAGCTCCGCTGGGCAGGCCACATTGTCCGCATGCCAGACACAAGACTCCCAAAGCAAGCGCTCTACTCGGAACTCCTTCACGGCAAACGAGCCAAAGATGGGCAGAGGAAACGTTACAGGGACACCCTCAAAGCCTCCCTGATAAAGTGCAACATCCCCACTGACACCTGGGAGTCCCTGGCCAAAGACCGCCCTAAGTGGAGGAAGTACATCCGGGAGGGTGCTGAGCACCTCGAGTCTCGTCGCTGAGAGCGTGCAGAAACCAAGCGCAGGCAGCGGAAGGAGCGTGCGGCAAACCAGTTCCACCCTCCCCTTCCCTCAACCACTGTCTGTCCCACCTGTGACAGAGTCTGTGGTTCACGTATTGGACTGTTCAGTCACCTAAGGACTCATATTAAGAGCGGAAGCAAGTCTTCCTCGATTCCAAGGGACTGCCTATGATAATGATGACGTGATGTACAGGGGTCACACCAGGATCAATAGTGTAACCATCAATACTGGGGTCATTTTCAAAAAGATCATTGAAGTTGAAGTCGTCACAATTTATCTTCATGGAAACCATTTTCTGAAACAAACAAAAAGTAGATCAGGATTGTAACCACAAAGGAATTAGGAGCCAGAGTCGGCCATTCGGCCCCTCGAGCCTGTTCTGCCGTTCAATGAGATCATAGCTGATCTTCGACATCAACTCCACCTTGCTGCACTATCCCCATATCCCTTGAGTCCTTTAATATCCAAAAATCTATTGATCTGTGTCTTGAATATGCTCAAAGACTGAACCTCCACAGCCCGCTGGGGTAGAGAATTCCAGAGATTCACCACCCTCTGAGTGAAGAAATTCCTCCTCATCTCAGTCCTAAATGGCCGAATCCTTACCCTGAGACTGTGACCCTTGGTTCTAGACTCCCCAGCCCAGGGAAACACCCTCCCTGCATCTACCCTGAAAATGCTATATGTTTCAATGAGATGACCTCTCATTCTTCTAAACTCTAGAGAATATCGGCCCAATCTGCTCAATCTCTCCTCAGAGGACAATCCCCCCATCCCAGGAATCAGTCTGGTGAACCTTCATTCTGGATATAACCAAGTTATGATATGAGATTTGTGCTGTTATACCAGGGATGTGCATGGAATATTGAGGGAGCTTTAATAATGGAATATTTCAGAAGCATATGCTTTTTATGATGATCACATGACTCGTGCGCATTCATAGCCAGTGAAAGGGAAGGGTGATTTTCCTCTCCTCTCCTGTCTTTTACTCGATTCTGGTCTGCATGTTCAGTGCTGTACTTTTATTTATTAAGGGCTTGGGGAAGTGAGTGAATAGTTTTTCAAGAAAGTAATTTATAATCCAAGCCAGTATCAGTTAATTCCTGATCCATCTAAACTATCTGATCCACTTTTTCCAACCACTGTAATGTGTTGCACTTTTAGGCCACGAAGTTCAGCACCTTAGAGCTGGCAGTTAAGGCTGGTTTTGGCAAATAAATGGCGGCCCCTTCGCCTCCGCCCACCTGACGCTGGTCGCCATCTTGGTGAGGGCAATAGCGCGGGTGGAACTTTGTGCGCCTGCCGTATGTAGATTAGGCAGATCGTGATGTCAGTCAGCGTGTAATGCCGATTGGACGCACAACCTGCTATTTTGATGTTGGGGTTGTAAACAATGCCCTCTCCTCTCCTAAACACTGACAGCTGAGCATGTGTTCAGCTGCACGAGCGACCCCAGTACCCACCAGCACTAATTAAAGGGATGATCCAACTTGCAGGTAAGTTGATGATTTCTCTTGTTCTGGCACTTGCAGTGTTTATATCATCACTGGCTTGCTGGAAGACATTTATAACGCTGTTAAAGTGCGCAGGGAGTGCTGCTGGATGCTGGGAAGAACATTCATAAGAACATAAGAAATAGAAGCAGGAATAGGCCCCTCGAGCCTGCTCCGCCATGTAACATGATCATCGCTGATCCGATCATGGATTCAGGTCCACTTCCCTGCCTGCTCCCGAAAACCCCTAAAGGCCTTATCGGTCTTTTTCCGATAAAAAAACTGTCTATTTCTGTCTCAAATTTATTCAATGATCCAACTTCCACAGCTCTCTGAGGCAGTGAATTCCACAGGTTTACAACCCTGAGAGAGAAGAAATTTCTCCTCATCTCAGTTCTAAGATTATATCCCCTAGTTCTAGTCTCCCCTATCGTAGAAACATCCTCTCTGCATCCACCCTGTCAAGCCCCCTCATAATCTTATTATGAGAGCCTTCCCGGTCTGTGGCCCACGAGTGCGTGCTGGTCAGTGTGCTCCGCTTCCCGCCCCTAGCCCAGGCCGAAAGGCCTCCGATTTACTTACCTGTGCTGATTTCTTTAACTCTCCACAAAAGCTTTCTCAAGAAGCCACTACGCTGGCCTAAGTAGAAATGGAGTAACTATCAGCTAGCCAAAGTTTCCTAAATGGCCAGAATTGGCGTAGGTGGCTGGTTACGCCCCCTTTTGAGGAAAAAAAATCTACCTAAAAAAAACATAACTAAACGTAACTAACCGAGTTACACTGGTGCAAAGTGATGGGGCAAACTGGATTTTTAAGTTAGGCCAGAAAAAGCAGCCTGCTCAAAAAAAATGGTGCAAATACTGGGGAAAATTGAGCCCATGTTTACTACATTTAATGGTAGCATCAAATCCCACCGTAGGAGCTGGGAAATGTAAACTGAATTAATTACATAAATACCCGTATCAGTAATAGTGGCCAAAATACCAGCTTGTTGTACAAAATCATCGGGTTCACTAATGCCTTTAGGGAAGGAAATTTCGCATCCTTACCCAGTCTGGCCTATATGTGACTCCAGACCCACAACAATGTTAAAAGTCCGAGCAAGCCACTCAGTTGTATACCACCATCTTCTCATGGGCAATAAATGTTGGTTTTGGCAGTGATGCCCACATTCCGGGGAACCAGTAGGAAAATAATTCCTTTATCTATCCGATCAGTCACTACTTCAAAACACTCTGCTCAATTTATTTTATTCAATCACGTGATGATTGCTGAAGCTGGCAATCCCAACAGTCTTTCCCCCAGGACTTGGATCCAGTGCCGGAAGAAGTTTAATGACCTCATACGAGTAGTCACTCACAACAAGTGAATGCATCTTCAAATGTCATATCCCACCACCTGGACCACTCACCTCACACACTGCTCAATGAACCATACTCCCATCACCCACCTACCATCACCCTCTTGCAATCGTGACTCATACCTCACAATCAGAGCTTCACCCTCACACACTTACCACTGTTGCAAGCCTCACAACTCACACCTTACGCACAATGCCAGCTATTCAAACGTGACAGTCACATCCCTTTCTCTCGCAGGCCAAGGTGGCTCACAACCGGTGTGAGCAGGAGCAAACAGGCCAGGGGCAAGCATGGCTGTAGAACCTGACCCAGCTGGAGGAGACAGTTCTCAATATAATTAGAGGGGCCGTCACTGAGGCTGTGGCGATCGGTGAGGCTGGAAGTGTTGCTGATGACGGTATGCTCATATCTAATCTTTCTTTGCATATCCCACTTGTCCCTCATTCCACAATCTCTTCTCAGTTACAAGCTGCTGATGGTGTAAGCATGCACATCTTGCTTTGCCTCCGTCCCCTCACCACAACCCGACCATTGTCACTTTCTCCATTCAGAAGCCAAGAACTGCCAGCAGCCCAGCCTGTGCGGGAAGAAGTAGAGGAGAAGAATGATGGAGAAGAAGAGACACTATCACTCGATCTGGTACTCCCAGGCACCAGCTCAGAAAATAGCACTGCATGAATTTAAGAGGGTAGTGTAGTGGCAGGATCTGCACGTGGTGAGTTACTGGGCACGAGTGGGCAGATCTGGGCCAGGGGGAAAGGACAGCACAGCTCTCCTGATGACCATGTCCATCACGAGTTCGGCTGCAGAGCATTCAGATGAGGACTTCAATGGGGCAGCCTTCAGAAGAAGGTCATGCACACAGAAATGCTTGGTGCCATGGTAGGCCAGTCAGATACCCTCCACTCAATGTCAAGGAGCATGGAGTCCGGCTGTAACATTGCACGGGGCTTTGCTTTGATCTTCGAGCCAGTATGGAAGCGATAGACAACTTCATTAGAGCAGTTGTAGACCTAACCATGATGCTCGATGTGAGGGGCAATGTCACAGCTTCCATTGCAGCACAAGTGGAAGTGTGCCAATGTGTGAGTGAAGCAGTGGAAGCTCAGTCTGCTGCCATTGTGGTTGGGTTTATGAGTGTGGAAAGGGGGTTGCAGGGATTGTGGAGCAAAAACCTCTCTCAGGATGACAGCACTGATACTTCCACCGCTAGCTCATCGTCGTGCCAGTGCAGTTGCATGCCAGCCAGCCAGCCCAGACTGCTGCCGCTCATGCTGAGGTCCTTGTGCATGAAACACAAAAAGTTAGTATGCAGGTACAGCAAGTGATCAGGAAGGCAAATGGTATCTTGGCCTTTATTGCAAAGGGGATGGAGTATAAAAGCAGGGAAGTCTTGCAATAGTTATACAGGATATTGGTGAGGCCACACCTGGAGTACTGCGTGCAGTTTTGGTTTCCATATTTACAAAAGGATATACTTTGCTTTGGAGGCAGTTCAGAGAAGGTTCACTCGGTTGATTCCAAGGATGAGGGGGTTGACTTATGGCAAATATTTAAAGATCACATGGATGAACTTCAACAATTGTACATCCCTGTCTGGAGTAAAAATAAAACGGGGAAGGTGGCTCAACTGTGGCTAACAAGAGAAATTAAGGATAGTGTTAAATCCAAGGAAGAGGCATATAAATTGGCCAGAAAAAGCAGAAAACCTGAGGATTGGGAGAAATTTAGAATTCAGCAGAGGAGGACAAAGGGTTTAATTAGGAAGGGGAAAATAGAGTATGAGAGGAAGCTTGCTGGGAACATATAAACTGACTGCAAAAGCTTCTATAGATATGTGAAGAGAAAAAGATTAGTGAAGACAAACAGACGTCCCTTGCAGTCAGAATCAGGTGAATTTATAATGGGGAACAAAGAAATGGCAGACCAGTTGAACAAATACTTTGGTTCTGTCTTCACGAAGGAAGACACAAGTAACCTTCTGGAAATACTAGGGGATCGAGGGTTTAGTGAGAAGGAGGAATTGAAGGAAATCCCTATAAAGCGGGAAATTGTATTAGGGAAATTGATGGGATTGAAGGCCGATAAATCCCCGGGGCCTGATAGTCTGCATCCCAGAGTACTTAAGGAAGTGGCCCTTGAAATAGTGGATGCATTGGTAATCATTTTCCAACTTTCTATCGACTCTGGATCAGTTCCTATGGACTGGAGGGTAGCTAATGTAACACCACTTTTTAAAAAGGGAAGGAGAGAGAAAGTGGGTAATTATAGATCGGTTAGCCTGACATCAGTAGTGGGGAAAATGTTGGAATCAATTATTAAAGATGAAATAGCAGTGCATTTGGAAAGCAGTGACAGGATCGGTCCAAGTCAGCATGGATTTATGAAAGGGAAATCCTGCTGGACAAATCTTCTGGAATATTTTGAGAATGTAACTAGTAGAGTGGACAAGGGAGAACCAGTGGATGTGGTGTATTTGGACTTTCAAAAGGCTTTTGACAAGGTCCCACACAAGAGATTGGTGTGCAAAATTAAAGCACATGGTATTGGGGGTAATGTACTGACGTGGATAGAGAACTGGTTGACAGACAGGAAGCAGAGAGTCTGGATAAACGGGTCCTTTTCAGAATGGCAGGCAGTGACTAGTGGGGTGCCGCAGGGCTCAGTGCTGGGACCCCAGCTCTTTACAATATACATCAATGATTTAGATGAAGGAATTGAGTGTAATATCTCCAGGTTTGCAGATGACACTAAGCTGGGTGGTGGTGTGAGCTGTGAGGAGGACGCTAAGAGGCTGCAGGGTGACTTGGTCAGGTTAGGTGAGTGGGCAAGTGCATGGCAGATGCAATATAATGTGGATAAATGTGAGGTTATCCACTTTGGGGGCAAAAACAGGAGGGCAGAATATTATCTGAATGGTGACAGATTAGGAAAAGGGGAGGTGCAACGAGACCTGGGTGTCATGGTTCATCAGTCATTGAAAGTTGGCATGCAGGTACAGCAGGCGGTGAAGATGGCAAATGATATGTTGGTCTTCATAGCGAGGGGATTTGAGTATAGGAGCAGCGAGGTCTTACTGCAGTTGTACAGGGCCTTGATGAGGCCTCACCTGGAATATTGTGTTCAGTTTTGGTCTCCTAATCTGAGGAAGGACGTTCTTGCTATTGAGGGAGTGCAGCGAAGGTTCACCAGACTAATTCCAGGGATGGCAGGACTGACATATGAGGAGAGACTGGGTCGACTGGACCTGTATTCACTGGAGTTTAGAAGGATGAGAGGGGATCTCATAGAACTATATAAAATTCTGATGAGACTGAACAGTTTAGATGCAGGAAGAATGTTCCCGATATTGGGGAAGTTGGGGTGTTATGTTTGTAACTTTCACATAACTGTAACCTTTATGTAACAACACTGTACACTGTATACACTTGAGTAATGCACACTTTGACCACAGGGGGTGAACTTGTGGGAGACACTCCTCACCTGGTCATCCAGGTATATAAAGGGAGGTCCCACGCAGGGTCAGCACTTCTTGGTCCTGGGAATAAAGGTTCAGGTCACTTTGTGACCTTGTCTGCAGTACATGCCTCGTGTGATTCTATAGTAAGGTGTAAGGACACTACACAGGGGTAAGCCATTTAGGATTGAGATGAGGAGAAACTTCTTCACTCAGAGAGTTGTTAACCTGTGGAATTCCCTGCCGCAGAGAGTTGTTGATGCCAGTTCATTGGATATATTCAAGAGGGTGTTAGATATGGCCCTTATGGCTAAGGGGATCAAGGGGTATGGAGAGAAAGCAGGAAAGGGGTACTGAGGTGAATGATCAGCCATGATCTTATTGAATGGTGGTGCAGGCTCGAAGGGCCGAATGGCCTACTCCTGCACCTATTTTCTATGTTTCTATGTTTCTAACCCAGAATGCACGCAGCTTATGGCCTCTGTGCAGATGATTTGGACTTGGATATAGGGTGAAAAATATTGACATCTGCTGACAACACAAAGTAAGGTTTTGGCAAACAGCAGAAAGGACTTAAAGACTTCAGAAGACATAAGCATGGAATTTCCGCAAACCTGATCCTACTCCCCCACTGTAACTTCACCAGTAGCCCCGATTACGGGCATCAATGGTGTTTCCTCCGCACTTCTGACAAAGTTACACTGATGGAGTGGGAGCAGCTCCAGGAAACGCAATACAGAAAGGGCGGATAGGTAGCAGGTGGAGCTTAATGCAGAGAAGTGTGAGGTAATACATACGAAAGAGACACAAGGAACGGGAGTGTACACTCAATGAAAGGACACTGAAGTGTATGGATGAACAGAGAGAGCCAAGATTCAAATACATCATCCTCTGAAAGTGTGAAGGCAGGTAGATAAAGCCATGATAAAAGGCAAGGAGCATTTTTGGTCTTAGAGTAGAAGAGTAAAGAGATCATGATAAATGCGTTAGGCTACAGTTAGAATACAGTGTGCTGTTTCGTGTGCCTCATTATACAAATACCAGCAATGCCGTAGAACACACACAGTGAAGATTCACCAGGATGATGCCAAGCAATGCAAGCTGTCGCTATAAGGAGAGACTTGAGACACTGGGTCTATTTCCACAGGAGCAGAGAAGGATGAGGAGATTTAATTGAGGTTTATAAAATTGTGAAGCGTGTTGACAGAGTGAATAGGGAACGACTGTTTTCTCACATTGCAAGAGGGGTCATCAATACCAAATAATCACAAGGAAAGTGAGGAGAGAGGTTATAAGTAATGTCATAACATAAGAAATAGGAGCAGGAGTCGGCCATTCGGCCCCTCGAGCCTGCTCCACCATTTAATAAGGTTCATGGCTGATCTTCTACCTCAACTCCACCTTACTGACCAATCCCCATATCCCCGATTCCCTTAATATTCGAAAATCTAGCGATCTCTGTATTGAATATACTCAGAGACTGAGCCTCCAAAGCCCTCTGGGGCAGAGAATTCCAGAGATTCACCACCCTCTGTGTGAAGAAATTTCTCCTCATTCAGTCCTAAATGGCCGACCCCTTATCCTGAGACTGTGACCCCTGGTTCTAGACTCCTCAGCCCGGGGGAAACACCCTCCCTGCATCTACCCTGTCAAGCCCTGTAAGAATTGTGCATGTTTGAATGAGATCACCTCTCATTCTTCTAAACTCCAGAGACTATCGGCCCAGTCTACTCAATCTCTCCTCATAGGACAATCCCCCCATCCCAGGAGTCAGTCTGGTGAACCTTCGTTTCACTCCCTCTATGGCAAGTATATCCTTCCTTAGGTAAGGAGACCAAAACTGCACACAATACTCCAGGTGTGGTCTCACCAGGGTCCTAGTCCTTGTTGGAACATGGAATGTTTTGCTACAGGGACTGATTGAGGGAGGAACCATTGCATCTTTTAAAAGAAAATTGCATAAATAGTGGAAGCAAAGAAAGATGCAGGGCTACAGGGAGAGCGGGCCAACGGAACAAATTTTGCATTGCCCTAGCAAAGAGCCAGCACAGACAGAATAAACATAAGAACATAAGAATTATCAGCAGGAGTAGGCCATTTAGCTCCTCGACTCCATCCCGCAGCATGCGACCCGCCACCACCTCAGCAAAACCCCAGCTCTACACAAGGTAGAAAAAGCTGTCAGCCAGCTTAAGAACAACAAGACTACGGGAGCGGATAGAATCCCCGCTGAGGCGCTAAGGTATGGCGGAGAGGCGCTATTGGTACGAATGCATGACCTCATCTCTCTCATCTGGAGGGAGGAGAGCATGCCGGGAGATCTCAGAGATGCAGTGATGGTGACCATCTTTAAAAAAGGCGACAAGTCCGGCTACAGAGGAATCTCCCTGCTATCAACCACTGGGAAAGTCGTCGCTAGAATCCTCCTCAACCGCCTTCCCCCTGTGCCTGAGGAGCTCCTCCCGGAGTCACAGTGTGGATTCCGTCCTCTGCGGGGTACAACGGACATGATTTTTACGGCGCGACAGCCGCAAGAAAAACACAGGGAGCAGCACCAACGCTTGTACATGGCCTTCTTTCACCTCACAAAGGCCTTTGACACTGTCAATCGTGAGGGTCTATGGAGCGTCCTCCTCCGTTTCAGCTGCCCCCAAAATTTTGTCACCATTCTCCGCCTGCTCCATGATGACATGCAGGCCGTGATCCTTCCCAACGGATCCATCCCAGACCCAATCCACGTCCGGACCGGGGTCAAGAATGGGCTGCATCATCGCCCCAACCCTCTTCACGATCTTCCTCGCTGCAATGCTCCACCTCACAGTCAACAAGCTCCCCGCTGGAGTGGAACTAAACTACAGAACCAGTGGGAACCTGTTCAACCTTCGTCGACTCCAGGCCAGGTCCAATACCACCCCAACCTCTGTCGTCGAGCTACAGTACACGGACGATGCCCGAGTCTATGCACATACAGAGGCTGAACTCCAGGACATAGTCACCATCTTTACTGAGGTTTATGAAAGTATGGACCTTACCCTAAACATCCGTAAGACAAAGGTCCTCCACCAGCCTGTCCCCCAACCCCAGTCATCAAGATCCACTGCGCAGCCCTGGACAACGTGGACCACTTCCCATACCTCAGGAGCCTCTTATCAACAAGAGCAGACATTGACGACGAGATTCAACACCGCCTCCAGTGCGCCAGTGCAGCCTTCGGCCGCCTGAGGAAAAGAGTGTTTGAAGATCAGGCCCTCGACACTGCCACCAAGCTCATGGTCTACAGGGCTGTAGTAATACCCGCCCTCCTGTATGGCTCAGAGACATGGACCATGTTCAGTAGACACCTCAAGTCACTGGAGAAATACCACCAACGATGTCTCTGCAAGATCCTGCAAATCCCCTGGGAGGACAGATGCACCAACATTAGCGTCCTCGACCAGGCCAACATCGAAGCACTGACCACACTTGGCTAGCTCCGCTGGGCAGGCCACATTGTCCACATGCCCCACATGAGACTCCCAAAGCAAGCGCTCTACTCAGAACTCCTTCATGGCAAACGAGCCAAAGGTGGGCAGAGGAAACGTTACAAGGACAACCTCAAAGCCTCCCTGATAAAATGCAACATCCCCACCGATACCTGGGAGTTCCTGGCCAAAGACCGCTCTAAGTGGAGGAAGTGCATCTGGGAGGGCGCTGAGCACCTCGAGTCTCGTCGCCGAGAGCATGCAGAAACCAAGCGCAGGCAGCGGAAGGAGCGTGCGGCAAACCAGTCCAACCCACCCTTTCCCTCAACCACTGTCTGTCCCACCTGTGACAGAGACTGTAGGTCCCACATTGGGCTCCTCAGTCACCTGAGAACTCATTTTTAATGTGGAAGCAAGTCATCCTCGACTCCGAGGGACTGCCTAAGAAGGAGAAAAGTTGGTGGGAGCTTGCTGAGTGCAATTAGCTACCACATTACAACAGTGACTACACTTCAAAAGTACTTCATTGGCTGTAAACCACTTTGGGACATCATGGAGGTTGTGAAAGATACCATATAAATGCAAGTCTTTATTTCTTTCAACGCCAGGGAATAACCGGGAGGATCGTGGAACTCATCAGGGTATTGATGTCAGCAGCCATAAAGAGGAAATATAATCAGACAGATAGTAACTGGAGTATTTCGGGGGATGGGGTGCAAGTGAATCGGTCATCAGTCAATAAGAACATAAGAAATAGGAGCAGGAGTAGGCCATAAGGCCCCTCGAGCCTGCTCCGCCATTCAGTAAGATCATGGCTGATCTGATCATAGACTCAGCTCCACTTCCCTGCCCGCTCCCCATAACCCCTTATTCCCTTATCGGTTGAGAAACTGTCTATGTCCATTCAATGTCCCAGCTTCCACGGCTCTCTGAGGCAGTGAATTCCACAGATTTACAACCCTCTGAAAGAAGAAATTTCTCTTCAGCTCAGTTTTAAATGGACGGCTCCTTATTCTAAGATAATGCCCCCTAGTTCTAGTCTCCCCCATCAGTGGAAACATCCTCTCTGCATCCACCTTGTCAAGCCCCCTCATATATGGGCCCAAGTTTCCACATGATTTGCGCCTGATTTTTAGGAGCAACTGGTGGAGAACGGACTATCTTAGAAATCGCAATTCTCCACATTTTTTTTTCTGCAGTTCTAGTCAGTTAGAACAGTTTCACTTTGGAACAGAATTTTTTCTTCAAAAGGGGGCGTGTCCGGCCACTGACGCCTGATTTGAAAGTTTCCACAGTGAAAACGTACTCCAAACTAAAGTAGAATGGAGCAAGTGAAGATTTTTGTAGAACTGAAAAAACCTGTTCTACACATTAAAAAATCAGGCGCAGGTTACAAATTAGGCGTCCAGAACGAGGGGGGGGGGGAGGGAAGTCATTAAATTCTATAATAAATCCTTATTTATACTTATACAAATAAATCCAACCTGAATAAACATTTATAAGCAAAGAAAAGATTAAATAAACCATCTTCCTACCTGTGTGAAAGTGCTTCAGGCAGGCCTTTCGGGACCGAAGGCTGAACAGGTAGGCCCGAGACTTCGGGCAGGGCCCGTCCCCAGCACCAGATTTACAGGTAGGTGGCGTTGGGTTGGGTTGGATCGGGTCGGGGGGGGGGGGAGAGATAGCGGGGGGAGAGAGAGAGAGATAGCGGGGGGAGAGAGAGAGAGATAGCGGGGGGAGAGAGAGAGAGATAGCGGGGGGAGAGAGAGAGAGGGAGGGGGGAGAGAGAGAGAGGGAGGGGGGGAGAGAGAGAGAGGGAGGGGGGGAGAGAGAGAGAGGGAGGGGGGAGAGAGAGAGAGAGGGAGGGGGGGAGAGAGAGAGAGGGAGGGGGGGAGAGAGAGAGAGGGAGGGGGGGAGAGAGAGAGAGGGAGGGGGGGAGAGAGAGAGAGGGAGGGGGGGAGAGAGAGAGAGGGAGGGGGGAGAGAGAGAGGGAGGGAGGGAGAGAGAGAGAGGGAGGGGGGGAGAGAGAGAGAGGGAGGGGGGAGAGAGAGAGGGAGGGAGGGAGAGAGAGAGAGGGAGGGGGGAGAGAGAGAGAGGGAGGGGGGGAGAGAGAGAGGGAGGGGGGAGAGAGAGAGAGGGAGGGGGGAGAGAGAGAGGGAGGGAGGGAGAGAGAGAGAGGGAGGGGGGGAGAGAGAGAGGGAGGGGGAGAGAGAGAGAGAGGGAGGGAGGGAGAGAGAGAGAGGGAGGGGGGGAGAGAGAGAGGGAGGGGGAGAGAGAGAGGGAGGGAGGGGGGAGAGAGAGAGAGGGAGGGGGGAGAGAGGGAGAGAGAGAGGGGGAGGGGGGGAGAGAGGGAGAGAGAGAGGGGGAGGGGGGGAGAGAGAGAGAGAGAGAGGGGGAGGTCAGGTCGGGTCCAATCCGGGAGCGGGAGTTGAGTCGAGTCGGGTCGGGTCTGGTCGGCGGGGGGAGGGGGGGGGAGCGAGTGTCGAGTCGGGTCGGGGGGGGGGGGGGGGAGGGGGAGCAGGAGCTGGCCGTGGGAGGAGCCTTATTCACACAGCCCCAGTGAGGCCATTGGGCCAGGGCTAGGGGCTGCGTGCTTCGGGCCCCTCCCACACAGTTCGGCGCCTGGAGCTACTGCACTTGCGTGCCCACTGTAGCGCCCATGTGCAGAGGTCCCGACACTGTTTTCAGCGCCGGGACCTGGCTCCGCCCCCTACAGCTCCTGCTGCGCTGCGCCGAGGGCCAGAGGACCTGCAGGGAGCTGGAGAATACCGAGGTTTTTTTTAGGCGCATTTTGTGGCGCGAAAAACGGGCGTCCAGGTCGGGACTGCGCCGTTCTAGGCGTGTGTGGAAACTTGGGCCCTTAATCTTATACGTTTCAATAAGATCATCTGGCATTCTTCTGAAATCCAATGAGTACAGACCCAACCTTTCCTCATAAGTCAACCCCCTCATCTCCGGAATAAACCTCGTGAAGCTTCTCTGAACTGCCTCCAAAGCAAGTATATCCTTTCATAAATACGCAGACCAAAACTGCACGCACTACTCCAGGTGTGGCCTCACCAATACCCTGTAGAAACATAGAAACATAAAAAATAGGAGGAGTAGGCCATTCGGCCCTTCGAGCTTGCACCACCATTCAATAAGATCATGGCTGATCATTCACCTCAGTACCCCTTTCCTGCTTTCTCTACATACCCCTTGATCCCTTTGGCCGTAAGGGCCATAATGCACTCCCTCTTCAATATATCTAACGAACTGGCATCAACAACTCTCTGTGGTAGTGAATTCCACAGGTTCACAATTCTCTGAGTGAAGAAGTTTCTCCTCATCTCAACTGGGTGGCGGTGTGAGCTGTGAGGGGGACGCTAAGAGGCTGCAGGGTGACTTGGACAGTTTAGGTGAGTGAGCAAATACATGGCAGATGCAGTACAATGTGGATAAATGTGAGGTTATCCACTTTGGGGGCTAAAACGCGAAGGCAGAATATTATCTGAATGGTGACAGATTAGGAAAAGGGGAGGTGCAACGAGACCTGGGTGTCATGGTACATCAGTCATTGAAGGTTGGCACGCAGGTACAGCAGGCGGTGAAGAAAGCAAATGGCATGTTGGCCTTCATAGCAAGGGGATTTGAATACAGGGGCAGGGAGGTGTTGCTACAGTTGTACAGGGCCTTGGTGAGGCCTCACCTGGAATATTGTGTACAGTTTTGGTCTCCTAATCTGAGGAAGGACGTTCTTGCTATTGAGGGAGTGCAGCGAAGGTTCACCAGACTGATTCCAGGGATGGCAGGACTGACATATGAGGAGAGACTGGATCAACTGGGCCTTTATACATTGGAGTTTAAAAGGATGAGAGGGGATCTCATAGAAACATTCTGAAAAGGATCTGTTTATTCCTAATCTTTGCTTCCTGTCTGCCATCCAAACATAGAAACATAGAAAATAGGTGCAGGAGTAAGCTATTCGGCCCATTGAGCCTGCACCATCATTCAATAAGATCATGGCTGATCATTCACCTCAGTACCCCTTTCCTGCTTTCTCTCCATACCCCTTGATCCCTTTAGCCGTAAGGGCCATATCCAACTCTCTTTTGAATATATCTAACGAACAGGCTTTAGACTGTGACCTCTGTTTCTGGACTTCCCCAACAGCGGGAACATTCTTTCTGCATCTAACCTGTCCAATGCCGTCAGAATTTTATATGTTTCCATGAGAGCCCCTCTCATTCTTCTAAATTCCATTGAATATAATCCTAGACGATCCAGTCTTTCTTCATATGTCAGTCCCGCCATCCCGGGAATCAGTCTGGTGAACCTTCGCTGCACTCCGTCAATAGCAAGAATGTCCTTCCTCAGATTAGGAGACTAAAACTGAACACAATATTCCAGGTGAGGCCTCACTAAGGCCCTGTACAACTGCAGTAAGACCTCCCTGCCCCTATACTCAAATCCCCTCGCTATGAAGGCCAACATACCATTTGCTTTCTTAACTGCCTACTGTACCTGCATGCCAACCTTCAATGACTGATGTACCATGACACCCAGGTCTCGTTGCACCTCCCCTTTTCCTAATCTGCCACCATTCAGATAATATTCTGTCTTCGCGTTTTAGCCCCCAAAGTGGATAACCTCACATTTATCCACATTATACTGATCCAGAGTCGATAGACTGTTGGAAAATGATCACCAATGCATCCACTATTTCTAGGGCTACTTCTTTAAGTACGCTGGGATGCAGACCATCAGGCCCCGGGGATTTATCGGCCTTCAATCCCTTCAATTTCCCTAACACAATTTCCCACCTAATAAGGATTTCCTTCAGTTCCTCCTTCTCACTAGACCCTCAGTCCCCTAGTATTTCCGGAAGGTTATTTGTGTCTTCCTTCGTGAAGACAAAACCAAAGTATTTGTTTAACTGGTCTGCCATTTCTTTGTTCCCCATTATAAATTCACCTGAATCTGACTGCAAGGGACCTACATTTGTTTTCACTAATCTTTTTCCCTTCACATATCTACAGAAGCTTTTGCAGTCAGTTTTTATGTTCCCAGCAAGCTTCCTCTCATACTCTCTTTTCCCCCTCCTAATTAAACCCTTTGCCCTCTTCTGCCGTATTATAAAATTCTCCCAGTCCTCAGGTTTGCTGCTTTTTCTGGCCAATTTATATCCCTCTTCCTTGGATTTATTACTATCCTTAATTTCCCTTGTTAGCCACAGTTGAGTCACCTTCCCCGTTTTATATTTACTCCAGACAGGGATGTACAATTGTTGAAGTTCATCCATGTGATCTTTAAATGTTTGCCATTGCCTATCCACCGTCAAGTCTTTAAGTATCACTCGCCAGTCTATTCTAGCCAATTCACGTCTCATACCATCGAAGTTACCTTTCCTTAAGTTTAAGACCCGAGTCTCTGAATTAACTGTGTCGCTCTCCATCTTAACAAAGAATTCTACCGTATTATGGTCACTCTTCCCCAAGGGGCCTCGCACAACAAGATTGCTAATTAGCCCTTTCTCATTACACATCACCCAGTCTAGGATGGCCAGCTCTCTAATTGGTTCCTCGACATATTGGTCTAAAAAACCATCCCTAATACACTCCAGGAAATCCTCCTCCACCGTATTACTACCAGTTTGGTTAGCCCAATCTATATGTAGAGTAACGCCGCCCATGATAACGACTGTACCTTTATTGCACACAACCCTAATTTCTTGTTTGATGCTATCCCCAACCTCACTACTACTGTTTGGTGGTCTGTACACAACTCCCACTAGTGTTTTCTGCCCCTTTGGTATTCCGTAGCTCCACCCATACAGATTCCACATCATCCAGGCTAATGTCCTTTCTTACTATTGCATTAATTTCCTCTTTAACCAGCAACGCCACCCCGCCTCCTTTTCCTTTCTGTCTATCCTTCCTAAATGTTGAATACCCCTGGATGTTGAGTTCCCAGCCTTGGTCACCCTGGAGCCATGTCTCAGTGATGCCAATTACATCATACCCGTTAATAGCTATCTGCGCAGTTAATTTGTCCACCTTATTCCGAATACTCCTCGCATTGAGGCACAGAGCCTTCAGGCTTGTCTTTTTAACATATTTTGCCCCTTTAGAATTTTGCTGTAATGTGGCCCTTTTTACTTTTTACCTTAGGTTTCTCTGCCCTCCACTTTTATTTTTCTTCTTTCTATCTTTTGCTTCTGCCCCCATTCTACTTCCCTCTGTCTCCCTGCATAGGTTCCTATCCCCCTGCCATATTAGTTTAACCCCACCCCAACAGGACTAGCAAATACTCCCCCTAAGACATTGGTTCCGGTCCTGCCCAGGTTCAGACCGTCCGGTTTGTACTGGTCCCACCTCCCCCAGAACCGGTTCCAATGTCCCATGTGATATTCACGACATCGCGGATGCTCCAGAGTAAATCCATGCGCAGCTCCAGTGCCGCAATGCAGTCTGTCAGGAGCTGCATCTGAATACACTTCCCGCACGCATAGAAGTCAGCTACACTTCAAGTGTCCCTGATTTCCCACATAACACAGGAGGAGCATGACATGGGTCTGGGCTCTCCTGCCATTAAATTAACTTAATTTGTGCTGAAGGTTTCCTACAGATAAGAAAAGAAAAAGAAAAAGATAAAATACTCACCAATCCTCCAGCCAATCACTTACCCGCTTGGCTATGATATCACACTTCGATTTCTTTTTACTTCATTGTTTTACTTTTGGCCTCGATCTCCTGCTCCCGTGGCTGTGGCTCCTCCCAAACTCAGCGCCCTTTTTATGGGTCTCTCGATCTCCTGCTCCCGCTGCTTTATAACTGTAGCAAGATTTCCCTCCAGCCCCTTGGCAATAAAGGCCAAGATTCCATTGGCCTTCCTGATCACTTGCTGTACCTGCATACTAATCTTTTGTGTTTCATGCACCAGTACCCCCAGGTCCCACTGTACTGCGGCACTTTGCAATCTTTCTCCATTTAAATAATAACTTGCTCTTTGATTTTTTTCTGCCAAAGTGCATGACCTCACACTTTCCAACATTATACTCCATCTGCCAAATTTTTGCCCACTCACTTAGCCTGTCTATGTCCTTTTGCAGATTTTTTGTGTCCTCCTCACACATTGCTTTTCCTCCCATCTTTGTATCGTCAGCAAACTTGGCTACGTTACACTCAGTCCCTTCTTCCAAGTCGTTAATATAGATTGTAAATAGTTGGGGTCCCAGCACTGATCCCTGCGGTACCCCACTAGTTACTGGTTGCCAACCCGAGAATGAACCATTTATCGCGACTCTCTGTTTTCTGATCCTTAACCAATCCTCTATCCATACTGATAAAGTTCCCCAACCCAGTGAACTTTTATCTTGTGCAGTAACCTTTTATGTGGTGCCTTGTCAAATGCCTTCTGAAGTCCAAATACACCACATCCACTGGTTCCCCTTTATCCACCTTCATCTTCAAAGAATTCCAGCAAATTTGTCAAACATGACTTCCCCTTCATAAATCCGTGCTGACTCTGCCTGACAGAATTTTGCTTTTCCAATGAAAGACGTTATTTATTAGTCGGAAGTTCATGCCTCTTGTCAGATGAGATCAGGTATGCCCAGAATTTCCTCAATGTGATTTACACTGCTGTGGTACCTTTAGAGGAAGATACACTGATGTTTCCTGGGTATACTCATTTACATCTAATAGTACACGCATTTATGTGAAATCTGTGTAAAAGCAGCTGAGCCTCCAGGAAATTTCTGTTGCACTCTTCAACAGCGCCCTGGGGAACAAGCAGCTAATTCTGAAACCACTACAGCCAGCAAAACATGCAAAGCTTCTCTGATGAAAACCTTCAAATCCTCCTGGAGGAGAGTGAAGACTCCAAGTTCCGCGACCCACCAGGTATGTTAGTTGTGCTGCATAGAGGGTGATGGCCCTGGCACTGACTGCCAACTCTTTCACTACTAGAAGTGCAGGATGAAGAAAGTTCAACGACTTGACCACTGTTGGCAGGGTAACACTCTCACCGTATTCTCCCTTTCACCTTTGCCCATGCTGGACACTTCCACACTCTTCATCCTCTTAAAGCAACACTTACACAACTACATGTATTTTCATAATACTATATTGCCTATATGCCAAAAATGAGTTCGTGCACACAGAGTCAAACACTAACAGTTTATTAAAAGTTAAATGTTATATACTCACGGCAAACACCAAGATCACAAAAGATGCTTTGCCACAGAAGATACAGACTTTACAGCTCACCCCTCCAAATGTCTCCCTTCGTCATCTCCCCACCACACATTAATGTTTCTTCATATCTAACGAATTACATTTCACATGACCTTGATGAACTTTTCCCCACCCATTATCGAGAAGTTTCTGGAGTTCTAAACACGTATCTCTATCTCATGTTCCCGTTCCCAAGACTAACAGACTGGTGTTAGTTACAGATAACAGAGCTCTAAATGTAAACAATTCTTACGCTAACCCAGAAAGCATCATCATCATAGGCAGTCCCTTGAAATCGAGGAAGACTTGCTTCCACTCCACAAATGAGTTCTCAGGTGACTGAACAGTCCAATACAGGAATTACAGTCTCTGTCACAGGTGGGGCAGACAGTGGTTGAAGGAAAGGGAGGGTGGGACTGATTTGCCGCACGCTCCTTCACATGCTGTCAGCAACGAGACTCGAGGTGCTCAGCGCCCTCCCGGATGCTCTTCCTCCACTTAGGGTGGTCTTTGGCCAGGGATTCCCAGGTGCCGGTGGGGATGCTACACTTTATCAGGGAGGTTTTAAGGGTATCCTTGAAACGTTTCCTCTGCCCACCTGGGTCTTGCTTGCCGAGTAGGAGTTCCGAATAGAGCACTTGCTTTGGGAGTCTCGTGTCGGGCATGCGGACAATGGGGCAAGCCCAATGGAACTGGTCGAGTGTGGTCAGTGCTTCAATGCAGGGGATGTTGTCCTGATCAAGAACACTGATATTGGTGCGTCTATCCTCCCAATGGATTTGCAGGATCTTGCGGAGGCAGCGTTGGTGGTATTTCTCCAGTGCTTTGAGGTGTCTGCTGTGTATGGTCCATGTCTCTGAGCCATATAGCACACAGCTTATGACCTGTGTTCAGACATGCCTTTACCCTATTCTCAGCTCTATTTGCAGTCTTTTAATGCAAGCTTTTAACTACAGAACTAACATAAAATGGATGCAAATATAAGTGATTCTTTCACTTAAAATGGCTTCCCTTATAATTTCTCATCTTAATCTCGAACATAACCCTTCTGGTTAAAGGTGACTCTAACTCAGTATCTTGCACTATGTCTATCCGACTCCCGAACTTCAACTATTTACATGCACAATTCTAAAATCTGCTTCACGCACCTCCAAATCCCTTTCCTGCACCATCGCTCCTCTAACGCACCGTAACTATCTTGCATAACTTCGAAACATCTTCCTCCAGTGTCAGCTGTGGCTCAGTGGGCAGCACTCCCACCTCTGAGTCAGAAGGTTGTGGGTTCAAGTCCCACTCCAGGAACTTTGGGCACAAAAATCTAGGCTGACCTGCTGAGTGCTGCACTGTCGGAGGTGAGACGTTAAAACCGAGGCCCTGTCTGCTCTCTCAGGTGGATGTAGAAGATCCCATGATGCTATTTTGTAAAAGAGCAGGGGAGGTATCCTGGGCAATATTTATCCTTCAATCAACATAACTAAAACAGATTATCTGGTCATTATCACGTTGCTGTGTGTGGGAGCTTGCTGTGCGCAAATTGGCTGCCGTGTTTCCCACATTACAACAGTGACTACATTGGCTGTAAAGCACTTTGAGACGTCTGGTGGTCGTGAAAGGCGCTATATAAATCCAAGTCTTTCTTTCTCCACTGTAACATTCTCTGACTTCACCTCTCCCATGTTATAGGCACCAAGTAGTGGGTAGGAGATGAAGGATTAAATCTGAAAACAAATTTCAGCGAGATGTAAAAGACATATGGCCGAAAATTCCGACCTGTGGGTCCGTACGAAGTGTGCATGGACTCGGCGAAGCCTCGCAAAAGCTAATTTTCAAGGCGAGATGCGCGTGCATTGAAAACCGGCTTTTCCGATCTGTCAAGATTTCTCCAGACTGACCCTGCACATCCCTGGGAGAAGGACATTCACGCGACAGAGATTGGGCTAACTTCCAAACTCATGCCCAGCGAATGTCCTTCAAACTTTACCTCTGGTAAGAGTTTTAAAACATATAAAATTAAATGCAATCATTCATTTTTATATTAAAAACCCTGTCCATTAAGGTAAGTTTATTTTTAACTCTATTAAAACACATTAAAAAACATTCCAAAAAAAAAATATTTTTTCTAAAACATTTAATTACATTTAATTTCAATTAATTTTTAATATGTGAGGTGTTGTTTTTATTTATTATGCTGCGTTTCTTGTTTTAGGGTGGGTTTTCTCATTGTTAGTAATGGGAGTCTGTACAAACCAAGCTCCCTTTTTTATCAATGAGAATACCAGCTAGTGATTGGTGGTCCTGGCCCACGTGACTCCAGCATGTCTGTACGTATGGAGAAGTCATCACCCCGTACGCTGCACAGCGGCTAAAGGCCCCCCACCCGAATCGTAGCTTCCTCCGGGACCACCAGGTATTTTCATAGATTTTTTGGGGGTTGGGGGCGTTCGTCCAAAGGAAGCCTCTGACCGCAATTTTCCCCCCATAGAGTATTGATAATGGAGAACTTCAATTATCGTAATGGGGACTGAGGTAAAACAGTGTAAAAGGCAAAGAGAATGAGGACATCCTGAAATGTGTACAGCAGACTTCTCTTGCTCAGTATGTTCCCAGCCCAACGAGGAAGGAAGCAGTGTTGTATCTGTCTGGGCAATGAAGTGGGGCAAGTTGAGCATGTTTCAGTGGGAGACCATTTGGGAAACAGTGATAACAATACCATTCGGTTTAGTGTAGTGATGGAAAGGGACAAGGACCAATCAACAGTGAAGATACTCAACTGGGAAGGGGTAAAGGGATGCGGCTCAGGTGGATTTGATCAAAGATTGGCAGGTAAAACTGGGAATGAACAATGAGAGGCCTTCAAGGAGGAGATAGTTTGGGTACAGAGTAAAGACATCACTGTGAGAGGGAGAGGAAGGGCATCACGCTAGCTCCCTGGATGACTACAGATATAGAGATTAAACATAGAAAAAGGAGCTTATGATAAATGTCAGATTCATAATACAGTGGAGAATCAAGCAGAGGAGAGGGAATAAGGGCACAGAGAATGTCTGAGAGTAGATTAGCAGCTAACGTAAAAGGCACACTAAAGTCTTTTATAAACTTATGAAGAGTAAACAGATAGTCAAAGGAAGGGAGAGGCCGATTCGGGCCCAAACAGGAAATCTTCTAGTGGAGGCAGAGGGCCTGGCTGGGGTACTAACTGAACACTTTGCTTGTATCTTCACTAAAGAGGAGGATGCCAATCAACATTCCCGTTAAGTTGTGCCACCTGCTGAAATGGGCCAACACATGTCAGATGAAATTTAATGCAGAAATTGTGAAGTGATGCGTTTTGGAAGGAAGAATGAGGAGAGACAAAATAAATTAAAGGGTACAATTTTAAAGGGGCTACAAGAAAAGAGGCCTGGTGGAGTACACACACAGGAATCTTTGGTGGTGGACTGACATGTTGATAAGGCTGTTAAAAAGCATACACGATCCTTGACTTTAGTAATAGATGCATAGAGTACAAAACATTATTCTAAATCTTTATAAAACATTGATTAGGCCCCAGCTAGTATTCAGTTCTGGGAACCAGATTTTGGGAAGGATGTCAAGGCCTTGGAAATGGTGCAGAGGAGATTTACTAGAATGGTAGCAGGGGTGAGGGGCTTCAGTCATGTGGAAAGCCTCTCCTTAGAGCAGAGATGGTTAATGGGAGGTTTATTAGAGGTGTTCAAAATGATGAGGGGTCATGATAGTGTAAATAGGGAGACACCGGTTCCCCTGACAGGAGGGTCAGTAATCAGAGGACACAGATTTAAGGTAACTCACAAAAGAACCAGAGGAGACACGAGGAGAAATCTTTTTACGCAGCGAGTTGTTATGAGTTGGAACGCACTGCCTGACAAGCTGCTGGAAGCAGATTCAATCGTAACTTTCAAAAGCGAATTGGTTAAAACTTTGAAGTGGAAAGATTTTCAGAGCTATCAGGAAACAGCTGGGGAGTGGGACTAATTGGATCAAAGAGTCAGTAAACGCACGCTGGGCCGAGTGACCGCCTTCTGTGCTGTATGATTCTATGATTCAGGACAGAAGCTGAAGCAAATGATCCTTGCGGATATTCTGTGACTGAATAATATGCCTATCGATTGTACATAATCTGAATATTGTGGCGTGGATAGTGCAGTGGGGACTGGTGTATCATTGGGTGCCAAGCCCCTGTACTGAAAAAACTCAAGCCTTACTTCTGGCCAATGTGCATTGGATACTAATACAATGAACCATCTGGGAAACACCTTCTTTACTCTGCTCAAACTTGAATCCCACACAGCACTGTTACTCAATGATTTAGTTCTTAAATAGCTCAGTCCATTCATCTATTGATGTTTTTTATTTGCTATCTTACTGATGGTTTGAGCGATCTCTATCTCAAGCAGTCTATATGGTGGTTGAAATGAGTCCAGATTCAGAGGAGGAGGATACAGATCTCCCGTACTGTGAAGCTGCACTTTTTTTAATGATTCCTTTCATAGCCAAGAGTTTGACCAGGTTCCTCCTGAATTTCACCCCGATGAATGCGTATAAGATTGGGTTAATGCAGCTGTGCAGGAATCCCAAAGTTTGTGTTGCAAACAGAGCTCTCTCGATATGATTGCGCATGTCACAACTCTCATCAATGAGTTTGCTCCTCATCAGTGTGTCGATGAACACAGTAAGATTGTACGGCAGCCAACAAATGAGAAAAGCTAGCACCACCGCTATGATGACCTTCATGGCTTTCTGTTTCTGGAATCCCTTTGTTTGACACAGTCTATGGATCGTCACGCTGTAGCAGAAGATCATGACAGCCAGCGGGATGAGGAACCCAATAGAGTGCCGCAAAAACCTGGTGGTTGCTCTCCACGTTTCAGCCGATTCACCGTCGAGTATCTCATAACATATCGTTCTGCTGGAACCGGGTGGAGTATATTCTCCCTTGTACAGAATAGGTAAAGACAGAGCAATGGCCAGCACCCAAACAACAGCACAGACCAGCTTGATTAGAAATGGTCTTTTCTGCTTGTGGGACTGTGTAGAGTAGACAATGGCCAGATAGCGATTGATACTGATACAAGCCAGCAACAGAATGCCACTGTAAAAGTTAACTTCCTGTAACATGCTGATAATCTTACACATGGCATCACCAAACACCCACCCAGATATGGCATCCACTGCCCAAAAGGGCAAGGTCACGGCAAAGAGCAGATCGGCTACGGCCAGATGAAGCAGGTAGATGTCCGTGGACGATATTGTGCGTCGATTGTAAAGTATGACAACCATCACGAGCATGTTCCCTGTCACAGCGAGGAAACACACCAGGCTGTAGATCACAGCCAGTGTCGTGTTGATCCAATTGCCATTAATCACGAGGGAACAGGGAATCGTGTTGGGATCCAATAAATGGTAGCTATCATTGGTGTAATTTTCAAACATATCAGAGAAGTCGAAATCATCGAAGTTGATGGTCTGGCTATCCATTTCTGAAAGAAACAAAAACAAATCAGGAAATGAGAATAAAGAGAAGCTATTAATGAATTTATTCTGAAGAAAACTGATGAGAATTTGTCATTGGACCTGATGGTTTTCATCCTTGGCTGTTGTAATAAGTCAATGAGGAGATAGCAGAGTCTCTGATCGCAATGTGCAATGTGTGCTGTGGGAGTGGAGAGTAGAAAATGTAACTCCACTCTTCAATAAGAGCGAGAAGGAGTAAACCTGAGAACTATATAACAAGTTAGTCTGATGGTAAACTCTTCAAATCCATAGTGAGCAAATGGAAAGGAAAGTGCTAATAAAGGACAACCGACATGGACTTGTTAAAGGTTAGTCCTGTTTACAAATTTAACAGAGTGTTTTGAAGTAGTAACTGATCGGATAGATAAAGGAAATGTAGTATATTGATTTTTTGAGGAGACTTATTGCAAAATTTGGGTAGCAGCAGGATGACAAGTTGATTGATGGATCCAATTTTATCCAATTTTCTTTAGAATGTCACCATTGAATAGAAACATAGAAACATAGAAAATAGGAGCAGGAGTAGGCCATTTGGCCCTTCGAGCCTGCACCACCATTCAATATGATCATGGCTGATCATTCACCTCAGTACCCCTTTCCTGCTTTCTCTCCATACCCCTTGATACCTTTAGCCGTAAGGGCCATAACTAACTCCCTCTTGAATATATCTAATGAACTGGCATCAACAACTCTCTGCGGCAGGGAATTCCACAGGTTAACAACTCTCTGAGTGAAGAAGTTTCTCCTCATCTCAGTCCTAAATGGTCTACCCCTTATCCTTAGACTATGTCCCCTAGTTCTGGACTTCCCCAATATCGGGAACATTCTTCCTGCATCTAACCTGTCCAGTCCCGTCAGAATTTTATATGTTTCTATGAGATTCCCTCTCATCCTTCTAAACTCCAGTGAATACAGGCCCAGTCGATCCAGTCTCTCCTCATATGTCAGTCCTGCCATCCCGGGAATCAGTCTGGTGAACCTTCGCTGCACTCCCTCAATAGCAAGAACGTCCTTCCTCAGATTAGGAGACCAAAACTGAACACAATATTCCAGGTGAGGCCTCACCAAGGCCCTGTACAACTGCAGTAAGACATCCCTGCTCCTATACTCAAATCCCCTAGCTATGAAGGCCAACATACCATTTGCCTTCTTCACTGCCTGATGTACCTGTATGCCCACTTTCAATGACTGATGAACCATGACACCCAGGTCTCGTTGCACCTCCCACTTTCCTAATCTGCCGCCATTCAGATAATATTCTGCCTTTGTGTTTTTGCCCCCAAAGTGGATAACCTCACATTTATCCACATTCTACTGCATCTGCCATGCATTTGCCCACTCACCGAACCTGTCCAAGTCACCCTGCAGTCTCTTAGCATCCTCCTCACAGCTCACACCGCCACCCAGCTTAGTGTCATCTACAAACTTGGAGATATTACACTCAATTCCTTCATCTAAATCATTAATGTATTTTGTAAAGAGCTGGGGTCCCAGCACTGAGCCCTGTGGCACTCCGCTAGTCACTACCTGCCATTCTGAAAAGGACCCGTTTATCCCGACTCTCTGCTTCCTGTTTCCACCGCCCTTTCAGGCAGTGCATTCCAGATCACAACAACTCGCTGTGTGAAATAATGTTCCCTCATGTGGCCTCTGTTTCTTTTGCCGATCACCTTCAATCTGTGCCCTCTGGTTACCGATCCTCCTGTCCCTGGATACGGTTTCTCTTTATTTACTCTCTCTGAACCTTGCATGGTTTTCAACAGCTCGATTAAATATCTTCTTATCCTTCTCTGTTCTAAGGAGAGCAACCCCAGCTTCTCCAGTCTCTCTACATAACTGAAGTCCTTCATCCCTGGAACCAGTCTACTAAATCTCCTCTGCACCCTTTCTAAGGTCTTGACACCCTTCCTAAAGTGTGTTGCCTGGAATTGAACACAATATTCCAGCCAGGGCTTAACCAGTGTTTTATAAAGGTTTAGCAACCTCCTTGCTTTTTACTCTATTCCTCTATTAATAAAGCCATGGATCCCGTATGCTTTTTTACCCACCTTCTCAACCTGTCCTGCCTCGTTCAAATATTTGTGTACATACACCCCAGGTGTCTCTGTTCCTGCAGCCCCTGTAAAATTGCATCATTAGTTCATATTGCCTCTCGTGGTCCCTGTAGGAACCAATGACACACGGAGAACTAAGAATGAGGTACTGCTGAGCAGAACCTCAAGCGTAATAATCTCTGGATTACTACCTGAGCAACGCACAAATTGGCATAGGGTCAAGCAGGTCAGAGAGTTAAATGCGAGGCTTTTCGAGTGGTGGTGGGAGGAAGAGCTTCAATTCATGAGGCACTAGCACCCGTACTGGGGAAAGAGGAAGCTGTTCCGTCGGGACGTGCTCCACTTAAACCGGGCTGGGACCAGCGACCTGGCGAATCGAATAACTAGGGCTGGAGATAGGCTTTAAACTAAATATTGCGGAGGGGGGGGGGGCGGGAGGGGTCAGGTGAGGGGACATTTAGATATCTAAAGAGAAAGGTCAATGCAATAGAGCAGTGTAATTATTTGAGTAAAGATAAGCAGAATGTGACAGAGAGGGACAGAGAGTTTAATGGTAACAGTGCAGCAGAGAATAAGGTCAAAGCAGGGAATAATGGTAAAACATTAAATTAAAGGCTCTTTATCTGAATGCATGGAGCATACGTAGTAAGATAGATGAACTAGTGGCACAAATAGAGATAAATGGCTTTGATCTAATATCATTACAGAGACGTGGCTGCAAGGTGACCAAGGTTAGAATCTAAATGTTCCAGGGTACTTGACATTTCAAAAAGACTAGCAGAAAGGTAAAGGAGGGGGTCATAGTCCAGATAATAAAGGATGCATAGAGGACTAATTAGTAATCTTGTTGTGCGAGGCCCCTTGGGGAAGAGTGACCATAATATGGGAGAATATTTTATTAAGATGAAGAGTGACACAGTTAATTCAGAGTCTAGGGTCCTGAACTTAAGGAAAGGTAACTTCGACAGTATGAGACGTGATTTGGCTAGGACAGACTGGCAAATTAAACTTAAAGGGTTGACGGTGGATAGGCAATGGCAGACATTTACAGATTACATGGATGAACTTCAACAATTGTACATCCCTGTCTGGAGTAAAAATAAAACGGGGAAAGTAGCTCAACCGTGGCTAACAAGGGAAATTAGAGATAGTGTTAAATCCAAAGAAGAGGCATATAAATTGGCCAGAAAAAGCAGCAAACCTGAGGACTGGGAGAAATTTAGAAGTTAGAAGACAAAGGGTCTAATTAGGAGGGGGAAAATAGAGTATGAGAGGAAGCTTACAGGAAACATAAAAACTGACTGCAAAAGCTTCTATAGATATGTGAAGAGAAAAAGATTAGTGAAGACAAACGTAGGTCCCTTGCAGTCAGAATCAGGTGAATTTATAATGGGGAACAAAGAAATGGCAGACCAATTGAACAAATACTTTGGTTCTGTCTTCACTAAGGAAGACACAAATAACCTTCCGGAAATACTAGGGGTTCGAGGGTCTAGCCAAAAAGAGGAACTGAAGGAAATCCTTAACATAAGAACATAAGAACATAAGAATTAGGAACAGGAGTAGGCCATCTAGCCCCTCGAGCCTGCTCCGCCATTCAACAAGATTATGGCTGATCTGGCCGTGGACTCAGCTCCACTTACCCGCCCGCTCCCCATAACCCTTAATTCCCTTATTAGTTAAAAATCTATCTATCTGTGACTTGAATACATTCAATGAGCTAGCCTCAACTGCTTCCTTTGGCAGAGAATTCCACAGATTCACAACCTTCTGGGAGAAGAAATTACTTCTCAACTCGGTTTTAAATTGGCTCCCCCGTATTTTGAGGCTGTGCCCCCTAGTTCTAGTCTCCCCGACCAGTGGAAACAACCTCTCTGCCTCGATCTTGTCTATCCCTTTCATGATTTTAAATGTTTCTATAAGATCACCCCTCATCCTTCTGAACTCCAACGAGTAAAGACCCAGTCTACTCAATCTATCATCATAAGGTAACCCCCTTATCTCCGGAATCAGCCTAGAGAATCGTCTCTGTACCCCCTCCAAAGCCAGTATATCCTTCCTTAAGTAAGGTGACCAAAACTGCACGCAGTACTCCAGGTGCGGCCTCACCAATACCCTATACAGTTGCAGCAGGACCTCCCTGCTTTTGTACTCCATCCCTCTCGCAATGAAGGCCAACATTCCATTCGCCTTCCTGATTACCTGCTGCACCTGCAAACTAACTTTTTGGGATTCATGCACAAGGACCCCCAGGTCCCGCTGCACCGCAGCATGTTGTAATTTCTCCCCATTCAAATAATATTCCCTTTTACTGTTTTTTTTCCCCAAGGTGGATGACCTCACACTTTCCGACATTGTATTCCATCTGTCAAACCTTAGCCCATTCGCTTAACCTTTCCAAATCTCTTTGCAGCCTCTCTGTCCTCTACACAACCCGCTTTCCCACTAATCTTTGTGTCATCTGCAAATTTTGTTACACTACACTCTGTCCCCTCTTCCAGGTCATCTCTGTATATTGTAAACAGTTGTGGTCCCAGCACCGATCCCTGTGGCAAACCACTAACCACCGATTTCCAACCCGAAAAGGACCCATTTATCCCAACTCTCTGCTTTCTGTTCGCCAGCCAATTCTCGATCCTTGCTAATACATTTCCTCTGACTCCGCATACCTCTATCTTCTGCAGTAACCTTTGTGTGGCACCTTATCGAATGCCTTTTGGAAATCTAAATACACCACATCCATCGGTACACCTCTATCCACCATGCTCATTACATCCTCAAAGAATTCCAGTAAATTAGTTAAACATGATTTCCCCTTCATGAATCCATGCTGCGTCTGCTTGATTACACTATTCCAATCTAGATGTCCCGCTATTTCTTCCTTAATGATAGTTTCAAGCAATTTCCCCACTTATTAGTCAGGAAATTGTGTTAGGGAAATTGATGGGATTGAAGGACGATAAATCTCCAGGGCTTGATAGTCTGCATCCCAGAGTACTTAAGGAAGTGGCCCGAGAAATAGTGGATGCATTGGTGATCATTTTCCAACATTCTATTGACTCTGGACTAGTTCCTATGGACTGGAGGGTAGCTAATGTAACACCACTTTGTAAAAATGCAGGGAGAGAGAAAACGGGTAATTATAGATCGGTTAGCTTGACATCGGTGGTGGGGAAAATGTTGGAATCAATTATTAAAGATGAAATCGCAGCGCATTTGGAAAGCAGCGACAGGATCGGTCCAAGTCAGCATGGATTTATGAAAGGGAAATCATGCTTGACAAATCTTCTAGAATTTTTTGAGGATGTAACTAGTAGAGTGGACAAGGGAGAACCAGTAGATGTGGTGTATTTGGACTTTCAAAAGACTTTTGACAAGGTCCCACACAAGAGATTGTTGTGCAAAATTAAAGCATATGGTATTGGGGGTAATGTATTGACGTGGATAGAGAACTGGTTAGCAGACAGGAAGCAGAAAGTCGGAATAAATGGGTCCTTTTCAGAATGGCAGGCAGTGACCAGTGGGGTGCCGCAGGGCTCAGTGCTGGGACCCCAGCTATTTACAATATACATCAATGATTTAGATGAAGGAATTGAATGTAATATCTCCAAGTTTGCAGATGACACTATGGGGGTGGCAGTTTGAAGTGTGAGGAGGATGCTAAGAGGCTGCAGGGTGACTTGTACAGGTTAGGTGAGTGGGCAAATACATGGCAGATGCAGTATAATGTAGATAAATGTGAGGTTATCCACTTTGTTGGCAAAAACAGGAAGACAGAATATTATCTGAATGGTGACAGATTAGGAAAAGGTGAGCTGCAATGAGACCTGGGTGTCATGGTTCATCAGTCATTGAAGGTTGGCATGCAGGTACAGCAGGCGGTGAAGAAGGCAAATGGTATGTTGGCCTTCATAGCTAGGGGATTTGAGTATAGGAGCAGGGAGGTCTTACTGCAGTTGTACAAGGCCTTGGTGAGGCCTCACCTGGAATATTGTGTTCAGTTTTGGTCTCCTGATAGAAACATAGAAACATAGAAAATAAGTGTAGGAGTAGGCCATTCAGTCCTTCGAGCTTGCACCGCCATTCAATGAGTTCATGGCTGAACATGCAACTTCAGTACCCCATTCCTGCTTTCTCGCCATACCCCTTGATCCCCCTAGTAGTAAGGACTTCATCTAACTCCTTTTTGAATATATTTAGTGAATTGGCCTCAACAACTTTCTGTGGGAAGACATTCTTGCTATTGAGGGAGTGCAGCGGGTGCACCAGACTGATTCCCGGGATGGCAGGACTGACATATGAAGAGAGATTGGATCAACTGGGCTTGTATCCACTGGAGTTTGGATGAATGAGAGGGGATCTCATAGAAACATATAAAATTCTGACGGGATTGGACAGGTTAGAGACAGGAAGAATGTTCCCATTGCTGGGGAGTTCCAGAACCAGGGGTTACAGTCTAAGGATAAGTGGTAAGCCATTTAGGACCGAGATGAGGAGAAACTTCTTCACTCCGAGAGTTGTTAACCTGTGGAATTCTCTACCACAGAGAGTTGTTGTTGCCAGTGAGTTTGATATATTTAAGAGGGAGTTAGATATGGCCCTTATGGCTAAAGGGATCAAGGGGTATGGAGAGAAAGCAGGAAAGGGATACTGAGGTTGAATGATCAGCCATGATCTTATTGAATGGCGGTGCAGGCTCGAAGGGCCGAATGGCCGACTCCTGCACCTATTTTCTATGTTTATCTGTAAGAGGCCAGAGGGAGCGGTCCAGGTAGAGCAAGAATTCTGAAAACGGGAGAAAGGGTCTGCTGTGTGGGGGGGAAGACTCCTGTCCGAAGACGTGGGCATGGAGGCGAAGGCAGCGGAAAAAGAACTCAGCATCGAGCCGAGCTGGAAATTCATTGAGCTCAGGCCTTTGCTGAGGACTGGTCGCTCGGGGTCAGAGAGGGGTAGGTCAGAAGGCATAGTGAAAACACTGCAGGGGGGGAGATTGGAAGAAAGGATGGGATCAGAGCGAAGTGTATGGGAAGAAGGTCCCGGATGGGCATTGGTGTCCAAGAGAAGTTGGAGGTTCCGATCCTTGACACCTGAAAGGAAGGAAGAATGTATTTGGTTAAAGTGCCGGATGAGGCGAAGGATGAAATGGAGCTGCGGACCGGACAGCTCAGAGACAGAGGGCTGAAGAGAGAGGGCGAGAGTGTACATGTGGTGGTGCAGAGCATTGAGTGCGGATCCCAGGATACGCCGGGAGCAGTGTTTGGAGGAACGCTGAATATCTGGGAGATATCTGTACCATGGGTAGATCCAAAGGATGAGGGGTGGAATTTCAGTTGGAATTCACGCGGATTAAGTCCAAGGCAGAGACAGTTACTGAGGAAAGAGATGGGACTGTGAAAGTGAGTCTTGGCAGATACTGAGTCAAACACGAGAAGGGAAACAGAAAGCAAAGAAGATGAACAAGGTAAAAGAGACAAACGGAAATCCCGTCTGAGGGAAGAGCAGAACTTCTTCAAGGTGGGCCTTCCTAGAAGAGAAGTGGCCGTGAATTAAACACAAACACAAAAGCAAAATACTGCAGGTGCTGGAATCTGGAATAAAAACAGAGAATGCTGCAAATCTCAGCGGGTCAGGCAGCATCTGTGGAGAGAAACAGAGTTAACGATTCGGTGAAGGGAGGGAAGTGTAGAGTGATGGTCCCCAGGGCTCAGTATGCATTCCATGAACTTGTCCTCCAGACTACCTTTATCAATTTGATTTCTAAGAGCATAACAATATAAGAAATAGGAGCAGGAGCAGACCATTCGGCCCCTCGATCCTGCTCTGCCATTCAATAAGATCAGGGCTGATCCAATCCTCGCATCAGCCCCACTTCCCAGCCCACTCCCCATAATCCTTCACTCCTTTACCATTCAACAACCTGTCTACCGCCACCCAGTTTAGTGTCATCTGCAAACTTGGAGATATTACACTCAATTCTTTCATCTAGATCATTAATGTATATTGTAAACAGCTGGGGTCCCAGCACTGAGCCCTGCGGCACTCCACTAGTCACTGCCTGCCATTCTGAAAAGGACCCGTTTATCCCGACTCTCTGCTTCCTGTCTGCCAACCAGTTCTCTATCCACGTCAGTACACTACCCCCAATACCATGTGCTTTGATTTTGCACACCAGTCTCTTGTGTGGGACCTTGTCAAAAGTCTTTTGAAAGTCCAAATACACCACATCCACTGGTTCTCCCTTGTCCACTCTACTAGTTACATCCTCAAAAAATTCTCAAAGATTTATCAAGCATGATTTCCCTTTTATAAATCCATGCTGACTTGGACCGATCCTATCACTGCTTTCCAAATGCGCTGCGATTTTATCTTTAATAATTGATTCCAACATTTTCCCCACCACCTATATCAGGCTAACCGGTCTATAATTACCCGTTTTCTCTCTCACTTCTTTTTTAACAAGTGGTGTTACATTAGCTACCCTCCAGTCCATAGGAACTGATCCAGAGTCGGTAGACTGTTGGAAATTAATCACCAATGCATCCACTATTTCTCGGGCCACTTCCTTAAGTACTCTGGGATGCAGACTATTAGGCCTTGGGGATTTATCGGCCTTCAATCCCATCAATTTCCCTAACACCATTTCCTGCCTAATAAGGATTTCCTTCAGTTCCTCCTTCTCCCTAGACCCTCTGTCCCCTAGTATTTCCAGAAGGTTATTTGTGTCTTCCTTCGTGAAGACAGAACCAAAGTATTTGTTCAATTAGTCTGCCATTTCTTTGTTCCCCATTATAAATTCACCTGATTCTGACTGCAAGGGACCTACGTTTGTCTTCACTAATCTTTTTCTCTTCACATATTTATAGAAGCTTTTGCAGTCAATTTTTATGTTCCCAGCAAGCTTCCTCTCATACTCTATTTTCCCCCTCCTAATTAAACCCTTTGTCCTCTTCTGTTGAATTCTAAATTTCTCCCAGTCCTCAGGTTTGCTGCTTTTTTTAGCCAATTTATATGCCTCTTCCTTGGACTTAACACTATCCCTAATTTCCCTTGTTAGCCACGGTTGAGCCACCTTCCCCGTTTTATTTTTACTCCAGACAGGGATGTTCATTCATGTGCTCTTTAATTGTTTGCCATTGCCTATCCACCGTCAACCTTTAAGTATCATTCGCCAGTCTATCCTAGCCAATTCACATCTCATACCATCGAAGTTACCTTTCCCTAAGTTCAGGACCCTAGTCTCTGAATTAACTGTGTCACTCTCCATCTTAATAAAGAATTCTACCATATTATGGTCACTCTTCCCCAAGGGGCCTCGTACAACAAGATTGCTAATTAGTCCTTTCTCATTACACATCACACAACCTAGGATGCCCAGCCCTCTAGTTGGTTCCTTTACATATTGGTCTAGAAAACCATCCCTAATACACTCCAGGAAATCCTCCTCCACCGTATTACTACCAGTTTGGTTAGCTCCATCTATATGTAGATTAAAGTCGCCCATGATAACTGCTGTACCCTTATTGCATGCATCCCTAATTTCTTGTTTGATGCTGTCCCCAACCTCACTACTATTGTTTGGTGGTCTGTACACAACTCCCACTAGCGTTTTCTGCCCCTTGGTATTCCGCAGCTCCACCCATACAGATTCCACATAACCTCTCTAGATCTCATCATTGCAAACCGTCTCAATTTCTCTGCTCCCCTCACTCACTCCAACCTACCTCCTTCTGAACTTGCAACACTCTGCTCGCTCAGATCCAACCCTAAACTTGTCATCAAATCTGTTGACTAGGGTGGCGTTGTTGTTGTTTGGCGAACTGACCTCTACCTTGCAGAGGCTGATTGCCAACTCTCTGACACCTCCTCCTACCTCCCCCTGGACCATGACCCCACCACTGAACATCAAGCCATATTTCCCAGACCGTCACTGACCTCATCTCCTCTGGAGATCTTCACTCCACAGCCACCAACCTCATAGTTCCCCAACACCACACAGCCCACTTCTACCTCCTTCCCAAGATCCACAAACCGGACTGCCCCGGTAGACCCATCGTTTCAGACTATTCTTGCCCCACAGAACTGATTTCTTCCTATCTCGACTCTATTTTTTCTCCCCTTGTCTGCTCTCTTCCCACCTACATCCACGACTCCTCCGACGCCCTCCGTCACTTTAACAGTTTCCAGTTTCCTGGCCCCACAGACGTCCAATCCCTCTACACTTCCATCCCCCACCAGGACGGCCTGAGGGCGCTCCGCTTCTTCCTCGAGCAGAGGCCCAACCAATCCCCATCCCCCCCACCCTCCTCCGCCCAGCTGAACCCGTTCTCACATTGAACAACTTCTCCTTTAACTCCACTCACTTCCTCCAAATTAAAGGTGTTGCTATGGGAACCCGCATGGGTCCTAGCTATGCCTGTCTTTCTATGGGATATGTGGAACATTCTTTGTTCCAGTTCTACTCGGGTCCCCTCCCTCACCTCTTTTTCCGGTACATTGATGACTATCGGTGCCGTTTCCTGCTCTCGCCTTGAACTAGAAAATTTCATTTACTTTGCATCCAATTTCCACCCTTCCCTCACCTTCCCATGGTCCATCTCCGACTCTTCCCTTCCCTTCCTCGACTTCTCCGTCTCCATCTCTGGGGATAGGCTATCGACCAGTATCCACTATAAGCCCACTGACTCCCACAGCTCCCTGGCCTACACTTCCTCCCACCCTGCATCCTGTAAGGACTCCATTCCATTCTCCCAGTGTCTCCGTCTCCGTCGCATCTGCTCTGACGACGCCACCTTCCACACGAGTGCCTCTGACATGTCTTCCTTTTTCCTCAACTGAGGATTCCCCTCCGCCGTGGTTAACATGGCCCTCGGCCGTGTCCATTCTATTTCCCGCATCTCTGCTCTCACCCCTTCCCCTCGCTCTCAGAACCACGACAGGGTTCCCCTTGTCCTCACCTTTCACCCCACCAGCCTCCACGTTCAACGGATCATCCTTCGCCATTTCCACCACCTCCAGCGTGACCCCACCACCAATCACATCTCCCCCTCCCCTCCCCTCTCAGTATTACGAAGGGACCGCTCCCTCTGCGACACCTGGTCCATTCTGTAGTCACCCCCAGCACCCCCTCCCCTTCCCCCGGCACCTTCCCGTGCAACACCTGCCCTTTTACCCCCTCCCTCCCACTGTCCAGGGCCTCAAACATTCCTCCCAGGTGAAACAGCGATTTACTTGTACTTCTTTCAATTTAGTATTCACTGCTCACAATGTGGTCTCCTCTACATTGGGGAGACCGAGCATACACTGGGTGATACTTTGCGGAGCACCTCCGTTCAGTCCGTAAGTGTGACCCTGAGCTTCCGGTCGCCTGTCACTTTAATTCCCCGCTCCACTCCCACTCTGACCTCTCTGTCCTCGGTCTCCTACACTGTTCCAACGAAGCTCAACGCAAGCTCGAGGAACAGCACCTCATCTTTCGTTTAAGCACGTTACAGCCTTCTGGACTCAACATCGAGTTCAACAATTTCAGAGTGTAACCTCTGGCCATCTGTGGCTCCCCCCCCTCCCCCCACCCCCATCTTATGTTTCTTTTCTCTGTGTCTATATTGGCAGCTGGTCATTACCCCACCATTCACACCCTATCCACATTTACTTTTTCTAATCTCTCTCATTACCATTTCAATTCGCCCATTATCCCCTTTGTCTCTCTAATCTCCCACCTCCCACCCTATCACAGATATTCCCTTTTGTTCTTTCTTCCCCTCCCCCTCCCAATGCTTAAGAATGTGTTTTTTTGGAACATTCGGCAGTTCTGACGAAGGGTCGTTGACCCGAAACATTAACTCTGTTTCTCTCTCCACTGATGCTGCCCGACCCGCTGAGATTCCCAGCATTCTCTGTTTTTATTACTACCCAGCCTAACCCCACTTTCCCGCTCTGGGTCCGTAGCCCTGCAGGTTACGGCACTTCAGGTGCACATCCAGGTACTTTTTAAATGTGCTGAGGGTTTCTGCCTCTACCACCCTTTCAGGCCGTGAGTTCCAGACCTCCACCACTCTCTGGGTGAAGACATTTTCCCTCAAATCCCCTCTAAACCTCCCCCCAATTATTTTAAATCTATGCCCCCTGGTTGTTGACCCTTCTGCCAAGGGAAACAGGTCCTTCCTATCTACTCTATCCAGGCCCCTCTTAATTTTATACACCTCAGTCAGATCTCCTTTGCTCCAAAAAAACAATCCCAGCCTATCCAATGTTTCCTCAGTTAAAATTCTCCAGTCCTGGCAACATCCTCGTAAATCTCCTCTGTACCCTCTCCAGTGCAATCACATCCTTCCTGTAATGTGGTGACCAGGACTGCACGCAGTACTCCAGCTGTGGCCTAACCAGTGTTTTATACAGTTCAAGCATAACCTCCCTGCTCTTGTATTCTATGCCTCGACTAATAAAGGCAAGTATTCCGTATGCCTTCTTAACCACCTTATCTACCTGGCCTGCTACCTTCAGGGATCTGTGGACCTGCACTCCCAGGTCCCTTTGTTCCTCTACACTTCTCAGTGTCCTACCATTTAATGTGTATTCCCTTTCCTTGTTAGCCCTCCCCAAATGCATTACCTCACAATTCTCTGGATTGAATTCCATTTGCTACTGTTCTGCCCACCTGACCAGTATATTGATATCTTCCTTCAGTCGACAGATTTCTTCCTCACTATCAACCACACGGCCAACTTTTGTATCATTTGCAAACTTTTTAATCATGTCCCCTACATTAAAGTCGAAATCATTGATATCGACCACCAAAAGCACGGGACCCAGTATGAGCCCTGCAGAACCCCACTGGAAACAGCCTTCCAGTCACAGAAAAAACATCGAATATAACCTTTTGCTTCCTGCCTCTGAGTCCCTTTTGGATGCAACTTGCCACTTTCCCTTGGATCCTTTTACTTTTATTTTAGCAGTCCTCCAGTCCTTGAGCATCACACATGTAGCCAGAGAGGATTGGCAAAGGATGGTCAGAGAACATAAGAATTAGGATCAGGAGTAGGCCATCTAGCCCCTCGAGCCTGCTCCGCCATTCAATAAGATCATGGCTGATCTGGCTGTGGACTCAGCTCCACTTACCCGCCCTCTCCCCGTAACCCTTAATTCCCTTATTGGTTAAAAATCTATCTATCTGTGACTTGAATACATTCAATGAGCTAGCCTCAACTGCTTCCTTGGGCAGAGAATTCCACAGATTCACAACCCTCTGGGAGAAGAAATTCCTTCTCAACTCGGTTTTAAATTGGCTCCCCCGTATTTTGAGGCTGTGCCCCCTAGTTCTAGTCTCCCCGACCAGTGGAAACAACCTCTCTGCCTCTATCTTGTCTATCCCTTTCATTATTTTAAATGTTTCAAAAAGATCACCCCTCATCCTTCGGAACTCCAACGAGTAAAGACCCAGTCTACTCAATCTATCCTCATAAGGTAACCCCCTCATCTCCAGAATCAGCCTCGTGAATCATCTCTGTACCCCCTCCAAAGCTAGTATATCCTTCTTTAAGTAAGGTGACCAAAACTGCACGCAGTACTCCAGGTGCGGCCTCACCAATACCCTGTACAGTTGCAGAAGGACCTCCCTGCTTTTGTACTCTATCCCTCTCGCAATGAAGGCCAACATTCCATTCGCCTTCCTGATTACCTGCTGCACCTGCAAACTAACTTTTTGGGAAAAGAGTTTCATGCACAAGGACCCCCAGGTCCTTCTGCACCTCAGCATGTTGTAATTTCTTCCCATTCAAATAATATTCCCTTTTACTGTTTTTTTCCCCAAGGTGGATGACCTCACACTTTCCGACATTGTATTCCATCTGCCAAACCTTAGCCCATTCGCTTAACCTATCTAAATCTCTTTGCAGCCTCTCTGTGTCCTCTACACAACCCGCTTTCCCACTAATCTTTGTGTCATCTGCAAATTTTGTTACACTACACTCTGTCCCCTCTTCCAGGTCATCTATGTATATTGTAAACAGTTGTGGTCCCAGCATCGATCCCTGTGGCACACCACTAACCACCGATTTCCAACCCGAAAAGGACCCATTTATCCCGACTCTCTGCTTTCTGTTCGCCAGCCAATTCTCTATCCATGCTAATACATTTCCTCTGACTCCGCGTACCTTTATCTTCTGCAGTAACCTTTTGTGTGGCACCTTATCGTATGCCTTTTGGAAATCTAAATATACCACATCCATCGGTACACCTCTATCCACCATGCTCGTTATATCCTCAAAGAATTCCAGTAAATTAGTTAAACATGATTTCCCCTTCATGAATCCATGCTGCGTCTGCTTGATTGCACTATTCCTATCTAGATGTTCTGCTATTTCTTCCTTAATGATAGTTTCAAGCATTTTCCCCACTACAGATGTTAAACTAACCAGCCTATTGTTACCTGCCTTTTGTCTGCCCCCTTTTTTAAACAGAGGCATTACATTAGCTGCTTTCCAATCCGATGGTACCTCCCCAGAGTCCAGAGAATTTTGGTAGATTATAACGAATGCATCTGCTATAACTTCCGCCATCTCTTTTAATACCCTGGGATGCATTTCATCAGGACCAGGGGACTTGTCTACCTTGAGTCCCATTAGCCTGTCCAGCACTACCCTAGTGATAGTGATTGTCTCCAGGTCCTCCCTTCCCACATTCCTGTGACCAGCAAATTTTGGCATGGTTTTTATGTCTTCCACTGTGAAACAAAATAATTATTTAAGGTCTCAGCCATTTCCACATTTCCCATTATTAAATCCCCCTTTTCATCTTCGAAGGGACCAACATTTACTTTAGTCACTCTTTTCCGTTTTATATATCTGTAAAAGCTTTTACTATCTGTTTTTATGTTTTGCGCAAGTTTACCTTTGTAATCTATCTTTCCTTTCTTTATTGCTTTCTTCGTCATTCTTTGCTGTTGTTTAAAATTTTCCCAATCTTCTAGTTTCCCACTAACCTTGGCCACCTTATACGCATTGATTTTTAATTTGATACTCTCCTTTATTTCCTTGGTTATCCACGGCTGGTTATCCCTTCTCTTACCGTCGTTTTTTTTACACTGGAATATATTTTTGTTGAGCACTATGAAAGAGCTCCTTAAAAGTCCTCCACTGTTCCTCAATTGTGCCACCGTTTAGTCTGTGTTTCCAGTCTACTTTAGCCAACTCTGCCCTCATCCCACTGTAGTCCCCTTTGTTTAAGCATAGTACGCTCGTTTGAGACACTACTTCCTCACCCTCAATCTGTATTACAAATTCAACCATACTGTGATCACTCATTCCGAGAGGATCTTTTACTCGGAGATCGTTTATTATTCCTGTCTCATTACACAGGACCAGATCTAAGATAACTTGCCCCTATATATTCAGTGGCCCTTTTTGTTTTTTGCCTTGGATTTCTCTGCCCTCCACTTTTACTCATCTCCTTTCTGTCTTTTGCTTTTGTCTCCTTTTTGTTTCCCACTGTCTCCCTGCATTGGTTCCCATCCCTCTGCCATATTAGTTTAACTCCTCCCCAACAGCACCAGCAAACACTCCCCCAAGAACATTGGTTCCGGTCCTGCCTAGGTGCAGACCGTCTGGTTTGTACTGGTCCCACCTCCCCCAGAACCGGTTCCAATGCCCCAGGAATTTGAATCCCTCCCTGCTGCACCACTGCTCAAGCCATGTATTCATCTGCGCTATCCTGCGATTCCTACTCTGACTAGCATAGATAGACAGTTTCTTAACCGATAAGGGGTTATGGGGAGCGGGCGGGGAAGTGGAGCTGAGTCCATGATCAGGTCAGCCATGATCTTATTGAATGGCGGAGTCGGCTCAGGGGGCCAGATGGCCTACTCCTGTTCCTATTTCTGATGTTCTAATGTTCTTATGTTTGTTGATGATGTTGCCAAGGAGCAGCCTGTAGGTAAGGGACGGGAGGGGCAGAGGTAATGGTGCCGGGTGTCTTTTAAAAAAATATGTTCCGGGATGTGGGCATCGCTGACAAGGCCGGCAGTTATTGCCCATCCCTAATTGCCCTGTGAGAAGGTGGTGGTGAGCCGCCTTCTTGAATCGCTGCAGTCCGTGTGGTGAAGGTGCTCCCACAGTGCTGTTAGGGAGGGAGTTCCAGGATTGTGACCCAGTGACGATGAAGGAACGGCCGATATATTTCCAAGTCAGGATGGTGTGTGACTGGGAGGGGAACGTGGAGGTGGTGGTGTTCCCATGCACCTGCTGCCCTTGTCCTTCTAGGGGGTAGAGGTCGCGGGTTTGGGAGGTGCTGCCGAAGAAGCCTTGGCGAGTTGCTGCAGTGCATCTTGTAGATGGTACACACTGCAGCCAGGGGGCGCCGGTGGTGGAGGGAGTGAGTGTTGAGGGCGGTGGAGGGAGTGAGTGTTGAGGGTGGTGGAAGGAGTGAGTGTTGAAGGTGGTGGATGGGGGGCCGATCAAGCGGCTGCTTTGTCCTGGATGATGTCGAGCTTCGAGTGTTGTTGGAGCTGCACCATCCAGGCAAGTGGAGAGTGTTCCATCACACTCCTGACTTGTGTCTTGTAGATGGTGGGAAGGCTTTGGGGAGTCAGGAGGTGAGACACTCGCTGCAGAATACCCAGCCTCTGACCCGCTCGTGGCCACAGTATTTATGTGGCTGGTCCAGGTAAGTTTCTGGTCAATGGTGACCCCCAGGATGTTGATGGTGGGGGATTCAGTGATGGTAATGCCGTTAAATATCAAGGGGAGATGGTTAGACTCTCACTTGTTGGAGATGGTCATTGCCTGGCACTTGTGTGGCGCGAATGTTACTTGCCACTTATCCAAAAGACAGCACCTCCAACAGTGCAGCATTCCCTCAGTTCTGCCACTCCAACAGTGCAGCATTCCCTCAGTTCTGCCACTCCAACAGTGCAGCACTCCCTCAGTTCTGCCACTCCAACAGTGCAGCACTCCCTCAGTTCTGCCACTCCAACAGTGCAGCACTCCCTCAGTTCTGCCACTCCAACAGTGCAGCACTCCCTCAGTTCTGCACTGGAGTAGATTTTTGTGCTCAAGTCTCTGGAGTGGGACTTAAACCCACAACCTTCTGAACCAGAGGCAAGGGTGCTACCCACTAAAGCTTTGCTGATACTGTGGCTGAAGTTGCTGCAGAATTTGCACTTAAATAAAGGTGAGTGCCATCACCCTCACAGTTATGTTGAGAGCAAATTATTGGCCATTAACTGGCCGTTTAACTCATTGCTGGATATGTGACCTCGCGGCATGCAAATGGCAGCTGGCAACACAACAGCAGTGACTAAACTTCGAAATGTATTCATGGGCTGTAAAGCAGATTGGGATGTCCTGAGAACCACAAAAGACATATAAATGTAAGTTTTTTCTTTTAATATCCCCATCACAATAGAAATCAGACATTTTAAACAAATCTATATCCTCAGGGTTTGTGTGAAGCGCCATGCGATATCAACTAATCCTCTTTCTTTCCACCGTTCTCCTCTGACCCTTTTCTTTCATTCTGTTTATTTTTATTGATCACCCTTCCATCTCTAAACTTCATGACACTTGTGATGATTGATACCAGATGGGGACACATTATAAATATGCGCAGGAACCCTCTTTTATCGATGGTGCAAAGGATACAGAAAAGATCTGTAAATAATGAAATTAACCTGCTGATTAAAATCCACATACCTTCTCACAAGATGTTGGGTGTGTCCTGTCTGTCTGTAAGTTGATGGAGTGATTTTCTTGACCATCGAACGTGCCAGAGACAAACAGGATGATGGCTCAGAGGCTTCTACAATGTTTGAACTCAGCCTTGTATCTCGGCAGAGTGACAGGGCTCTGATATGTGTGTCCCGTCAAATGCAATGGATGTTCTGTAAAGTGCAAAGAGTGTTGCAAGACATTAAGAAACGTAAACAGAAAATACAGAGTACCTACGAGAAGTGACTCAAGCGCTCTGAGTAAAATCCCACAGACTATTGTCGCTCTGTGAGAATATGGTACACATCATACCCGTAAGGACAAGTTGTGACCAGAAATGACACAATTAGCATTGTACCTCACAACCTGCAATGTGTTTGTTGAACTAGAGTCAGTGATTAGTGCCGAATGCAGATTCATAGAAATATAGAAACACAGAAAATAGGTGCAGGAGTAGGCCATTCGGCCTTCGAGCCTGCACCGCCATTCAATGTGAGTGTGTGTGTGTGTGTATGTGTATGTGAGTGTGTGTGTGTGTGTATGTGAGTGTGTGTGTGTGTGTGTGTGTGTCTGATTGTGTGTGAGTGTATGTGAGTGTGTGTGTCTGAGAAGTGTGTGTGTGTGAGTGTCTGATTGTGTGTGAGTGTGTGTGTGAGTGTCTGAGAGTGTGTGTGAGTGTGTGTGTGTGAGTGTCTGAGAGTGTGTGTGTGTGTGAGTGTGTGTGTGTGTGTGTGTGTGAGTGTGTGTGTGTGTGTGTGTCTGAGAGTGTGTGTGTGTGTGAGTGTGTGTGTGTGTGTGTGTGTGAGTGTGTGTGTGTGTGTGTCTGAGAGTGTGTGTGTGTGTGTGTCTGTCTGTGTGTGTGTGTGTGTCTGAGAGTGTGTGTGAGTGTGTGTGTGTGTGTCTGTGTGTGTGTATGTGCGCTATGCCCATGCAGTAAAAGCTGGTCTCCAGTTGTCTTGGACCTCCCTTGCCACTGGACCAAGACCTTGCTCTGTCAGTAGCTGGTGTGCAATGGCCACCCCACGGTAAAAGAACTCCTACACAGGCACCTTCCACCCTTTAAGATGAAGTTTGGGACCTGAAACGTCAGGACCCTCACGGACAACCCCAACAGCGACAGACCGGGACGCCGTGCCGTTATAGTTGCCCGGGTACTCAGGCGCTTTGACGTAGACATCGCCGCCCTAAGCGAGACCCGGCGGGCAGGGGAAGGACAGCTCAAGGAACAAGGTGGAGGTTACACCTTCTTCTGGAAAGGCAAACCAGAAGAAGGCCGCCTCCATGGGGTAGATTTCACCACAAAAAATGAGCTCGTCTCAGAGACTCTCCTTGCGGGTTAAACAAACGCCTCAAGACCCTTCGGCCCGGCCTAGCCCGGTACCAGTGCACCATGGTCATCAGGGCGTACACTCCAACACCGGAAGCTACAGACAAGACCAAAGAGGAATTCTACTCCAGCCTTGAACAATCCCTCTCCTGAATCCCAACGGGCGACAAGCTGATCCTCCTTTGACGCCAGAGTTGGAAAGGACACAGGGGAGGTGTGATCGGCAGAGGGGGGGAAAGGGAAAACCAACTCCAACGGTACCCTCCTACTGACAAAATGCTTAGAACATGATCTTGTCGTAACCAACACCTTGTTCCGTCAGAGAGACAAGAACAAGGCTTCATAGCAACACCCTCGCTCCAAGCACTGGCATCTGCTCGACTATGTCATCGCCCGAGCGAGGGACCACAATGACGTACGCATCACCTGCGCCATGACAGGAGCTGCCGACTGCTGGACAGACCACCGTCGAATCCGCTCCGTCATCTCCATCAATGTAGCCCCAAAACAGCGACGGCAACAGAAACAATGCCGCAGGAAAATCAACGGCTGGACCTGCTAAGAAAGACTGACCATCCCGCACTGATCGGCCCGCACTGACCGTCCCACACTGACCGTCCCACACTGACCGTCCCACACTAACCGTCCGTCCCACACTGACCATCCCTCACTGACCGTCCGTCCCACACTGACCGTCCCACACTGACTGTCCCACACTGACCATCCCACACTTACCGTCTGTCCCACACTGACCGTCCCACACTGACCATCCCACACTGACCGTCCGTCCCACACTGACCATCCCACACTGACCGTCCGTCCCACACTGACCATCCCACACTGACCGTCCGTCCCACACTGACCGTCCGTCCCACACTGACCGTCCCACACTGACCGTCCATCCCACACTGACCGTCCGTCCCACACTGACCGTCCCATACTGACCGTCCGTCCCACACTGACCGTCCCACACTGACCGTCCCACACTGACCGACCCACACTGACCATCCCACACTGACCATCCCGCACTGACCGTCCATCCTACACTGACCGTCCCACACTGACCATCCCACACTAACCATCCCACACTGACCGTCCCACATTGACCGTCCCACACTGACCATCCCACACTGACCGTCCCACACTGACCATCCCACACTGAACATCCATCCCACACTGACCGTCCCACACTGACCGTCCGTCCCACACTGACCGTCCCACACTGACCATCCCACTCTGACCATCCATCCCACACTGACCGTCCGTCCCACACTGACCATCCCACACTGACCGTCCCACACTGACCATCCCACACTGACCATCCTGCACTGACCGTCCCACACTGACCATCCGTCCCACACTGACCGTCCCACACTGACCATCCCACTCTGACCATCCATCCCACACTGACCGTCCGTCCCACACTGACCGTCCCACACTGACCATCCTGCACTGACCGTCCCACACTGACCATCCGTCCCACACTGACCGTCCATCCCACACTGACCGTCCGTCCCACAATGACCGTCCCACAATGACCATCCCAAACTGACCGTCCCACACTGATCATCCCACACTGACCGTCCCACACTGACCATCCCGCACTGACCGTCCGTCCTACACTGACCGTCCCACACTGACCATCCCACACTAACCATCCCACACTGACCATCCCACATTGACCATCCCACACTGACCGTCCATCCCACACTGACCGTCCCACACTGACTGTCCGTCCCACACTGACCGTCTGTCCCACACTGACCGTCCCACACTGACCGTCCGTCCCACACTGACTGTCCGTCCCACACTGACCGTCCATCCCGCACTGATCGTCCCACACTGACCGTCCCACACTGACCATCCCACACTGACCATCCGTCCCACACTGACCGTCCCACACTGACCGTCCATCCCACACTGACCGTCTGTCCCACACTGACCGTCCCACACTGACCGTCCGTCCCACACTGACCGTCTGTCCCACACTGACCGTCCCACACTGACCGTCCCACACTGACCATCCCACACTGACCGTCCGTCCCACACTGACCATCCCACACTGACCGTCCATCCCACACTGACCGTCCCACACTGACCGTCTGTCCCACACTGACCGTCCCACACTGACCGTCCGTCCCACACTGACCGTCTGTCCCACACTGACCGTCCCACACTGACCGTCCCACACTGACCATCCCACACTGACCGTCCGTCCCACACTGACCGTCCCACACTGACCGTCCATCCCACACTGACCGTCCGTCCCACACTGACCGTCCCATACTGACCGTCCGTCCCACACTGACCGTCCCACACTGACCGTCCCACACTGACCGACCCACACTGACCATCCCACACTGAACATCCCACACTGAACATCCATCCCACACTGACCGTCCCACACTGACCGTCCGTCCCACACTGACCGTCCCACACTGACCATCCCACTCTGACCATCCATCCCACACTGACCGTCCCACACTGACCGTCCGTCCCACACTGACCATCCCACACTGACCGTCCCACACTGACCATCCCACACTGACCGTCCCACACTGACCATCCCGCACTGACCGTCCATCCTACACTGACCGTCCCACACTGACCATCCCACACTAACCATCCCACACTGACCGTCCCACATTGACCGTCCCACACTGACCATCCCACACTGACCGTCCCACACTGACCATCCCACACTGAACATCCATCCCACACTGACCGTCCCACACTGACCGTCCGTCCCACACTGACCGTCCCACACTGACCATCCCACTCTGACCATCCATCCCACACTGACCGTCCGTCCCACACTGACCATCCCACACTGACCGTCCCACACTGACCATCCCACACTGACCATCCTGCACTGACCGTCCCACACTGACCATCCGTCCCACACTGACCGTCCCACACTGACCATCCCACTCTGACCATCCATCCCACACTGACCGTCCGTCCCACACTGACCGTCCCACACTGACCATCCTGCACTGACCGTCCCACACTGACCATCCGTCCCACACTGACCGTCCATCCCACACTGACCGTCCGTCCCACAATGACCGTCCCACAATGACCGTCCCAAACTGACCGTCCCACACTGATCATCCCACACTGACCGTCCCACACTGACCATCCCGCACTGACCGTCCGTCCTACACTGACCGTCCCACACTGACCATCCCACACTAACCATCCCACACTGACCGTCCCACACTGACCATCCCACACTGACCGTCCGTCCCACACTGACCATCCCACACTGACCGTCCGTCCCACACTGACCGTCCCACACTGACCGTCCATCCCACACAGACCGTCCCACACTGACCATCCGTCCCACACTGACCGTCCGTCCCACACTGACCATCCCACACTGAACATCCCACACTGAACATCCATCCCACACTGACCGTCCCACACTGACCGTCCGTCCCACACTGACCGTCCCACACTGACCATCCCACTCTGACCATCCATCCCACACTGACCGTCCCACACTGACCGTCCGTCCCACACTGACCATCCCACACTGACCGTCCCACACTGACCATCCCACACTGACCGTCCCACACTGACCATCCCGCACTGACCGTCCATCCTACACTGACCGTCCCACACTGACCATCCCACACTAACCATCCCACACTGACCGTCCCACATTGACCGTCCCACACTGACCATCCCACACTGACCGTCCCACACTGACCATCCCACACTGAACATCCATCCCACACTGACCGTCCCACACTGACCGTCCGTCCCACACTGACCGTCCCACACTGACCATCCCACTCTGACCATCCATCCCACACTGACCGTCCGTCCCACACTGACCATCCCACACTGACCGTCCCACACTGACCATCCCACACTGACCATCCTGCACTGACCGTCCCACACTGACCATCCGTCCCACACTGACCGTCCCACACTGACCATCCCACTCTGACCATCCATCCCACACTGACCGTCCGTCCCACACTGACCGTCCCACACTGACCATCCTGCACTGACCGTCCCACACTGACCATCCGTCCCACACTGACCGTCCATCCCACACTGACCGTCCGTCCCACAATGACCGTCCCACAATGACCGTCCCAAACTGACCGTCCCACACTGATCATCCCACACTGACCGTCCCACACTGACCATCCCGCACTGACCGTCCGTCCTACACTGACCGTCCCACACTGACCATCCCACACTAACCATCCCACACTGACCGTCCCACATTGACCATCCCACACTGACCGTCCATCCCACACTGACCGTCCCACACTGACTGTCCGTCCCACACTGACCGTCTGTCCCACACTGACCGTCCCACACTGACCGTCCGTCCCACACTGACTGTCCGTCCCACACTGACCGTCCATCCCGCACTGATCGTCCCACACTGACCGTCCCACACTGACCATCCCACACTGACCATCCGTCCCACACTGACCGTCCCACACTGACCGTCCATCCCACACTGACCGTCTGTCCCACACTGACCGTCCCACACTGACCGTCCGTCCCACACTGACCGTCTGTCCCACACTGACCGTCCCACACTGACCGTCCCACACTGACCATCCCACACTGACCGTCCGTCCCACACTGACCATCCCACACTGACCGTCCATCCCACACTGACCGTCCCACACTGACCGTCTGTCCCACACTGACCGTCCCACACTGACCGTCCGTCCCACACTGACCGTCCCACACTGACCGTCTGTCCCACACTGACCGTCCCACACTGACCGTCCGTCCCACACTGACCGTCCCACACTGACCGTCCGTCCCACACTGACCGTCCGTCCCACACTGACCATCCCACACTGACCGTCCGTCCCACACTGACCATCCCACACTGACCGTCCGTCCCACACTGACCGTCTGTCCCACACTGACCGTCCCACACTGACCGTCCCACACTGACCGTCCCACACTGACCATCCCACACTGACCGTCCATCCCACACTGACCGTCCCACACTGACTGTCCGTCCCACACTGACCGTCTGTCCCACACTGACCGTCCGTCCCACACTGACTGTCCGTCCCACACTGACCGTCCATCCCGCACTGATCGTCCCACACTGACCGTCCCACACTGACCATCCCACACTGACCATCCGTCCCACACTGACCGTCCCACACTGACCGTCCATCCCACACTGACCGTCTGTCCCACACTGACCGTCCCACACTGACCGTCCGTCCCACACTGACCGTCTGTCCCACACTGACCGTCCCACACTGACCGTCCCACACTGACCATCCCACACTGACCGTCCGTCCCACACTGACCATCCCACACTGACCGTCCATCCCACACTGACCGTCCCACACTGACCGTCTGTCCCACACTGACCGTCCCACACTGACCGTCCGTCCCACACTGACCGTCCCACACTGACCGTCTGTCCCACACTGACCGTCCCACACTGACCGTCCGTCCCACACTGACCGTCCCACACTGACCGTCCGTCCCACACTGACCGTCCGTCCCACACTGACCATCCCACACTGACCGTCCGTCCCACACTGACCATCCCACACTGACCGTCCGTCCCACACTGACCATCCCACACTGACCGTCCGTCCCACACTGACCGTCCCACACTGACCGTCCATCCCACACAGACCGTCCCACACTGACCATCTGTCCCACACTGACCGTCCGTCCCACACTGACCATCCCACACTGACCGTCCGTCCCACACTGACCGTCCCACACTGACCGTCCGTCCCACACTGACCGTCCCACACTGACCATCCCACACTGACCATCCCACACTGACCGTCCCACACTGACCGTCGCACACTGACCATCCCACACTGACCGTCCCTCACTGACCGTCCCAAACTGACCGTCCGTCCCACACTGACCATCCGTACCACACTGGCCGTCCCACACTGACCGTCCGTCCCACACTGACCGTCCCACACAGACCGTCCCACACTGACCGTCCGTCCCACACTGACCGTCCCACACTGACCGTCCAACACTGACCGTCCGTCCCACACTGACCATCCCACACTGACCGTCCATCCCACACTGACCGTCCCACACTGACCGTCTGTCCCACACTGACCGTCCCACACTGACCGTCCGTCCCACACTGACCGTCTGTCCCACACTGACCGTCCCACACTGACCGTCCCACACTGGCCATCCCACACTGACCGTCCGTCCCACACTGACCGTCCCACACTGACCGTCCATCCCACACTGACCGTCCGTCCCACACTGACCGTCCCATACTGACCGTCCGTCCCACACTGACCGTCCCACACTGACCGTCCCATACTGACCGACCCACACTGACCATCCCACACTGAACATCCCACACTGAACATCCATCCCACACTGACCGTCCCACACTGACCGTCCGTCCCACACTGACCGTCCCACACTGACCATCCCACTCTGACCATCCATCCCACACTGACCGTCCCACACTGACCGTCCGTCCCACACTGACCATCCCACACTGACCGTCCCACACTGACCATCCCACACTGACCGTCCCACACTGACCATCCCGCACTGACCGTCCATCCTACACTGACCGTCCCACACTGACCATCCCACACTAACCATCCCACACTGACCGTCCCACATTGACCGTCCCACACTGACCATCCCACACTGACCGTCCCACACTGACCATCCCACACTGAACATCCATCCCACACTGACCGTCCCACACTGACCGTCCGTCCCACACTGACCGTCCCACACTGACCATCCCACTCTGACCATCCATCCCACACTGACCGTCCTTCCCACACTGACCATCCCACACTGACCGTCCCACACTGACCATCCCGCACTGACCATCCCACACTGAACATCCATCCCACACTGACCGTCCCACACTGACCATCCGTCCCACACTGACCGTCCCACACTGACCATCCCACTCTGACCATCCATCCCACACTGACCGTCCGTCCCACACTGACCGTCCCACACTGACCATCCTGCACTGACCGTCCCACACTGACCATCCGTCCCACACTGACCGTCCATCCCACACTGACCGTCCGTCCCACAATGACCGTCCCACAATGACCGTCCCAAACTGACCGTCCCACACTGATCATCCCACACTGACCGTCCCACACTGACCATCCCGCACTGACCGTCCGTCCTACACTGACCGTCCCACACTGACCATCCCACACTAACCATCCCACACTGACCGTCCCACATTGACCATCCCACACTGACCGTCCATCCCACACTGACCGTCCCACACTGACTGTCCGTCCCACACTGACCGTCTGTCCCACACTGACCGTCCCACACTGACCGTCCGTCCCACACTGACTGTCCGTCCCACACTGACCGTCCATCCCGCACTGATCGTCCCACACTGACCGTCCCACACTGACCATCCCACACTGACCATCCGTCCCACACTGACCGTCCCACACTGACCGTCCATCCAACACTGACCGTCCGTCCCACACTGACCGTCTGTCCCACACTGACCGTCCCACACTGACCGTCCCACACTGACCATCCCACACTGACCGTCCGTCCCACACTGACCATCCCACACTGACCGTCCATCCCACACTGACCGTCCCACACTGACCGTCTGTCCCACACTGACCGTCCCACACTGACCGTCCGTCCCACACTGACCGTCCCACACTGACCGTCCGTCCCACACTGACCGTCCGTCCCACACTGACCATCCCACACTGACCGTCCGTCCCACACTGACCATCCCACACTGACCGTCCGTCCCACACTGACCGTCTGTCCCACACTGACCGTCCCACACTGACCGTCCCACACTGACCGTCCCACACTGACCATCCCACACTGACCGTCCATCCCACACTGACCGTCCCACACTGACTGTCCGTCCCACACTGACCGTCTGTCCCACACTGACCGTCCCACACTGACCGTCCGTCCCACACTGACTGTCCGTCCCACACTGACCGTCCATCCCGCACTGATCGTCCCACACTGACCGTCCCACACTGACCATCCCACACTGACCATCCGTCCCACACTGACCGTCCCACACTGACCGTCCATCCCACACTGACCGTCTGTCCCACACTGACCGTCCCACACTGACCGTCCGTCCCACACTGACCGTCTGTCCCACACTGACCGTCCCACACTGACCGTCCCACACTGACCATCCCACACTGACCGTCCGTCCCACACTGACCATCCCACACTGACCGTCCATCCCACACTGACCGTCCCACACTGACCGTCTGTCCCACACTGACCATCCCACACTGACCGTCCATCCCACACTGACCGTCCCACACTGACCGTCTGTCCCACACTGACCGTCCCACACTGACCGTCCGTCCCACACTGACCGTCCCACACTGACCGTCCGTCCCACACTGACCGTCCGTCCCACACTGACCATCCCACACTGACCGTCCGTCCCACACTGACCATCCCACACTGACCGTCCGTCCCACACTGACCATCCCACACTGACCGTCCGTCCCACACTGACCGTCCCACACTGACCGTCCATCCCACACAGACCGTCCCACACTGACCATCTGTCCCACACTGACCGTCCGTCCCACACTGACCATCCCACACTGACCGTCCGTCCCACACTGACCGTCCCACACTGACCGTCCTTCCCACACTGACCGTCCCACACTGACCATCCCACACTGACCATCCCACACTGACCGTCCCACACTGACCGTCGCACACTGACCATCCCACACTGACCGTCCCTCACTGACCGTCCCAAACTGACCGTCCGTCCCACACTGACCATCCGTACCACACTGGCCGTCCCACACTGACCGTCCGTCCCACACTGACCGTCCCACACAGACCGTCCCACACTGACCGTCCGTCCCACACTGACCGTCCCACACTGACCGTCCAACACTGACCGTCCGTCCCACACTGACCATCCCACATTGACCATCCCACACTGACCATCCGTCCCACACTGACCATCCCACACTGACCGTCCGTCCCACACTGACCGTCCCACACTGACCATCCCACACTGACCGTCCATCCCACACTGACCGTCCAACCCACACTGACCATCCCACATTGACCATCCGTCCCACACTGACCGTCCCACACTGACCGTCCGTCCCACACTGACCGTCCGTCCCACACTGACCGTCCCACACTGACCGTCCGTCCCACACTGACCGTCCCACACTGACCGTCCCACACTGACCGACCCACACTGACCATCCCACACTGACCGTCCCACACTGACCATCCCACACTCACCGTCCCACACTGACCGTCTGTCCCACACTGACCGTCCCACATTGACCGTCCCACACTGACCGTCCCACACTGACCGTCCCACACTGACCATCCCACACTGACAGTCCCTCACTGACCGTCCCAAACTGACCGTCCGTCCCACACTGACTGTCTGTCCCACACTGACCGTCACACACTGACCGTCCCACACTGACCGTCCCACACTAACCGTCCGTCCCACACTGACCATCCCTCACTGACCGTCCGTCCCACACTGACCGTCCCACACTGACTGTCCCACACTGACCATCCCACACTTACCGTCTGTCCCACACTGACCATCCCACACTGACCATCCCACACTGACCGTCCGTCCCACACTGACCGTCCGTCCCACACTGACCGTCCCACACTGACCGTCCATCCCACACTGAACATCCATCCCACACTGACCGTCCCACACTGACCGTCCGTCCCACACTGACCGTCCCACACTGACCATCCCACTCTGACCATCCTTCCCACACTGACCGTCCCACACTGACCGTCCGTCCCACACTGACCATCCCACACTGACCGTCCCACACTGACCATCCCACACTGACCGTCCCACACTGACCATCCCGCACTGACCGTCCATCCTACACTGACCGTCCCACACTGACCATCCCACACTAACCATCCCACACTGACCGTCCCACATTGACCGTCCCACACTGACCATCCCACACTGACCGTCCCACACTGACCATCCCACACTGAACATCCATCCCACACTGACCGTCCCACACTGACCGTCCGTCCCACACTGACCGTCCCACACTGACCATCCCACTCTGACCATCCATCCCACACTGACCGTCCGTCCCACACTGACCATCCCACACTGACCGTCCCACACTGACCATCCCACACTGACCATCCTGCACTGACCGTCCCACACTGACCATCCGTCCCACACTGACCGTCCCACACTGACCATCCCACTCTGACCATCCATCCCACACTGACCGTCCGTCCCACACTGACCGTCCCACACTGACCATCCTGCACTGACCGTCCCACACTGACCATCCGTCCCACACTGACCGTCCATCCCACACTGACCGTCCGTCCCACAATGACCGTCCCACAATGACCGTCCCAAACTGACCGTCCCACACTGATCATCCCACACTGACCGTCCCACACTGACCATCCCGCACTGACCGTCCGTCCTACACTGACCGTCCCACACTGACCATCCCACACTAACCATCCCACACTGACCGTCCCACATTGACCATCCCACACTGACCGTCCATCCCACACTGACCGTCCCACACTGACTGTCCGTCCCACACTGACCGTCTGTCCCACACTGACCGTCCCACACTGACCGTCCGTCCCACACTGACTGTCCGTCCCACACTGACCGTCCATCCCGCACTGATCGTCCCACACTGACCGTCCCACACTGACCATCCCACACTGACCATCCGTCCCACACTGACCGTCCCACACTGACCGTCCTTCCCACACTGACCGTCTGTCCCACACTGACCGTCCCACACTGACCGTCCGTCCCACACTGACCGTCTGTCCCACACTGACCGTCCCACACTGACCGTCCCACACTGACCATCCCACACTGACCGTCCGTCCCACACTGACCATCCCACACTGACCGTCCATCCCACACTGACCGTCCCACACTGACCGTCTGTCCCACACTGACCGTCCCACACTGACCATCCGTCCCACACTGACCGTCCCACACTGACCGTCTGTCCCACACTGACCGTCCCACACTGACCGTCCGTCCCACACTGACCGTCCCACACTGACCGTCCGTCCCACACTGACCGTCCATCCCACACTGACCATCCCACACTGACCGTCCGTCCCACACTGACCATCCCACACTGACCGTCCGTCCCACACTGACCGTCTGTCCCACACTGACCGTCCCACACTGACCGTCCCACACTGACCGTCCCACACTGACCATCCCACACTGACCGTCCATCCCACACTGACCGTCCCACACTGACTGTCCGTCCCACACTGACCGTCTGTCCCACACTGACCGTCCCACACTGACCGTCCGTCCCACACTGACTGTCCGTCCCACACTGACCGTCCATCCCGCACTGATCGTCCCACACTGACCGTCCCACACTGACCATCCCACACTGACCATCCGTCCCACACTGACCGTCCCACACTGACCGTCCATCCCACACTGACCGTCTGTCCCACACTGACCGTCCCACACTGACCGTCCGTCCCACACTGACCGTCTGTCCCACACTGACCGTCCCACACTGACCGTCCCACACTGACCATCCCACACTGACCGTCCGTCCCACACTGACCATCCCACACTGACCGTCCATCCCACACTGACCGTCCCACACTGACCGTCTGTCCCACACTGACCGTCCCACACTGACCGTCCGTCCCACACTGACCGTCCCACACTGACCGTCTGTCCCACACTGACCGTCCCACACTGACCGTCCGTCCCACACTGACCGTCCCACACTGACCGTCCGTCCCACACTGACCGTCCGTCCCACACTGACCATCCCACACTGACCGTCCGTCCCACACTGACTATCCCACACTGACCGTCCGTCCCACACTGACCATCCCACACTGACCGTCCGTCCCACACTGACCGTCCCACACTGACCGTCCATCCCACACAGACCGTCCCACACTGACCATCCGTCCCACACTGACCGTCCGTCCCACACTGACCATCCCACACTGACCGTCCGTCCCACACTGACCGTCCCACACTGACCGTCCGTCCCACACTGACCGTCCCACACTGACCATCCCACACTGACCATCCCACACTGACCGTCCCACACTGACCGTCGCACACTGACCATCCCACACTGACCGTCCCTCACTGACCGTCCCAAACTGACCGTCCGTCCCACACTGACCATCCCACACTGACCGTCCGTCCCACACTGACCATCCCACACTGACCGTCCGTCCCACACTGACCGTCCCACACTGACCGTCCATCCCACACAGACCGTCCCACACTGACCATCCGTCCCACACTGACCGTCCGTCCCACACTGACCATCCCACACTGACCGTCCGTCCCACACTGACCGTCCCACACTGACCGTCCGTCCCACACTGACCGTCCCACACTGACCATCCCACACTGACCATCCCACACTGACCGTCCCACACTGACCGTCGCACACTGACCATCCCACACTGACCGTCCCACACTGACCATCCCACACTGACCGTCCGTCCCACACTGACCATCCCACACTGACCGTCCGTCCCACACTGACCATCCCACACTGACCGTCCGTCCCACACTGACCGTCCCACACTGACCGTCCATCCCACACAGACCGTCCCACACTGACCATCCGTCCCACACTGACCGTCCGTCCCACACTGACCATCCCACACTGACCGTCCGTCCCACACTGACCGTCCCACACTGACAGTCCGTCCCACACTGACCGTCCCACACTGACCATCCCACACTGACCATCCCACACTGACCGTCCCACACTGACCGTCGCACACTGACCATCCCACACTGACCGTCCCTCACTGACCGTCCCAAACTGACCGTCCGTCCCACACTGACCATCCGTACCACACTGGCCGTCCCACACTGACCGTCCGTCCCACACTGACCGTCCCACACAGACCGTCCCACACTGACCGTCCGTCCCACACTGACCGTCCCACACTGACCGTCCCACACTGACCGTCCGTCCCACACTGACCATCCCACATTGACCATCCCACACTGACCATCCGTCCCACACTGACCATCCCACACTGACCGTCCGTCCCACACTGACCGTCCCACACTGACCATCCCACACTGACCGTCCATCCCACACTGACCGTCCAACCCACACTGACCATCCCACATTGACCATCCGTCCCACACTGACCGTCCCACACTGACCGTCCATCCCACACTGACCGTCCGTCCCACACTGACCGTCCCACACTGACCGTCCGTCCCACACTGACCGTCCCACACTGACCGTCCCACACTGACCGACCCACACTGACCAGCCCACACTGACCGTCCCACACTGACCATCCCACACTCACCGTCCCACACTGACCGTCTGTCCCACACTGACCGTCCCACATTGACCGTCCCACACTGACCGTCCCACACTGACCGTCCCACACTGACCATCCCACACTGACAGTCCCTCACTGACCGTCCCAAACTGACCGTCCGTCCCACACTGACTGTCTGTCCCACACTGACCGTCACACACTGACCGTCCCACACTGACCGTCCCACACTAACCGTCCGTCCCACACTGACGATCCCTCACTGACCGTCCGTCCCACACTGACCGTCCCACACTGACTGTCCCACACTGACCATCCCACACTTACCGTCTGTCCCACACTGACCGTCCCACACTGACCATCCCACACTGACCGTCCGTCCCACACTGACCATCCCACACTGACCGTCCGTCCCACACTGACCGTCCCACAATGACCGTCCATCCCACACTGACCGTCCGTCCCACACTGACCGTCCCATACTGACCGTCCGTCCCACACTGACCGTCCCACACTGACCGTCCCACACTGACCGACCCACACTGACCATCCCACACTGAACATCCCACACTGAACATCCATCCCACACTGACCGTCCCACACTGACCGTCCGTCCCACACTGACCGTCCCACACTGACCATCCCACTCTGACCATCCATCCCACACTGACCGTCCCACACTGACCGTCCCACACTGACCATCCCGCACTGACCGTCCATCCTACACTGACCGTCCCACACTGACCATCCCACACTAACCATCCCACACTGACCGTCCCACATTGACCGTCCCACACTGACCATCCCACACTGACCGTCCCACACTGACCATCCCACACTGAACATCCATCCCACACTGACCGTCCCACACTGACCGTCCGTCCCACACTGACCGTCCCACACTGACCATCCCACTCTGACCATCCATCCCACACTGACCGTCCGTCCCACACTGACCATCCCACACTGACCGTCCCACACTGACCATCCCACACTGACCATCCTGCACTGACCGTCCCACACTGACCATCCGTCCCACACTGACCGTCCCACACTGACCATCCCACTCTGACCATCCATCCCACACTGACCGTCCGTCCCACACTGACCGTCCCACACTGACCATCCTGCACTGACCGTCCCACACTGATCATCCGTCCCACACTGACCGTCCATCCCACACTGACCGTCCGTCCCACAATGACCGTCCCACAATGACCGTCCCAAACTGACCGTCCCACACTGATCATCCCACACTGACCGTCCCACACTGACCATCCCGCACTGACCGTCCGTCCTACACTGACCGTCCCACACTGACCATCCCACACTAACCATCCCACACTGACCGTCCCACATTGACCATCCCACACTGACCGTCCATCCCACACTGACCGTCCCACACTGACTGTCCGTCCCACACTGACCGTCTGTCCCACACTGACCGTCCCACACTGACCGTCCGTCCCACACTGACTGTCCGTCCCACACTGACCGTCCATCCCGCACTGATCGTCCCACACTGACCGTCCCACACTGACCATCCCACACTGACCATCCCAAACTGACCGTCCCACACTGACCATCCCACTCTGACCATCCATCCCACACTGACCGTCCGTCCCACACTGACCGTCCCACACTGACCATCCTGCACTGACCGTCCCACACTGACCATCCGTCCCACACTGACCGTCCATCCCACACTGACCGTCCGTCCCACACTGACCATCCCACACTGACCGTCCCACACTGACCATCCCACACTGACCATCCTGCACTGACCGTCCCACACTGACCATCCGTCCCACACTGACCGTCCCACACTGACCATCCCACTCTGACCATCCATCCCACACTGACCGTCCGTCCCACACTGACCGTCCCACACTGACCATCCTGCACTGACCGTCCCACACTGACCATCCGTCCCACACTGACCGTCCATCCCACACTGACCGTCCGTCCCACAATGACCGTCCCACAATGACCGTCCCAAACTGACCGTCCCACACTGATCATCCCACACTGACCATCCCACACTGACCATCCCGCACTGACCGTCCGTCCTACACTGACCGTCCCACACTGACCATCCCACACTAACCATCCCACACTGACCGTCCCACATTGACCATCCCACACTGACCGTCCATCCCACACTGACCGTCCCACACTGACTGTCCGTCCCACACTGACCGTCTGTCCCACACTGACCGTCCCACACTGACCGTCCGTCCCACACTGACTGTCCGTCCCACACTGACCGTCCATCCCGCACTGATCGTCCCACACTGACCGTCCCACACTGACCGTCCCACACTGACCATCCCACACTGACCGTCCCACACTGACCATCCCACACTGACCATCCTGCACTGACCGTCCCACACTGACCATCCGTCCCACACTGACCGTCCCACACTGACCATCCCACTCTGACCATCCATCCCACACTGACCGTCCGTCCCACACTGACCGTCCCACACTGACCATCCGTCCCACACTGACCGTCCATCCCACACTGACCGTCCGTCCCACAATGACCGTCCCACAATGACCGTCCCAAACTGACCGTCCCACACTGATCATCCCACACTGACCGTCCCACACTGACCATCCCGCACTGACCGTCCGTCCTACACTGACCGTCCCACACTGACCATCCCACACTAACCATCCCACACTGACCGTCCCACATTGACCATCCCACACTGACCGTCCATCCCACACTGACCGTCCCACACTGACTGTCCGTCCCACACTGACCGTCTGTCCCACACTGACCGTCCCACACTGACCGTCCGTCCCACACTGACTGTCCGTCCCACACTGACCGTCCATCCCGCACTGATCGTCCCACACTGACCGTCCCACACTGACCATCCCACACTGACCATCCGTCCCACACTGACCGTCCCACACTGACCGTCCATCCCACACTGACCGTCTGTCCCACACTGACCGTCCCACACTGACCGTCCGTCCCACACTGACCGTCTGTCCCACACTGACCGTCCCACACTGACCGTCCCACACTGACCATCCCACACTGACCGTCCGTCCCACACTGACCATCCCACACTGACCGTCCATCCCACACTGACCGTCCCACACTGACCGTCTGTCCCACACTGACCGTCCCACACTGACCGTCCGTCCCACACTGACCGTCCCACACTGACCGTCTGTCCCACACTGACCGTCCCACACTGACCGTCCGTCCCACACTGACCGTCCCACACTGACCGTCCGTCCCACACTGACCGTCCGTCCCACACTGACCATCCCACACTGACCGTCCGTCCCACACTGACCATCCCACACTGACCGTCCGTCCCACACTGACCGTCTGTCCCACACTGACCGTCCCACACTGACCGTCCCACACTGACCGTCCCACACTGACCATCCCACACTGACCGTCCATCCCACACTGACCGTCCCACACTGACTGTCCGTCCCACACTGACCGTCTGTCCCACACTGACCGTCCCACACTGACCGTCCGTCCCACACTGACTGTCCGTCCCACACTGACCGTCCATCCCGCACTGATCGTCCCACACTGACCGTCCCACACTGACCATCCCACACTGACCATCCGTCCCACACTGACCGTCCCACACTGACCGTCCATCCCACACTGACCGTCTGTCCCACACTGACCGTCCCACACTGACCGTCCGTCCCACACTGACCGTCTGTCCCACACTGACCGTCCCACACTGACCGTCCCACACTGACCATCCCACACTGACCGTCCGTCCCACACTGACCATCCCACACTGACCGTCCATCCCACACTGACCGTCCCACACTGATCGTCTGTCCCACACTGACCGTCCCACACTGACCGTCCGTCCCACACTGACCGTCCCACACTGACCGTCTGTCCCACACTGACCGTCCCACACTGACCGTCCGTCCCACACTGACCGTCCCACACTGACCGTCCGTCCCACACTGACCGTCCGTCCCACACTGACCATCCCACACTGACCGTCCGTCCCACACTGACCATCCCACACTGACCGTCCGTCCCACACTGACCGTCCCACACTGACCGTCCGTCCCACACTGACCGTCCCACACTGACCGTCCATCACACACAGACCGTCCCACACTGACCATCCGTCCCACACTGACCGTCCGTCCCACACTGACCATCCCACACTGACCGTCCGTCCCACACTGACCGTCCCACACTGACCGTCCGTCCCACACTGACCGTCCCACACTGACCATCCCACACTGACCATCCCACACTGACCGTCCCACACTGACCGTCGCACACTGACCATCCCACACTGACCGTCCCTCACTGACCGTCCCAAACTGACCGTCCGTCCCACACTGACCATCCGTACCACACTGGCCGTCCCACACTGACCGTCCGTCCCACACTGACCGTCCCACACAGACCGTCCCACACTGACCGTCCGTCCCACACTGACCGTCCCACACTGACCGTCCCACACTGACCGTCCGTCCCACACTGACCATCCCACATTGACCATCCCACACTGACCATCCGTCCCACACTGACCATCCCACACTGACCGTCCGTCCCACACTGACCGTCCCACACTGACCATCCCACACTGACCGTCCATCCCACACTGACCGTCCAACCCACACTGACCATCCCACATTGACCATCCGTCCCACACTGACCGTCCCACACTGACCGTCCGTCCCACACTGACCGTCCCACACTGACCGTCCGTCCCACACTGACCGTCCCACACTGACCGTCCCACACTGACCGACCCACACTGACCATCCCACACTGACCGTCCCACACTGACCATCCCACACTCACCGTCCCACACTGACCGTCTGTCCCACACTGACCGTCCCACATTGACCGTCCCACACTGACCGTCCCACACTGACCGTCCCACACTGACCATCCCACACTGACAGTCCCTCACTGACCGTCCCAAACTGACCGTCCGTCCCACACTGACTGTCTGTCCCACACTGACCGTCACACACTGACCGTCCCACACTGACCGTCCCACACTAACCGTCCGTCCCACACTGACCATCCCTCACTGACCGTCCGTCCCACACTGACCGTCCCACACTGACTGTCCCACACTGACCATCCCACACTTACCGTCTGTCCCACACTGACCGTCCCACACTGACCATCCCACACTGACCGTCCGTCCCACACTGACCATCCCACACTGACCGTCCGTCCCACACTGACCGTCCGTCCCACACTGACCGTCCCACACTGACCGTCCATCCCACACTGACCGTCCGTCCCACACTGACCGTCCCATACTGACCGTCCGTCCCACACTGACCGTCCCACACTGACCGTCCCACACTGACCGACCCACACTGACCATCCCACACTGAACATCCCACACTGAACATCCATCCCACACTGACCGTCCCACACTGACCGTCCGTCCCACACTGACCGTCCCACACTGACCATCCCACTCTGACCATCCATCCCACACTGACCGTCCCACACTGACCGTCCGTCCCACACTGACCATCCCACACTGACCGTCCCACACTGACCATCCCACACTGACCGTCCCACACTGACCATCCCGCACTGACCGTCCATCCTACACTGACCGTCCCACACTGACCATCCCACACTAACCATCCCACACTGACCGTCCCACATTGACCGTCCCACACTGACCATCCCACACTGACCGTCCCACACTGACCATCCCACACTGAACATCCATCCCACACTGACCGTCCCACACTGACCGTCCGTCCCACACTGACCGTCCCACACTGACCATCCCACTCTGACCATCCATCCCACACTGACCGTCCGTCCCACACTGACCATCCCACACTGACCGTCCCACACTGACCATCCCACACTGACCATCCTGCACTGACCGTCCCACACTGACCATCCGTCCCACACTGACCGTCCCACACTGACCATCCCACTCTGACCATCCATCCCACACTGACCGTCCATCCCACACTGACCGTCCCACACTGACCATCCTGCACTGACCGTCCCACACTGACCATCCGTCCCACACTGACCGTCCATCCCACACTGACCGTCCGTCCCACAATGACCGTCCCACAATGACCGTCCCAAACTGACCGTCCCACACTGATCATCCCACACTGACCGTCCCACACTGACCATCCCGCACTGACCGTCCGTCCTACACTGACCGTCCCACACTGACCATCCCACACTAACCATCCCACACTGACCGTCCCACATTGACCATCCCACACTGACCGTCCCACACTGACCATCCCACACTGACCGTCCCACACTGACCATCCCACACTGAGCGTCCCACACTGACCGTCTGTCCCACACTGACCGTCCCACACTGACCGTCCCACACTGACCATCCATCCCACACTGACCGTCCGTCCCACACTGACCGTCCCACACTGACCGTCCGTCCCACACTCACCGTCCATCCCACACTGACCATCCCACAATGACCGTCCCACACTGACCGTCCCACACTGACCATCCACCCCACACTGACCGTCCGTCCCACACTGACCGTCCCACACTGACCATCCGTCCCACACTGACCGTCCCACACTGACCGTCCCACACTGACCATCCTGCACTGACCGTCCCACACTGACCGTCCGTCCCACACTGACCGTCCGTCCCACACTGACCGACCCAAACTGACCGTCCCACACTGATCATCCCACACTGACCGTCCCACACTGACCATCCCGCACTGACTGTCCGTCCCACACTGACCGTCCCACACTGACTGTCCGTTCCACACTGACCGTCCGTCCCACACTGACCATCCCACACTGACCGTCCGTCCCACAGTGACCAGCCCACACTGACCATCTGTCCCACACTGACCGTCCGTCCCACACTGACCGTCCCACACTGACCATCCCACACTGACCGTCCCACACTGACCATCCCACACTGACCATCCCACACTGACCTTCCCGCACTGACCGTCCCACACTGACCGCCCGTCCCACACTGACCGTCCATCCCACACTGACCGTCCCACACTGACTGTCCGTTCCACACTGACCGTCCGTCCCGCACTGACCGTCCGTCCCACACTGACCGTCCCACACTGACCGTCCGTCCCACACTGACCGTCCCACACTGACCATCCCACACTGACCGTCCCACACTGACCATCCCACACTGACCTTCCCGCACTGACCGTCCCACACTGACCGTCCGTCCCACACTGACATCCCACACTGAACATCCATCCCACACTGACCGTCCCACACTGACCGTCTGTCCCACACTGACCGTCCCACACTGACCGTCCCACTCTGACCATCCATCCCACACTGACCGTCCATCCCACACTGACCATCCCACACTGACCGTCCCACACTGACCATCCCACACTGACCATCCTGCACTGACCGTCCCACACTGACCATCCGTCCCACACTGACCGTCCATCCTACACTGACCGTCCATCCCACAATGACCGTCCCACAATGACCGTCCCATACTGACCGTCCCACACTGATCATCCCACACTGACCGTCCCACACTGACCATCCCGCACTGACCGTCCGTCCAACACTGACCGTCCCACACTGACCATCCCACACTAACCATCCCACACTGACCGTCCCACATTGACCGTCCCACACTGACCGTCCCACACTGACCGTCCCACACTGACCATCCCACGCTGACCGTCCATCCCACACTAACCATCCCACACTGACCGTCCGTCCCACACTGACCGTCCCACACTGACCGTCCGTCCCACACTCACCGTCCATCCCACACTGACCATCCCACAATGGCCGTCCCACACTGACCATCCATCCCACACTGACCGTCCGTCCCACACTGACCGTCCGTCCCACACTGACCGTCCCACACTGACCGTCCCACACTGACCATTCTGCACTGACCGTCCCACACTGACCGTCCGTCCCACACTGACCGTCCCACACTGACCGACCCAAACTGACCGTCCTACACTGATCATCCCACACTGACCGTCCCACACTGACCATCCCGCACTGACCGTCCGTCCCACACTGACCGTCCCACACTGACTGTCCGTTCCACACTGAACGTCCATCCCACACTGACCATCCCACAATGACCGTCCCACACTGACCGTCCGTCCCACACTGACCATCCCACACTGACCGTCCCACACTGACCGTCCGTCCCACAGTGACCAGCCCACACTGACCATCTGTCCCACACTGACCGTCCGTCCCACACTGACCGTCCCACACTGACCATCCCACACTGACCATCCCACACTGACCATCCCACACTGACCTTCCCGCACTGACCGTCCCACACTGACCGTCCGTCCCACACTGACCGTCCCACACTGACCGTTCCACACTGACCGTCCGTCCCACACTGACCGTCCGTCCCACACTGACCGTCCCACACTGACCATTCCACACTGACCGTCTGTCCCCCACTGACCGTCCCACACTGACCATCCCACACTGACCGTCCCACACTGACCATCCCACACTGACCATCCTGCACTGACCATCCCACACTGACCATCCGTCCCACACTCACCGTCCATCCCACACTGACCATCCCACAATGGCCGTCCCACACTGACCATCCATCCCACACTGGCCGTCCGTCCCACACTGACCGTCCGTCCCACACTGACCGTCCCACACTGACCGTCCCACACTGACCATCCTGCACTGACCGTCCCACACTGACCGTCCGTCCCACACTGACCGTCCCACACTGACCGACCCAAACTGACCGTCCTACACTGATCATCCCACACTGACCGTCCCACACTGACCATCCCGCACTGACCGTCCGTCCCACACTGACCGTCCCACACTGACTGTCCGTTCCACACTGAACGTCCATCCCACACTGACCATCCCACAATGACCGTCCCACACTGACCGTCCGTCCCACACTGACCATCCCACACTGACCGTCCCACACTGACCGTCCGTCCCACAGTGACCAGCCCACACTGACCATCTGACCCACACTGACCGTCCGTCCCACACTGACCGTCCCACACTGACCATCCCACACTGACCATCCCACACTGACCATCCCACACTTACCTTCCCGCACTGACCGTCCCACACTGACCGTCCGTCCCACACTGACCGTCACACACTGACCGTTCCACACTGACCGTCCGTCCCACACTGACCGTCCGTCCCACACTGACCGTCCCACACTGACCATCCCACACTGACCGTCTGTCCCCCACTGACCGTCCCACACTGACCATCCCACACTGACCGTCCCACACTGACCATCCCACACTGACCGTCCCACACTGACCATCCCACACTGACCATCCTGCACTGACCATCCCACACTGACCATCCGTCCCACACTGACCGTCCATCCCACACTGACCGTCTGTCCCACAATGACCGTCCCACACTGATCATTCCACACTGACCGTCCCACACTGACCATCCCGCACTGACCGTCCGTCCTACACTGACCGTCCCACACTGACCATCCCACACTAACCATCCCACACTGACCGTCCCACATTGACCGTCCCACACTGACCATCCCACACTGACCGTCCCACACTGACCATCCCACACTGACCGTCCCACACTGACCATCCCACACTGACCGTCCATCCCACACTGACCATCCCACACTGACCGTCCCACACTGACCGTCCCACACTGACCATCCCATGCTCACCGTCCATCCCACACTAACCATCCCACACTGACCTTCCCACACTGACCGCCCCACACTGACCGTCCCACACTGACCATCCATCCCACACTGACCGTCCGTTCCACACTGACCGTCCCACACTGACCGTCCGTCCCACACTGACCATCCCACACTGACCATCCCACACTGACCGTCGCACACTGACCATCCGTCCCACACTGACCGTCCCACACTGACCGTCCCACGCTGACCGTCCCACGCTGACCGTCCTACACTGACCGTCCGTCCCACACTGACCATCCCACACTGACCGTCCGTCCCACACTGACCGTCCCACACTGACCGTCCCACACTGACCGTCTGTCCCACATTGACCGTCTATCCCACACTGACCATCCGTCCCACACTGACCGTCCCACACTGACCGTCCCGCGCTGACCGTCCCACACTGAGCTTCCGTCCCACACTAACCGTCCCACACTGACCGTCCGTCCCACACTGACCGTCCCACACAGACCATCCCACACTGACCGTCCCACACTGTCCGTCCAACACTGACCGTCCCACACAGACCGTCCCACACTGACCGTCCCACACTGACCGTCTGTCCCACACTGACCGTCCCACACTGACCGTCCGTCCCACACTGACCGTCCCACATTGACCGTCCATCCCACACTGACCGTCCCACACCGACCATCCCACACTGACCGTCCCACACTGTCCGTCCTACACTGACCATCCCACACTGACCATCCAACACTGACCATCCCACACTGACCGTACCACACTGACCGTCCGTCCCACACTGACCGTCCCACACTGACCATCCCACACTGACCATCCCACACTTACCTTCCCGCACTGACCGTCCCACACTGACCGTCCGTCCCACACTGACCGTCACACACTGACCGTTCCACACTGACCGTCCGTCCCACACTGACCGTCCGTCCCACACTGACCGTCCCACACTGACCATCCCACACTGACCGTCTGTCCCCCACTGACCGTCCCACACTGACCATCCCACACTGACCGTCCCACACTGACCATCCCACACTGACCGTCCCACACTGACCATCCCACACTGACCATCCTGCACTGACCATCCCACACTGACCATCCGTCCCACACTGACCGTCCATCCCACACTGACCGTCTGTCCCACAATGACCGTCCCACACTGATCATTCCACACTGACCGTCCCACACTGACCATCCCGCACTGACCGTCCGTCCTACACTGACCGTCCCACACTGACCATCCCACACTAACCATCCCACACTGACCGTCCCACATTGACCGTCCCACACTGACCATCCCACACTGACCGTCCCACACTGACCATCCCACACTGACCGTCCCACACTGACCATCCCACACTGACCGTCCATCCCACACTGACCATCCCACACTGACCGTCCCACACTGACCGTCCCACACTGACCATCCCATGCTCACCGTCCATCCCACACTAACCATCCCACACTGACCTTCCCACACTGACCGCCCCACACTGACCGTCCCACACTGACCATCCATCCCACACTGACCGTCCGTTCCACACTGACCGTCCCACACTGACCGTCCGTCCCACACTGACCATCCCACACTGACCATCCCACACTGACCGTCGCACACTGAACATCCGTCCCACACTGACCGTCCCACACTGACCGTCCCACGCTGACCGTCCCACGCTGACCGTCCTACACTGACCGTCCGTCCCACACTGACCATCCCACACTGACCGTCCGTCCCACACTGACCGTCCCACACTGACCGTCCCACACTGACCGTCTGTCCCACATTGACCGTCTATCCCACACTGACCATCCGTCCCACACTGACCGTCCCACACTGACCGTCCCGCGCTGACCGTCCCACACTGAGCTTCCGTCCCACACTAACCGTCCCACACTGACCGTCCGTCCCACACTGACCGTCCCACACAGACCATCCCACACTGACCGTCCCACACTGTCCGTCCAACACTGACCGTCCCACACAGACCGTCCCACACTGACCGTCCCACACTGACCGTCTGTCCCACACTGACCGTCCCACACTGACCGTCCGTCCCACACTGACCGTCCCACATTGACCGTCCATCCCACACTGACCGTCCCACACCGACCATCCCACACTGACCGTCCCACACTGTCCGTCCTACACTGACCATCCCACACTGACCATCCAACACTGACCATCCCACACTGACCGTACCACACTGACCGTCCGTCCCACACTGACCGTCCCACACTGACCATCCGTCCCACACTGACCGTCCCACAAAGACCGTCCGTCCCACACTGACCGTCGCACAATGACCGTCCCACACTGACCATCCCACTCTGACCATCCATCCCACACTGACCGTCCCACACTGACAGTCCGTCCCACACTGACCGTCCCACACTGACCATCCCACACTGACCATCCCACACTGACCGTCCCAAACTGACCATCCCACACTGACCATCCTGCACTGACCGTCCCGCACTGACCGTCCGTCCCACACTGACCGTCCGTCCCACAATGACCGTCCCACACTGACCGTCCCAAACTGACCGTCCCACACTGATCATCCCACACTGACCGTCCCACACTGACCATCCCACACTGACCGTCCATCCCACACTGACCATCCCACACGGACCGTCCCACACGGACCGTCCCACACTGACCATCCCACGCTGACCATCCCACACTGACCGTCCCACACTCACCATCCCACACTGACCGTCCCACATTGACCATCCCACACTGACCGTCCATCCCACACTGACCGTCCCACACTGACCGTCCCACACAGACCGTCCCACGCTGACCATCCCATGCTGACTGTCCATCCCACACTGACCATCCCACACTGACCGTCCCACACTGACCGTCCCACACTGACCGTCCGTCCCACACTGACCATCCCACACTGACCATCCCACACTGACCGTCCCACACTGACCGTCCGTCCCACACTGACCGTCCCACACTGACCATCTGTCCTACACTGACCATCCGTCCCACACTGACCGTCCGTCCCACACTGGCCGTCCGTCCACACTGACCGTCCCACACTGACCGTCCGTCCCACACTGACCATCCCACACTGACCGTCCCACACTGACCGTCCGTCCCACACTGACCGTCCGTCCCACACTAACCGTCCCACACTGACCATCCCACACTGACCATCCCACACTGACCGTCCTTCCCACACTGACCATCCCACACTGACCATCCCACACTGACCATCCCACACTGACCGTCCCACACTGACCGTCCGTCCCACACTGACCACCTGTCCCACACTGACCGTCTGTCCCACACTGACCGTCCCACACTGACCGTCCGTCCCACACTGAACGTCCCACACTGACTGTCCGTCCCACACTGACCGTCCCACACTGACCGTCCCATACTGACCGTCCGTCCCACACTGACCGTCCCACACTGACCGTCCGTCCCACACTGACCGTCCGTCCCACACTGACCATCCCACACTGACCGTCCCACAATGACCATCCGTCCCTTACTGACCGTCCCACACTGACCGTCCCACACTGACCGTCCCGCGCTGACCGTCCTACACTGACCGTCCGTCCCACACTGACCGTCCCACACTGACCGTCCGTCCCACACTGACCGTCCCACACTGACCGTCTGTCGCACACTGACCATCCGTCCCACACTGTCCGTCCCACACTGACCGTCCCGCGCTGACCATCCCAAACTGACCGTCCGTCCCACACTGACCGTCCGTCCCACACTGACCATCCCACACTGACCGTCCCACACTGACCATCCCACACTGACCATCCCACACTGACCGTCCCACACTGACCATCCCACACTGACCATCCAACACTGACCGTCCCACGCTGACCATCCCACACTGACCGTCCGTCCCACACTGACTGTCCCACACTGACCATCCCACACTGACCGTCCCACACTGACCGTCCCGCGCTGACGGTCCTACACTGACCGTCCGTCCCACACTGACCGTCCCACACTGACCATCCCACACTGACCGTCCCACGCTGACCATCCCACACTGACCGTCCCAAACTGACCATCCCACACTGACCATCCTGCACTGACCGTCCCACACTGACCGTCCGTCCAACACTGACCGTCCATCCCACACTGACCATCCGTCCCACACTGACCGTCCCACACTGACCGTCCCAAACTGACCGTGCCACACTGATCAACCCACACTGACCGTCCCACACTGACCATCCCGCACTGACCGTCCATCCCACACTGACCGTCCCACACTGACCGTCCGTCCCACACTGACCGTCCATCCCACACTGACCATCCCACAATTACCGTCCCACACTGACCGTCTGTCCCACACTGACCGTCTCCCACTGACCGTCCCACACTGACCATCCTGCACTGACCGTCCCACACTGACCGTCCGTCCCACACTGACCGTCCGTCCCACACTGACCGTCCCACACTGATCATCCCACACTGACCGTCCCACACTGACCATCCCGCACTGACCGTCCGTCCCACATTGACCGTCCCACACTGACCGTCCGTCCCACACTGAACGTCCATCCCACACTGACCATCCCACAATGACCGTCCCACACTGACCGTCCGTCCCACACTGACCATCCCACACTGACCGTCCCACACTGACTGACCATCCCACACTGACCATCCCACACTGACCTTCCCGCACTGACCGTCCCACACTGACCGCCCGTCCCACACTGACCGTCCCACACTGACCATCCCACACTGACCTTCCCGCACTGACCATCCCACACTGACCGCCCGTCCCACACTGACCGTCCGTCCCACACTGACCGTCCCACACTGACCGTCCCACACTGACCGTCCGTCCCACACTGACCGTCGGTTCCCACACTGACCGTCCCACACTGACCGTCCCACACTGACCGTCCGTCCCACTCTGACCGTCCCACATTGACCGTCCCACACTGACCGTCCGTCCCACACTGAACGTCCATCCCACACTGACCATCCCACAATGACCGTCCCACACTGACCGTCCGTCCCACACTGACCATCCCACACTGACCGTCCCACACTGACTGTCCGTCCCACACTGACCAGCCCACACTGACCATCTGTCCCACACTGACGGTCCGTCCCACACTGACCGTCCCACACTGACCGTCCCACACTGACCATCCCACACTGACCATCCCACACTGACCGTCCGTCCCACACTGACCATCCCACACTGACCATCCCACACTGACCTTCCCGCACTGACCGTCCCACACTGACCGCCCGTCCCACACTGACCGTCCCACACTGACCATCCCACACTGACCTTCCCGCACTGACCATCCCACACTGACCGCCCGTCCCACACTGACCGTCCGTCCCACACTGACCGTCCCACACTGACCGTCCCACACTGACCGTCCGTCCCACACTGACCGTCGGTTCCCACACTGACCGTCCCACACTGACCGTCCCACACTGACCGTCCGTCCCACTCTGACCGTCCCACACTGACCATCCCACACTGACCGTCTGTCCCCCACTGACCGTCCCACACTGACCGTCCGTCCCACACTGACCGTCCCACACTGACCATCCCACACTGACCGTCCCACACTGACCATCCGTCCCACACTGATCGTCCCTCACTGACCGTCCCACACTGACCATCCCACACTGACCGTCCCAAACTGAGCATCCCACTCTGACCATCCATCCCACACTGACCGTCCCACACTGACCATCCCACACTGACCGTCCATCCCACACTGACCATCCCACACTGACCATCCCACACTGACCGTCCCACACTGACCGTCCCACACTGACCATCCCACGCTCACCGTCCATCCCACACTAACCATCCCACACTGACCTTCCCACACTGACCGTCCCACACTGACCGTCCCACACTGACCATCCATCCCACACTGACCGTCCGTTCCACACTGACCGTCCCACACTGACCGTCCGTCCCACATTGACCATCCCACACTGACCATCCCACACTGACCGTCGCACACTGACCATCCGTCCCACACTGACCGTCCCACACTGACCGTCCCACGCTGACCGTCCCACGCTGACCGTCCTACACTGACCGTCCGTCCCACACTGACCATCCCACACTGACCATCCCACACTGACCGTCGCACACTGACCATCCGTCCCACACTGACCGTCCCACACTGACCGTCCCACGCTGACCGTCCCACGCTGACCGTCCTACACTGACCGTCCGTCCCACACTGACCATCCCACACTGACCGTCCGTCCCACACTGACCGTCCCACACTGACCGTCCATCCCACACTGACTGTCCCACACTGACCGTCTGTCCCACATTGACCGTCTATCCCACACTGACCATCCGTCCCACACTGACCGTCCCACACTGACCGTCCCGCGCTGACCGTCCCACACTGAGCTTCCGTCCCACACTAACCGTCCCACACTGACCGTCCGTCCCACACTGACCGTCCCACACAGACCATCCCACACTGACCGACCCACACTGTCCGTCCAACACTGACCGTCCCACACAGACCGTCCCACACTGACCGTCCCACACTGACCGTCCGTCCCACACTGACCATCCCACACTGACCATCCCACACTGACCGTCCCACACTGACCGTCCGTCCCACACTGACCGTCCCACACTGACCATCTGTCCTACACTGACCATCCGTCCCACACTGACCGTCCGTCCCACACTGGCCGTCCGTCCACACTGACCGTCCCACACTGACCGTCCGTCCCACACTGACCATCCCACACTGACCGTCCCACACTGACCGTCCGTCCCACACTGACCATCCCACACTGACTGTCCCACACTGACCGTCCGTCCCACACTGACCATCTGTCCCACACTGACCGTCCGTCCCACACTAACCGTCCCACACTGACCATCCCACACTGACCATCCCACACTGACCGTCCTTCCCACACTGACCATCCCACACTGACCATCCCACACTGACCATCCCACACTGACCGTCCCACACTGACCGTCCGTCCCACACTGACCGCCTGTCCCACACTGACCGTCCGTCCCACACTGACCGTCCCACACTAACCGTCCGTCCCACACTGAACGTCCCACACTGACCGTCCGTCCCACACTGACCGTCCCACACTGACCGTCCCATACTGACCGTCCGTCCCACACTGACCGTCCCACACTGACCGTCCCACACTGACCGTCCGTCCCACACTGACCGTCCGTCCCACGCTGACCATCCCACACTGACCGTCCCACACTGACCATCCATCCCTTACTGACCGTCCCACACTGACCGTCCCACACTGACCGTCCCGCGCTGACCGTCCTACACTGACCGTCCGTCCCACACTGACCGTCCCACACTGACCGTCCGTCCCACACTGACCGTCCCACACTGACCGTCTGTCGCACACTGACCATCCGTCCCACACTGTCCGTCCCACACTGACCGTCCCGCGCTGACCATCCCACACTGACCGTCCGTCCCACACTGACCGTCCGTCCCACACTGACCATCTCACACTGACCGTCCCACACTGACCATCCCACACTGACCATCCCACACTGACCGTCCCACACTGATCATCCCACACTGACCATCCAACACTGACCGTCCCACGCTGACCATCCCACACTGACCGTCCGTCCCACACTGACCGTCCCACACTGACCATCCCACACTGACCGTCCCACACTGACCGTCCCGCGCTGACGGTCCTACACTGACCGTCCGTCCCACACTGACCGTCCCACACTGACCGTCCCACACTGACCATCCCACACTGACCGTCCCACGCTGACCATCCCACACTGACCGTCCCAAACTGACCATCCCACACTGACCATCCTGCACTGACCGTCCCACACTGACCGTCCGTCCAACACTGACCGTCCATCCCACACTGACCGTCCGTCCCACACTGACCGTCCCACACTGACCGTCCCAAACTGACCGTGCCACACTGATCAACCCACACTGACCGTCCCACACTGACCATCCCGCACTGACCGTCCATCCCACACTGACCGTCCCACACTGACCGTCCGTCCCACACTGACCGTCCAGCCCACACTGACCATCCCACAATTACCGTCCCACACTGACCGTCTGTCCCACACTGACCGTCTCCCACTGACCGTCCCACACTGACCATCCTGCACTGACCGTCCCACACTGACCGTCCGTCCCACACTGACCGTCCGTCCCACACTGACCGTCCCACACTGACCGTCCCACACTGACCATCCCGCACTGACCGTCCGTCCCACATTGACCGTCCCACACTGACCGTCCGTCCCACACTGAACGTCCATCCCACACTGACCATCCCACAATGACCGTCCCACACTGACCGTCCGTCCCACACTGACCATCCCACACTGACCGTCCCACACTGACTGTCCGTCCCACAATGACCAGCCCACACTGACCATCTGTCCCACACTGACCATCCGTCCCACACTGACCGTCCCACACTGACCATCCCACACTGACCATCCCACACTGACCGTCCGTCCCACACTGACCATCCCACACTGACCATCCCACACTGACCTTCCCGCACTGACCGTCCCACACTGACCGCCCGTCCCACACTGACCGTCCCACACTGACCATCCCACACTGACCTTCCCGCACTGACCATCCCACACTGACCGCCTGTCCCACACTGACCGTCCATCCCACACTGACCGTCCCACACTGACCGTCCCACACTGACCGTCGGTTCCCACACTGACCGTCGGTTCCCACACTGACCGTCCCACACTGACCGTCCCACACTGACCGTCCGTCCCACTCTGACCGTCCCACACTGACCATCCCACACTGACCGTCTGTCCCCCACTGACCGTCCCACACTGACCGTCCGTCCCACACTGACCGTCCCACACTGACCATCCCACACTGACCGTCCCACACTGACCATCCATCCCACACTGACCGTCCCTCACTGACCGTCCCACACTGACCATCCCACACTGACCGTCCCACTCTGACCATCCATCCCACACTGACCGTCCCACACTGACCGTCCCCCACTGACCATCCCACACTGACCACCCCAATCTGACCGTCCTACACTCACCATCCCACACTGACCATCCCACACTGACCGTCCCACACTGACCGTCCCACACTGACCATCCCACGCTGACCGTCCATCCCACACTAACCATCCCACACTGACCGTCCCACACTGACCGTCCCACACTGACCGTCTGTCCCACACTGACCGTCCCACACTGACCATCCCACACTGACTGTCCCACACTGACCATCCCACACTGACCGTCCCACACTGACCATCCGTCCCACACTGACCGTCCCACACTGAGCGTCCCACACTGACCGTCCATCCCACACTGACCGTCCCACACTGACCGTCCGTCCCACACTGACCGTCCCACACTGACCGTCCGTCCCACACTGACCGTCCGTCCCACACTGACCGTCCCACACTGACCATCTGTCCCGCACTGACCGTCCGTCCCACACGAACCGTCCCACACTGACCATCCCACACTGACCATCCCACACTGACCGTCCATCCCACACTGACCATCCCACACATGACCATCCCACACTGACCGTCCCAAACTGACCATCCCACACTGACCATCCTGCACTGACCGTCCCACACTGACCGTCCATCCCACACTGACCGTCCGTCCCACACTGACCGTCCCACACTGACCGTCCCAAACTGACCGTGCCACACTGATCATCCCACACTGACCATCCCGCACTGACCGTCCATCCCACACTGACCGTCCCACAATTACCGTCCCACACTGACCGTCTATCCCACACTGACCGTCCCCCACTGACCGTCCCACGCTGACCATCCTGCACTGACCGTCCCACACTGACCGTCCGTCCCACACTGACCGTCCGTCCCACACTGACCGTCGCACACTGATCATCCCACACTGACCGTCCCACACTGACCATCCGTCCCACACTGACCGTCCCTCACTGACCGTCCCACACTGACCATCCCACACTGACCGTCCCGCACTGACCATCCCACTCTGACCATCCATCCCACACTGACCGTCCCACACTGACCGTCCCACACTGACCATCCCACACTGACCATCCCAATCTGACCGTCCCACACTCACCATCCCACACTGACCATCCCACACTGACCGTCCCACACTGACCATCCCACGCTGACCGTCCATCCCACACTGACCGTCCCACACTGACCGTCCCACACTGACCGTCTGTCCCACACTGACCGTCCCACACTGACCATCCCACACTGACCATCCCACACTGACTGTCCCACACTGACCATCCCACACTGACCATCCCACACTGACCGTCCGTCCCACACTGACCGTCCCACACTGACCATCCGTCCCACACTGACCGTCCCACACTGAGCGTCCCACACTGAATGTCCGTACCGCACTGACCGTCCCAAACTGACCGTCCCACACTGATCATCTCACTCTGACCATCCATCCCACACTGACCATCCCACACTGACCATCCGTCCCACACTGACCATCCCACACTGACCATTCCACACTGACCATCCCACACTGACCGTCCCAAACTGACCATCCCACACTGACCATCCTGCACTGACCGTCCCACACTGACCATCCGTCCCACACTGACCGTCCATCCCTCACTGACCGTCCGTCCCACAATGACCATCCCACAATGACCGTCCCAAACTGACCGTCCCACACTGATCATCCCACACTGACTGTCCCACACTGACCATCCCGCACTGACCATCCGTCCTACACTGACCGTCCCACAATTACCGTCCCACACTGACCGTCTGTCCCACACTGACCGTCCCCCACTGACCGTCCCACACTGACCATCCTGCACTGACCGTCCCACACTGACCGTCCGTCCCACACTGACCGTCCGTCCCACACTGACCGTCCCCCACTGACCGTCCCACACTGACCATCCCACAATGACCGTCCCACACTGACCGTCCGTCCCACACTGACCATCCCACACTGACCGTCCCACACTGACCGTCCGTCCCACAGTGACCAGCCCACACTGACCATCTGTCCCACACTGACCGTCCGTCCCACACTGACCGTCCCACACTGACCATCCCACACTGACCGTCCGTCCCACACTGACCATCCCACACTGACCATCCCACACTGACCATCCCACACTGACCTTCCCGCACTGACCGTCCCACACTGACCGTCCGTCCCACACTGACCTTCCCACACTGACCGTTCCACACTGACCGTCCGTCCCACACTGACCGTCGGTTCCCACACTGACCGTCCCACACTGACCGTCCCACACTGACCGTCCGTCCCACACTGACCGTCCCACACTGACCATCCCACACTCACCGTCTGTCCCCCACTGACCATCCCACACTGACCGTCCGTCCCACACTGACCATCCCACACTGACCATCCCACACTGACCTTCCCGCACTGACCGTCCCACACTGACCGCCCGTCCCACACTGACCGTCCCACACTGACAATCCCACACTGACCTTCCCGCACTGACCGTCCCACACTGACCGCCCGTCCCACACTGACCGTCCGTCCCACACTGACCGTCCCACAATGACCGTCCCACACTGACCGTCCGTCCCACACTGACCGTCGGTTCCCACACTGACCGTCCCACACTGACCGTCCCACACTGACCGTCCGTCCCACTCTGACCGTCCCACACTGACCATCCCACACTGACCGTCCCACACTGACCATCCGTCCCACACTGACCGTCCCTCACTGACCGTCCCACACTGACCGTCCCACACTGACCGTCCCACACTGACCGTCCGTCCCACACTGACCGTCGGTTCCCACACTGACCGTCCCACACTGACCGTCCCACACTGACCGTCAGTCCCACTCTGACCGTCCCACACTGACCATCCCACACTGACCGTCCCACACTGACCATCCGTCCCACACTGACCGTCCCTCACTGACCGTCCCACACTGACCATCCCACACTGACCGTCCCACACTGACCATCCCACTCTGACCATCCATCCCACACTGACCGTCCCACACTGACCGTCCCACACTGACCATCCCACACTGACCATCCCAATCTGACCGTCCCACACTCACCATCCCACACTGACCATCCCACACTGACCGTCCCACACTGACCGTCCCACACTGACCATCCCACGCTGACCGTCCATCCCACACTAACCATCCCACACTGACCGTCCCACACTGACCGTCCCACACTGACCATCTGTCCCACACTGACCGTCCCACACTGACCGTCCCACACTGACCATCCCACACTGACCATCCCACACTGACCGTCCGTCCCACACTGACCGTCCCACACTGACCATCCGTCCCACACTGACCGTCCCACACTGAGCGTCCCACACTGACCGTCCATCCCACACTGACCGTCCCACACTGACCGTCCGTCCCACACTGACCGTCCCACACTGACCGTCCGTCCCACACTGACCGTCCCACACTGACGATCTGTCCCACACTGACCGTCCGTCCCACACTAACCGTCCCACACTGACCATCCAACACTGACCATCCCACACTGACCGTCCGTCCCACACTGACCATCCCACACTGACCATCCCACTCAGACCATCCCACACTGACCTTCCCGCACTGACCGTCCCACACTGACCGTCCGTCCCACACTGACCGCCTGTCCCACACTGACCGTCCGTCCCACACTGACCGTCCCACACTGACCGTCCATCCCACACTGACCGTCCCACACTGACCGTCCGTCCCACACTGACCGTCCCACACTGACCGTTCCATACTGACCGTCCGTCCCACACTGACCGTGCCACACTGACCGCCCGCCCCACACTGACCGTCCGTCCCACGCTGACCATCCCACACTGACCGTCCCACACTGACCATCCGTCCCTCACTGACCGTCCCACACTGACCGTCCCACACTAACCGTCCCGCGCTGACCGTCCTACACTGACCGTCCGTCCCACACTGACCGTCCCACACTGACCGTCCGTCCCACACTGACCGTACCACACTGACCGTCTGTCGCACACTGACCATCCGTCCCACACTGTCCGTCCCACACTGACCGTCCCGCGCTGACCGTCCCACACTGACCGTCCGTCCCACACTGACCGCCCCACACTGACCGTCCGTCCCACACTGACCGTCGGTTCCCACACTGATCGTCCCACACTGACCGTCCCACACTGACCGTCCGTCCCACTCTGACCGTCCCACACTGACCATCCCACACTGACCGTCCCACACTGACCATCCGTCCCACACTGACCGTCCCTCACTGACCGTCCCACACTGACCATCCCACACTGACCGTCCCACACTGACCATCCCACTCTGACCATCCATCCCACACTGACCGTCCCACACTGACCGTCCCACACTGACCATCCCACACTGACCATCCGAATCTGACCATCCCACACTCACCATCCCACACTGACCATCCCACACTGACCGTCCCACACTGACCGTCCCACACTGACCATCCCACGCTGACCGTCTATCCCACACTAACCATCCCACACTGACCGTCCCACACTGACCGTCCCACACTGACCATCTGTCCCACACTGACCGTCCCACACTGACCGTCCCACACTGACCATCCCACACTGACCATCCCACACTGACCGTCCGTCCCACACTGACCGTCCCACACTGACCATCCGTCCCACACTGACCGTCCCACACTGAGCGTCCCACACTGACCGTCCATCCCACACTGACCGTCCCACACTGACCGTCCGTCCCACACTGACCGTCCCACACTGACCGTCCGTCCCACACTGACCGTCCGTCCCACACTGACCGTCCCACACTGACGATCTGTCCCACACTGACCGTCCGTCCCACACTAACCGTCCCACACTGACCATCCCACACTGACCATCCCACACTGACCGTCCGTCCCACACTGACCATCCCACACTGACCATCCCACTCAGACCATCCCACACTGACCTTCCCGCACTGACCGTCCCACACTGACCGTCCGTCCCACACTGACCGCCTGTCCCACACTGACCGTCCGTCCCACACTGACCGTCCCACACTGACCGTCCATCCCACACTGACCGTCCCACACTGACCGTCCGTCCCACACTGACCGTCCCACACTGACCGTCCCATACTGACCGTCCGTCCCACACTGACCGTCCCACACTGACCGCCTGCCCCACACTGACCGTCCGTCCCACACTGACCATCCCACACTGACCGTCCCACACTGACCATCCGTCCCTCACTGACCGTCCCACACTGACCGTCCCACACTGACCGTCCCGCGCTGACCGTCCTACACTGACCATCCGTCCCACACTGACCGTCCCACACTGACCGTCCGTCCCACACTGACCGTCCCACACTGACCGTCTGTCGCACACTGACCATCCGTCCCACACTGTCCGTCCCACACTGACCGTCCCACGCTGACCGTCCCACACTGACCGTCCGTCCCACACTGACCGTCCCACACTGACCGTCCATCCCACACTGACCGTCCCACACTGACCATCCCACACTGACCGTCCCACACTGACCATCCCACACTGACCGTCCCAGGCTGACCATCCCACACTGACCGTCCGTCCCACACTGACCGTCCCACACTGACCATCCCACACTGACCGTCCCACACTGACCGTCCCGCGCTGACCGTCCCACACTGACCGTCCATCCCACACTGACCGTCCGTCCCACACTGACCGTCCCACACTGACCGTCCCAAACTGACCGTGCCACACTGATCATCCCACACTGACCGTCCCACACTGACCATTCCGGACTGACCGTCCATCCCACACTGACCGTCCCACACTGACCGTCCGTCCCACACTGACCGTCCATCCCACACTGACCATCCCACAATTACCGTCCCACACTGACCGTCCGTCCCACACTGACCATCCCTCACTGACCGTCCCACACTGACCGTCCCCCACTGACCGTCCCACACTGACCATCCTGCACTGACCATCTCGCACTGACCGTCCATCCCACACTGACCGTCCGTCCCACGCTGACCGTCCCACACTGACCGTCCCACACTGACCGTCCCACACTGACCATCCCGCACTGACCGTCCATCCCACACTGACCGTCCCACACTGACCGTCCGTCCCACACTGAACGTCCATCCCACACTGACCATCCCACAATGACCGTCCCACACTGACCGTCCGTCCCACACTGACCATCCCACACTGACCGTCCCACACTGACCGTCCGTCCCACACTGACCAGCCCACACTGACCATCTGTCCCACACTGACCGTCCGTCCCACACTGACCGTCCCACACTGACCATCCCACACTGACCATCCCACACTGACCGTCCGTCCCACACTGACCATCCCACACTGACCATCCCACACTGACCTTCCCGCACTGACCGTCCCACACTGACCGCCCGTCCCACACTGACCGTCACACACTGACCATCCCACACTGACCTTCCCGCACTGACCATCCCACACTGACCGCCCGTCCCACACTGACCGTCCGTCCCACATTGACCGTACCACACTGACCGTCCCACACTGACCGTCCGTCCCACACTGACCGTCGGTTCCCACACTGACCGTCCCACACTGACCGTCCCACACTGACCGTCCGTCCCACTCTGACCGTCCCAAACTGACCATCCCACATTGACCGTCTGTCCCCCACTGACCATCCCACACTGACCGTCCGTCCCACACTGACCGTCCCACACTGACCATCCCACACTGACCGTCCCACACTGACCATCCGTCCCACACTGACCGTCCCTCACTGACCGTCCCACACTGACCATCCTACACTGACCGTCCCGCACTGACCATCCCACTCTGACCATCCATCCCACACTGACCGTCCCACACTGACCGTCCCACACTGACCATCCCACACTGACCATCCCAATCTGACCGTCCCACACTCACCATCCCACACTGACCATCCCACACTGACCGTCCCACACTGACCGTCCCACACTGACCATCCCACGCTGACCGTCCATCCCACACTAACCATCCCACACTGACCGTCCCACACTGACCGTCCCACACTGACCGTCTGTCCCACACTGACCGTCCCACACTGACCATCCCACACTGACTGTCCCACACTGACCATCCCACACTGACCATCCCACACTGACCGTCCGTCCCACACTGACCGTCCCACACTGACCATCCGTCTCACACTGACCGTCCCACACTGAGCGTCCCACACTGACCGTCCGTCCCGCACTGACCGTCCCAAACTGACCGTCCCACACTGATCATCCCACTCTGACCATCCATCCCACACTGACCATCCCACACTGACCATCCGTCCCACACTGACCATCCCACACTGACCATCCCACACTGACCATCCCAAACTGACCGTCCCAAACTGACCATCCCACACTGACCATCCTGCACTGACCGTCCCACACTGACCGTCCGTCCCACACTGACCGTCCATCCCTCACTGACCGTCCGTCCCACACTGACCGTCCGTCCCACACTGACCTTCCCCCACTGACCGTCCCACACTGACCATCCCACAATGACCGTCCCACACTGACCGTCCGTCCCACACTGACCATCCCACACTGACCGTCCCACACTGACCGTCCGTCCCACAGTGACCAGCCCACACTGACCATCTGTCCCACACTGACCGTCCGTCCCACACTGACCGTCCCACACTGACCATCCCACACTGACCGTCCGTCCCACTCTGACCATCCCACACTGACCATCCCACACTGACCATCCTACACTGACCTTCCCGCACTGACCGTCCCACACTGACCGTCCGTCCCACACTGACCGTCCCACACTGACCATCCCACACTCACCGTCTGTCCCCCACTGACCATCCCACACTGACCGTCCGTCCCACACTGACCGTCCCACACTGACCATCCGTCCCACACTGACCGTCCCACACTGAGCGTCCCACACTGACCGTCCAGCCCACACTGACCGTCCCGCACTGACCATCCCACACTGACCATCCCACTCTGACCATCCATCCCACACTGACTGTCCCACACTGACCATCCCACACTGAACATCCATCCCACACTGACCGTCCCACACTGACCGTCCGTCCCACACTGACCGTCCCGCACTGACCATCCCACTCTGACCATCCATCCCACACTGACCGTCCCACACTGACCGTCCGTCCCACACTGACCATCCCACACTGACCGTCCAACACTGACCATCCCACACTGACCATCCTGCACTGACCATCCCACACTGACCATCCGTCCCACACTGACCGTCCATCCCACACTGACCGTCTGTCCCACAATGACCGTCCCACAATGACCGTCCAAAACTGACCGTCCCACACTGATCATTCCACACTGACCGTCCCACACTGACCATCCCGCACTGACCGTCCGTCCTACACTGACCGTCCCACACTGACCATCCCACACTAACCATCCCACACTGACCGTCCCACATTGACCGTCCCACACTGACCATCCCACACTGACCGTCCCACACTGACCATCCCACACTGACCGTCCCACACTGACCGTCCCACACTGACCATCCCACGCTGACCGTCCATCCCACACTAACCATCCCACACTGACCGTCCCACACTGACCGTCCCACACTGACCGTCTGTCCCACACTGACCGTCCCACACTGACCATCCCACACTGACTGTCCCACACTGACCATCCCACACTGACCATCCCACACTGACCGTCCGTCCCACACTGACCGTCCCACACTGACCATCCGTCTCACACTGACCGTCCCACACTGAGCGTCCCACACTGACCGTCCGTCCCGCACTGACCGTCCCAAACTGACCGTCCCACACTGATCATCCCACTCTGATCATCCATCCCACACTGACCATCCCACACTGACCATCCGTCCCACACTGACCATCCCACACTGACCATCCCACACTGACCATCCCAAACTGACCGTCCCAAACTGACCATCCCACACTGACCATCCTGCACTGACCGTCCCACACTGACCGTCCGTCCCACACTGACCGTCCATCCCTCACTGACCGTCCGTCCCACACTGACCGTCCGTCCCACACTGACCTTCCCCCACTGACCGTCCCACACTGACCATCCCACAATGACCGTCCCACACTGACCGTCCGTCCCACACTGACCATCCCACACTGACCGTCCCACACTGACCGTCCGTCCCACAGTGACCAGCCCACACTGACCATCTGTCCCACACTGACCGTCCGTCCCACACTGACCGTCCCACACTGACCATCCCACACTGACCGTCCGTCCCACTCTGACCATCCCACACTGACCATCCCACACTGACCATCCTACACTGACCTTCCCGCACTGACCGTCCCACACTGACCGTCCGTCCCACACTGACCGTCCCACACTGACCATCCCACACTGACCATCTGTCCCACACTGACCGTCTGTCCCCCACTGACCATCCCACACTGACCATCCCACACTCACCGTCTGTCCCCCACTGACCATCCCACACTGACCGTCCGTCCCACACTGACCGTCCAACACTGACCATCCGTCCCACACTGACCGTCCCACACTGAGCGTCCCACACTGACCGTCCGGCCCACACTGACCGTCCCGCACTGACCATCCCACACTGACCATCCCACTCTGACCATCCATCCCACACTGACTGTCCCACACTGACCATCCCACACTGAACATCCATCCCACACTGACCGTCCCACACTGACCGTCCGTCCCACACTGACCGTCCCGCACTGACCGTCCAACACTGACCATCCCACACTGACCATCCTGCACTGACCATCCCACACTGACCATCCGTCCCACACTGACCGTCCATCCCACACTGACCATCTGTCCCACAATGACCGTCCCACAATGACCGTCCAAAACTGACCGTCCCACACTGATCATTCCACACTGACCGTCCCACACTGACCATCCCGCACTGACCGTCCGTCCTACACTGACCGTCCCACACTGACCATCCCACACTAACCATCCCACACTGACCGTCCCACATTGACCGTCCCACACTGACCATCCCACACTGACCGTCCCACACTGACCATCCCACACTGACCGTCCCACACTGACCATCCCACACTGACCGTCCATCCCACACTGACCATCCCACACTGACCGTCCCACACTGACCGTCCCACACTGACCATCCCACGCTCACCGTCCATCCCACACTAACCATCCCACACTGACCTTCCCACACTGACCGTCCCACACTGACCGTCCCACACTGACCATCCATCCCACACTGGCCGTCCGTTCCACACTGACCGTCCCACACTGACCGTCCGTCCCACACTGACCATCCCACACTGACCATCCCACACTGACCGTCGCACACTGACCATCCGTCCCACACTGACCGTCCCACACTGACCGTCCCACGCTGACCGTCCCACGCTGACCGTCCTACACTGACCGTCCGTCCCACACTGACCATCCCACACTGACCGTCCGTCCCACACTGACCGTCCCACACTGACCGTCCATCCCACACTGACTGTCCCACACTGACCGTCTGTCCCACATTGACCGTCTATCCCACACTGACCATCCGTCCCACACTGACCGTCCCACACTGACCGTCCCGCGCTGACCGTCCCACACTGAGCTTCCGTCCCACACTAACCGTCCCACACTGGCCGTCCGTCCCACACTGACCGTCCCACACAGACCATCCCACACTGACCATCCCACACTGTCCGTCCAACACTGACCGTCCCACACAGACCGTCCCACACTGACCATCCCACACTGACCGTCTGTCCCACACTGACCGTCCCACACTGACCGTCCGTCCCACACTGACCGTCCCACATTGACCGTCCATCCCACACTGACCGTCCCACACCGACCATCCCACACTGTCCGTCCCACACTGTCCGTCCTACACTGACCATCCCACACTGACCATCCCACACTGACCGTACCACACTGACCGTCCGTCCCACACTGACCGTCCCACACTGACCATCCGTCCCACACCGACCGTTCCACACTGACCGTCCGTCCCACACTGACCGTCGCACAATGACCGTCCCACACTGACCATCCCACTCTGACCATCCATCCCACACTGACCGTCCCACACTGACAGTCCGTCCCACACTGATCGTCCCACACTGACCATCCCACACTGACCATCCCACACTGACCGTCCCAAACTGACCATCCCACACTGACCATCCTGCACTGACCGTCCCACACTGACCGTCCGTCCCACACTGACCGTCCGTCCCACAATGACCGTCCCACACTGACCGTCCCAAACTGACCGTCCCACACTGATCATCCCACACTGACCATCCCACACTGACCATCCCACACTGACCGTCCATCCCACACTGACCATCCCACACGGACCGTCCCACACTGACCATCCCACGCTGATCATCCCACACTCACCATCCCACACTGACCATCCCACATTGACCATCCCACACTGACCGTCCATCCCACACTGACCGTCCCACACTGACCGTCCCACACTGACCGTCCCACGCTGACCATCCCATGCTGATTGTCCATCCCACACTGACCATCCCACACTGACCGTCCCACACTGACCGTCCCACACTGACCATCCCACACTGACCGTCCCACACTGAACGTCCGTCCCACACTGACCATCCCACACTGACCATCTGTCCTACACTGACCATCCGTCCCACACTGACCGTCCGTCCCACACTGGCCGTCCGTCCCACACTGACCGTCCCACACTGACCGTCCGTCCCACACTGACCATCCCACACTGACCGTCCCACACTGACCGTCTGTCCCACACTGACTGTCCCACACTGACCGTCCGTCCCACACTGACCGTCCCACACTGACCGTCCCACACTGACCGTCCCACACTGACCGTCCGTCCCACACTGACCGTCCCACACTGACCGTCCGTCCCACACTGACCGTCCGTCCCACACTGACCGTCCCACACTGACCATCTGTCCCACACTGACCGTCCGTCCCACACTGACCATCCCACACTGACCATCCCATACTGACCGTCCGTCCCACACTGGCCATCCCACACTGACCATCCCACACTGACCGTCCCACACTGACCGTCCGTCCCACACTGACCGCCTGTCCCACACTGACCGTCCGTCCCACACTGACCGTCCCACACTGACCGTCCGTCCCACACTGAACGTCCCACACTGACCGTCCGTCCCACGCTGACCGTCCCACACTGACCGTCCCATACTGACCGTCCGTCCCACACTGACCGTCCCACACTGACCGTCCCACACTGACCGTCCGTCCCACACTGACCGTCCGTCCCACACTGACCATCCCACACTGACCATCCCACACTGACCATCCGTCCCTTACTGACCGTCCCACACTGACCGTCCCACACTGACCGTCCCGCGCTGACCGTCCTACACTGACCGTCCGTCCCACACTGACCGTCCCACACTGACCGTCCGTCCCACACTGACCGTCCCACACTGACCGTCTGTCGCACACTGACCATCCGTCCCACACTGTCCGTCCCACACTGACCGTCCCGCGCTGACCGTCTGTCCCACACTGACCGTCCGTCCCACACTGACCATCCCACACTGACCGTCCCACACTGACCATCCCACACTGACCATCCCACACTGACCGTCCCACACTGACCATCCCACACTGACCATCCAACACTGACCGTCCCACGCTGACCATCCCACACTGACCGTCCGTCCCACACTGACCGTCCCACACTGACCATCCCACACTGACCGTCCCACACTGACCATCCCGCGCTGACGGTCCTACACTGACCGTCCGTCCCACACTGACCGTCCCACACTGACCGTCCCACACTGACCATCCCACACTGACCGTCCCACGCTGACCATCCCACACTGACCGTCCCAAACTGACCATCCCACACTGACCATCCCGCACTGACCGTCCCACACTGACCGTCCGTCCCACACTGACCGTCCATCCCACACTGACCGTCCGTCCCACACTGACCGTCCCACACTGACCGTCCCAAACTGACCGTGCCACACTGATCAACCCACACTGACCGTCCCACACTGACCATCCCGCACTGACCGTCCATCCCACACTGACCGTCCCACACTGACCGTCCGTCCCACACTGACCGTCAATCCCACACTGATCATCCCACAATTACCGTCCCACACTGACCGTCCCACACTGACCGTCCCACACTGATCATCCCACACTGACTGTCCCACACTGACCATCCCGCACTGACCGTCCGTCCCACACTGACCGTCCCACACTGACCGTCCGTCCCACACTGAACGTCCATCCCACACTGACCATCCCACAATGACCGTCCCACACTGACCGTCCGTCCCACACTGACCATCCCACACTGACCGTCCCACACTGACTGTCCGTCCCACACTGACCAGCCCACACTGACCATCTGTCCCACACTGACCGTCCGTCCCACACTGACCGTCCCACACTGACCATCCCACACTGACCATCCCACACTGACCGTCCGTCCCACACTGACCATCCCACACTGACCATCCCACACTGACCTTCCCGCACTGACCGTCCCACACTGACCGCCCGTCCCACACTGACCGTCCCACACTGACCATCCCACACTGACCTTCCCGCACTGACCGTCCCACACTGACCGCCCGTCCCACACTGACCGTCCGTCCCACACTGACCGTCCCACACTGACCGTCCCACACTGACCGTCCGTCCCACACTGACCGTCGGTTCCCACACTGACCGTCCCACACTGACCGTCCCACACTGACCGTCCGTCCCACTCTGACCGTCCCACACTGACCATCCCACACTGACCGTCTGTCCCCCACTGACCGTCCCACACTGACCGTCCGTCCCACACTGATCGTCCCACACTGACCATCCCACACTGACCGTCCCACACTGACCATTCGTCCCACACTGACCGTCCCTCACTGACCGTCCCACACTGACCATCCCACACTGACCGTCCCACACTGACCATCCCACTCTGACCATCCATCCCACACTGACCGTCCCACACTGACCGTCCCACACTGACCATCCCACACTGACCACCCCAATCTGACCGTCCCACACTCACCATCCCACACTGACCATCCCACACTGACCGTCCCACACTGACCGTCCCACACTGACCGTCCCACACTGACCATCCCACGCTGACCGTCCATCCTACACTAACCATCCCACACTGACCGTCCCACACTGACCGTCCCACACTGACCGTCTGTCCCACACTGACCGTCCCACACTGACCATCCCACACTGACTGTCCCACACTGACCATCCCACACTGACCGTCCCACACTGACCGTCCATCCCACACTGACCGTCCCACACTGACCGTCCGTCCCACACTGACCGTCCGTCCCACACTGACCGTCCCACACTGACCATCTTTCCCACACTGACCGTCCGTCCCACACTAACCGTCCCACACTGACCATCCCACACTGACCATCCCACACTGACCGTCCATCCCACACTGACCATCCCACACATGACCATCCCACACTGACCGTCCCAAACTGACCATCCCACACTGACCATCCTGCACTGACCGTCCCACACTGACCGTCCGTCCCACACTGACCGTCCATCCCACACTGACCGTCCGTCCCACAGTGACCGTCCCACACTGACCGTCCCAAACTGACCGTGCCACACTGATCATCCCACACTGACTGTCCCACACTGACCGTCCATCCCACACTGACCGTCCATCCCACACTGACCGTCCCAAACTGACCGTGCCACACTGACCATCCCACACTGACCATCCCGCACTGACCGTCCATCCCACACTGACCGTCCCACAATTACCGTCCCACACTGACTGTCTGTCCCACACTGACCGTCCCCCACTGACCGTCCCACACTGACCATCCTGCACTGACCGTCCCACACTGACCGTCCGTCCCACACTGACCGTCCGTCCCACATTGACCGTCCCACACTGACCGTCCCACACTGATCATCCCACACTGACCGTCTCACACTGACCATCCCGCACTGACCGTCCTTCCCACACTGACCGTCCCACACTGACCGTCCGTCCCACACTGAACGTCCATCCCACACTGACCATCCCACAATGACCGTGCCACACTGACCGTCCGTCGCACACTGACCATCCCACACTGACCGCCCCATACTGACCGTCCGTCCCACAGTGACCAGCCCACACTGACCATCCCACACTGACCGTCCGTCCCACACTGACCGTCCCACACTGACCATCCCACACTGACCATCCCACACTGACCGTCCGTCCCACACTGACCATCCCACACTGATCATCCCACACTGACCTTCCCGCACTGACCGTCCCACACTGACCGCCCGTCCCACACTAACCGTCCCACACTGACCATCCCACACTGACCTTCCCGCACTGACCGTCCCACACTGACCGCCCGTCCCACACTGACCGTCCGTCCCACACTGACCGTCCCACACTGACCGTCCCACACTGACCGTCCGTCCCACACTGACCGTCGGTTCCCACACTGACCGTCCCACACTGACCAGCCCACACTGACCATCTGTCCCACACTGACCGTCCGTCCCACACTGACCGTCCCACACTGACCATCCCACACTGACCATCCCACACTGACCGTCCGTCCCACACTGACCATCCCACACTGACCATCCCACACTGACCTTCCCGCACTGACCGTCCCACACTGACCGCCCGTCCCACACTGACCGTCCCACACTGACCATCCCACACTGACCTTCCCGCACTGACCGTCCCACACTGACCGCCCGTCCCACACTGACCGTCCGTCCCACACTGACCGTCCCACACTGACCGTCCCACACTGACCGTCCGTCCCACACTGACCGTCGGTTCCCACACTGACCGTCCCACACTGACCGTCCCACACTGACCGTCCGTCCCACTCTGACCGTCCCACACTGACCATCCCACACTGACCGTCTGTCCCCCACTGACCGTCCCACACTGACCGTCCGTCCCACACTGATCGTCCCACACTGACCATCCCACACTGACCGTCCCACACTGACCATTCGTCCCACACTGACCGTCCCTCACTGACCGTCCCACACTGACCATCCCACACTGACCGTCCCACACTGACCATCCCACTCTGACCATCCATCCCACACTGACCGTCCCACACTGACCGTCCCACACTGACCATCCCACACTGACCACCCCAATCTGACCGTCCCACACTCACCATCCCACACTGACCATCCCACACTGACCGTCCCACACTGACCGTCCCACACTGACCATCCCACGCTGACCGTCCATCCCACACTAACCATCCCACACTGACCGTCCTACACTGACCGTCCCACACTGACCGTCTGTCCCACACTGACCGTCCCACACTGACCATCCCACACTGACTGTCCCACACTGACCATCCCACACTGACCGTCCCACACTGACCGTCCATCCCACACTGACCGTCCCACACTGACCGTCCGTCCCACACTGACCGTCCGTCCCACACTGACCGTCCCACACTGACCATCTTTCCCACACTGACCGTCCGTCCCACACTGACCATCCCACACATGACCATCCCACACTGACCGTCCCAAACTGACCATCCCACACTGACCATCCTGCACTGACCGTCCCACACTGACCGTCCGTCCCACACTGACCGTCCATCCCACACTGACCGTCCGTCCCACAGTGACCGTCCCACACTGACCGTCCCAAACTGACCGTGCCACACTGATCATCCCACACTGACTGTCCCACACTGACCGTCCATCCCACACTGACCGTCCATCCCACACTGACCGTCCCAAACTGACCGTGCCACACTGACCATCCCACACTGACCATCCCGCACTGACCGTCCATCCCACACTGACCGTCCCACAATTACCGTCCCACACTGACTGTCTGTCCCACACTGACCGTCCCCCACTGACCGTCCCACACTGACCATCCTGCACTGACCGTCCCACACTGACCGTCCGTCCCACACTGACCGTCCGTCCCACATTGACCGTCCCACACTGACCGTCCCACACTGATCATCCCACACTGACCGTCTCACACTGACCATCCCGCACTGACCGTCCTTCCCACACTGACCGTCCCACACTGACCGTCCGTCCCACACTGAACGTCCATCCCACACTGACCATCCCACAATGACCGTGCCACACTGACCGTCCGTCGCACACTGACCATCCCACACTGACCGCCCCATACTGACCGTCCGTCCCACAGTGACCAGCCCACACTGACCATCCCACACTGACCGTCCGTCCCACACTGACCGTCCCACACTGACCATCCCACACTGACCATCCCACACTGACCGTCCGTCCCACACTGACCATCCCACACTGATCATCCCACACTGACCTTCCCGCACTGACCGTCCCACACTGACCGCCCGTCCCACACTAACCGTCCCACACTGACCATCCCACACTGACCTTCCCGCACTGACCGTCCCACACTGACCGCCCGTCCCACACTGACCGTCCGTCCCACACTGACCGTCCCACACTGACCGTCCCACACTGACCGTCCGTCCCACACTGACCGTCGGTTCCCACACTGACCGTCCCACACTGACCGTCCCACACTGACCGTCCGTCCCACTCTGACCGTCCCACACTGACCATCCCACACTGACCGTCCCACACTGACCATCCGTCCCACACTGACCGTCCCTCACTGACCGTCCCACACTGACCATCCCACACTGACCGTCCCACACTGACCATCCCACTCTGACCATCCATCCCACACTGACCGTCCCACACTGACCGTCCCACACTGACCATCCCACACTGACCATCCCAATCTGACCGTCCCACACTCACCATCCCACACTGACCATCCCACACTGACCGTCCCACACTGACCGTCCCACACTGACCATCCCACGCTGACCGTCCATCCCACACTAACCATCCCACACTGACCGTCCCACACTGACCATCCCACACTGACCATCTGTCCCACACTGACCGTCCCACACTGACCATCCCACACTGACCATCCCACACTGACCGTCCGTCCCACACTGACCATCCCACACTGACCATCCCACACTGACCTTCCCGCACTGACCGTCCCACACTGACCGCCCGTCCCACACTGACCATCCCACACTGACCATCCCACACTGACCGTCCGTCCCACACTGACCATCCCACACTGATCATCCCACACTGACCTTCCCGCACTGACCGTCCCACACTGACCGCCCGTCCCACACTAACCGTCCCACACTGACCATCCCACACTGACCTTCCCGCACTGACCGTCCCACACTGACCGCCCGTCCCACACTGACCGTCCGTCCCACACTGACCGTCCCACACTGACCGTCCCACACTGACCGTCCGACCCACACTGACCGTCGGTTCCCACACTGACCGTCCCACACTGACCGTCCCACACTGACCGTCCGTCCCACTCTGACCGTCCCACACTGACCATCCCACACTGACCGTCCCACACTGACCATCCGTCCCACACTGACCGTCCCTCACTGACCGTCCCACACTGACCATCCCACACTGACCGTCCCACACTGACCATCCCACTCTGACCATCCATCCCACACTGACCGTCCCACACTGACCGTCCCACACTGACCATCCCACACTGACCATCCCAATCTGACCGTCCCACACTCACCATCCCACACTGACCATCCCACACTGACCGTCCCACACTGACCGTCCCACACTGACCATCCCACGCTGACCGTCCATCCCACACTAACCATCCCACACTGACCGTCCCACACTGACCATCCCACACTGACCATCTGTCCCACACTGACCGTCCCACACTGACCATCCCACACTGACCATCCCACACTGACCGTCCGTCCCACACTGACCATCCCACACTGACCATCCCACACTGACCTTCCCGCACTGACCGTCCCACACTGACCGCCCGTCCCACACTGACCGTCGGTTCCCACACTGACCGTCCCACACTGACCGTCCCACACTGACCGTCCATCCCACACTGACCGTCCCACACTGACCGTCCGTCCCACACTGACCGTCGGTTCCCACATTGACCGTCCCACACTGACCATCCCACACTGACCGTCCCACACTGACCATCCCAAACTGACCATCCCACACTGACCGTCTGTCCCCCACTGACCGTCCCACACTGACCGTCCGTCCCACACTGACCGTCCCACACTGACCATCCCACACTGACCGTCCCACACTGACCATCCGTCCCACACTGACCGTCCCTCACTTACCGTCCCACACTGACCATCCCACACTGACCGTCCCACACTGACCATCCCACACTGACCACCCCAATCTGACCGTCCCACACTGACCGTCCCACACTGACCATCCCACACTGACCGTCCCACACTGACCATCCCACACTGACCATCCCACACTGACCGTCCCACACTGACCGTCCCACACTGACCATCCCACGCTGACCGTCCATCCCACACTAACCATCCCACACTGACCGTCCCACACTGACCGTCCCACACTGACCGTCTGTCCCACACTGACCATCCCACACTGACCATCCCACACTGACTGTCCCACACTGACCATCCCACACTGACCGTCCCACACTGACCATCCGTCCCACACTGACCGTCCCACACTGAGCGTCCCACACTGACCGTCCATCCCACACTGACCGTCCCACACTGACCATCCGTCCCACACTGACCATCCCACACTGACCGTCCCACACTGACCATCCCACACTGACCATCCCACACTGACCGTCTGTCCCCCACTGACCGTCCCACACTGACCGTCCGTCCCACACTGACCGTCCGTCCCACACTGACCGTCCCACACTGACCATCCCACACTGACCGTCCCACACTGACCATCCGTCCCACACTGACCGTCCCTCACTGACCGTCCCACACTGACCATCCCACACTGACCGTCCCACACTGACCATCCCACTCTGACCATCCATCCCACACTGACCGTCCCACACTGACCGTCCCACACTGACCATCCCACACTGACCACCCCAATCTGACCGTCCCACACTCACCATCCCACACTCACCATCCCACACTGACCGTCCCACACTGACCGTCCCACACTGACCATCCCACGCTGACCGACCATCCCACACTAACCATCCCACACTGACCATCCCACAGTGACCGTCCCACACTGACCGTCTGTCCCACACTGACCATCCCACACTGACCATCCCACACTGACTGTCCCACACTGACCATCCCACACTGACCATCCCACACTGACCATCCCACACTGACCGTCCCACACTGACCATCCGTCCCACACTGACCGTCCCTCACTGACCGTCCCACACTGACCATCCCACACTGACCGTCCCACACTGACCATCCCACTCTGACCATCCATCCCACACTGACCGTCCCACACTGACCGTCCCACACTGACCATCCCACACTGACCACCCCAATCTGACCGTCCCACACTCACCATCCCACACTGACCATCCCACACTGACCGTCCCACACTGACCGTCCCACACTGACCGTCCCACACTGACCTTCCCACGCTGACCGTCCATCCCACAATAACCATCCCACACTGACCGTCCCACACTGACCGTCCCACACTGACCGTCTGTCCCACACTGACCGTCCCACACTGACCATCCCACACTGACTGTCCCACACTGACCATCCCACACTGACCGGCCCACACTGACCATCCGTCCCACACTGACCGTCCCACACTGAGCGTCCCACACTGACCGTCCATCCCACACTGACCGTCCCACACTGACCGTCCGTCCCACACTGACCGTCCCACACTGACCGTCCGTCCCACACTGACCATCCGTCCCACACTGACCGTCCCACACTGAGCGTCCCACACTGACCGTCCATCCCACACTGACCGTCCCACACTGACCGTCCGTCCCACACTGACCGTCCCACACTGACCGTCCGTCCCACACTGACCGTCCCACACTGACCATCTGTCCCACACTGACCGCCCGTCCCACACTAACCGTCCCACACTGACCATCCCACACTGACCATCCCACACTGACCGTCCATCAGACACTGACCATCCCACACATGACCATCCCACACTGACCGTCCCAAACTGACCATCCCACACTGACCATCCTGCACTGACCGTCCCACACTGACCGTCCGTCCCACACTGACCGTCCATCCCACACTGACCGTCCGTCCCACACTGACCATCCCACACTGACCATCCCACACTGACTGTCCCACACTGACCATCCCACACTGACCGTCCCACACTGACCATCCCACACTGACCGTCCCACACTGACCATCCGTCCCACACTGACCGTCCCTCACTGACCGTCCCACACTGACCATCCCACACTGACCGTCCCACACTGACCATCCCACTCTGACCATCCATCCCACACTGACCGTCCCACACTGACCGTCCCACACTGACCATCCCACACTGACCACCCCAATCTGACCGTCCCACACTCACCATCCCACACTGACCATCCCACACTGACCGTCCCACACTGACCGTCCCACACTGACCGTCCCACACTGACCTTCCCACGCTGACCGTCCATCCCACAATAACCATCCCACACTGACCGTCCCACACTGACCGTCCCACACTGACCGTCTGTCCCACACTGACCGTCCCGCACTGACCATCCCACACTGACTGTCCCACACTGACCATCCCACACTGACCGTCCCACACTGACCATCCGTCCCACACTGAGCGTCCCACACTGACCGTCCATCCCACACTGACCGTCCCACACTGACCGTCCGTCCCACACTGACCATTCCACACTGACCGTCCGTCCCACACTGACCATCCGTCCCACACTGACCGTCCCACACTGAGCGTCCCACACTGACCGTCCATCCCACACTGACCGTCCCACACTGACCGTCCGTCCCACACTGACCGTCCCACACTGACCGTCCGTCCCACACTGACCGTCCCACACTGACCATCTGTCCCACACTGACCGCCCGTCCCACACTAACCGTCCCACACTGACCATCCCACACTGACCATCCCACACTGACCGTCCATCCCACACTGACCATCCCACACATGACCATCCCACACTGACCGTCCCAAACTGACCATCCCACACTGACCATCCTGCACTGACCGTCCCACACTGACCGTCCGTCCCACACTGACCGTCCATCCCACACTGACCGTCCGTCCCACACTGACCATCCCACACTGACCGTCCCAAACTGACCGTGCCACACTGATCATCCCACACTGACCGTCCCACATTGACCGTCCCACACTGATCATCCCACACTGACTGTCCCACACTGACCATCCCGCACTGACCGTCCATCCCACACTGACCGTCCCACACTGACCGTCCCAAACTGACCGTGCCACACTGATCATCCCACACTGACCGTCCCACATTGACCGTCCCACACTGATCATCCCACACTGACTGTCCCACACTGACCATCCCGCACTGACCGTCCATCCCACACTGACCGTCCCACAATTATCGTCCCACACTGACCGTCTGTCCCACACTGACCGTCCCCCACTGACCGTCCCACACTGACCATCCTGCACTGACCGTCCCACACTGACCGTCCGTCCCACACTGACCGTCCGTCCCACACTGACCGTCCGTCCCACATTGACCGTCCCACACTGACCGTCCCACACTGATCATCCCACACTGACCGTCCCACACTGACCATCCCGCACTGACCGTCCTTCCCACACTGACCGTCCCACACTGACCGTCCGTCCCACACTGAACGTCCATCCCACACTGACCATCCCACAATGACCGTGCCACATTGACCGTCCGTCGCACACTGACCATCCCACACTGACCGTCCCACACTGACCGTCCGTCCCACAGTGACCAGCCCACACTGACCATCTGTCCCACACTGACCGTCCGTCCCACACTGACCGTCCCACACTGACCATCCCACACTGACCATCCCACACTGACCGTCCGTCCCACACTGACCATCCCACACTGACCATCCCACACTGACCTTCCCGCACTGACCGTCCCACACTGACCGCCCGTCGCACACTGACCGTCCCACACTGACCATCCCACACTGACCTTCCCGCACTGACCGTCCCACACTGACCGCCCGTCCCACACTGACCGTCCGTCCCACACTGACGGTCCCACACTGACCGTCCCACACTGACCGTCCGTCCCACACTGACCGTCGGTTCCCACACTGACCGTCCCACACTGACCGTCCCACACTGACCGTCCGTCCCACTCTGACCGTCCCACACTGACCATCCCACACTGACCGTCCCACACTGACCATCCGTCCCACACTGACCGTCCCTCACTGACCGTCCCACACTGACCATCCCACACTGACCGTCCCACACTGACCATCCCACTCTGACCATCCATCCCACACTGACCGTCCCACACTGACCGTCCCACACTGACCATCCCACACTGACCATCCCAATCTGACCGTCCCACACTGACCATCCCACACTGACCATCCCACACTGACCGTCCCACACTGACCGTCCCACACTGACCATCCCACGCTGACCGTCCCACACTGACCGTCCATCCCACACTAACCATCCCACACTGACCGTCCCACACTGACCGTCCCACACTGACCGTCTGTCCCACACTGACCGTCCCACACTGACCGTCCCACACTGACCATCCCACACTGACCGTCCGTCCCACACTGACCATCCCACACTGACCATCCCACACTGACCTTCCCGCACTGACCGTCCCACACTGACCGCCCGTCCCACACTGACCGTCGGTTCCCACACTGACCGTCCCACACTGACCGTCCCACACTGACCGTCCGTCCCACACTGACCGTCCCACACTGACCGTCCGTCCCACACTGACCGTCGGTTCCCACATTGATCGTCCCACACTGACCATCCCACACTGACCTTCCCACACTGACCATCCCACACTGACCATCCCACACTGACCGTCTGTCCCCCACTGACCGTCCCACACTGACCGTCCGTCCCACACTGACCGTCCCACACTGACCATCCCACACTGACCGTCCCACACTGACCATCCGTCCCACACTGACCATCCCTCACTGACCATCCCACACTGACCATCCCAATCTGACCGTCCCACACTCACCATCCCACACTGACCATCCCACACTGACCGTCCCACACTGACCGTCCCACACTGACCATCCCACGCTGACCGTCCATCCCACACTAACCATCCCACACTGACCGTCCCACACTGACCGTCCCACACTGACCGTCTGTCCCACACTGACTGTCCCACACTGACCATCCCACACTGACTGTCCATCCCACACTGACCGTCCGTCCCACACTGACCATCCCACACTGACCGTCCCACACTGACCGCCCGTCCCACACTGACCGTCGGTTCCCACACTGACCGTCCCACACTGACCGTCCCACACTGACCGTCCGTCCCACACTGACCGTCCCACACTGACCGTCCGTCCCACACTGACCGTCGGTTCTCACATTGATCGTCCCACACTGACCATCCCACACTGACCTTCCCACACTGACCATCCCACACTGACCATCCCACACTGACCGTCTGTCCCCCACTGACCGTCCCACACTGACCATCCGTCCCACACTGACCGTCCCACACTGACCATCCCACACTGACCGTCCCACACTGACCATCCGTCCCACACTGACCGTCCCTCACTGACCGTCCCACACTGACCATCCCACACTGACCGTCCCACACTGACCATCCCACTCTGACCATCCATCCCACACTGACCGTCCCACACTGACCATCCCACACTGACCACCCCAATCTGACCGTCCCACACTCACCATCCCACACTGACCATCCCACACTGACCGTCCCACACTGACCGTCCCACACTGACCATCCCACGCTGACCGTCCATCCCACACTAACCATCCCACACTGACCGTCCCACACTGACCGTCCCACACTGACCGTCTGTCCCACACTGACCATCCCACACTGACCATCCCACACTGACTGTCCCACACTGACCATCCCACACTGACCGTCCCACACTGACCATCCGTCCCACACTGACCGTCCCACACTGAGCATCCCACACTGACCGTCCATCCCACACTGACCGTCCCACACTGACCGTCCGTCCCACACTGACCGTCCCACACTGACCATCTGTCCCACACTGACCGTCCGTCCCACACTGACCGTCCCACACTGACCATCCCACACTGACCATCCCACACTGACCATCCCACACATGACCATCCCACACTGACCATCCCACACTGACCTTCCCGCACTGACCGTCCCACACTGACCGTCCGTCCCACACTGACCGTCACACACTGACCGTCCGTCCCACACTGACCGTCCCACACTGACCGTCCGTCCCACACTGACCGTCCCACACTGACCGTCCCATACTGACCTTCCGTCCCACACTGACCGTCCCACACTGACCATCCTGCATTGACCGTCCCACACTGACCGTCCGTCCCACACTGACCGTCCATCCCACACTGACCGTCCGTCCCACACTGACCGTCCCACACTGACCGTCCCAAACTGACCGTGCCACACTGATCATCCCACACTGACTGTCCCACACTGACCATCCCGCACTGACCGTCCATCCCACACCGACCGTCCCACAATTACCGTCCCACACTGACCGTCTGTCCCACACTGACCGTCCCCCACTGACCGTCCCACACTGACCATCCTGCACTGACCGTCCCACACTGACCGTCCGTCCCACACTGACCGTCCGTCCCACACTGACCGTCCCACACTGACCGTCCCACACTGATCATCCCACACTGACCGTCCCACACTGACCATCCCGCACTGACCGTCCTTCCCACACTGACCGTCCCACACTGACCGTCCGTCCCACACTGAACGTCCATCCCACACTGACCATCCCACAATGACCGTCCCACACTGACCGTCCGTCCCACACTGACCATCCCACACTGACCGTCCCACACTGACCGTCCGTCCCACACTGACCAGCCCACACTGACCATCTGTCCCACACTGACCGTCCGTCCCACACTGACCGTCCCACACTGACCATCCCACACTGACCATCCCACACTGACCGTCCGTCCCACACTGACCATCCCACACTGACCATCCCACACTGACCTTCCCGCACTGACCGTCCCACACTGACCGCCCGTCCCACACTGACCGTCCCACACTGACCATCCCACACTGACCTTCCCGCACTGACCGTCCCACACTGACCGTCCGTCCCACACTGACCGTCCGTCCCACACTGACCGTCCCACACTGACCGTCCCACACTGACCGTCCGTCCCACACTGACCATCGGTTCCCACACTGACCGTCCCACACTGACCGTCCCACACTGACCGTCCGTCCCACTCTGACCGTCCCACACTGACCATCCCACACTGACCGTCCCACACTGACCATCCGTCCCACACTGACCGTCCCTCACTGACCGTCCCACACTGACCATCCCACACTGACCGTCCCACACTGACCATCCCACTCTGACCATCCATCCCACACTGACCGTCCCACACTGAACGTCCCACACTGACCATCCCACACTGACCATCCCAATCTGACCGTCCCACATTCACCATCCTACACTGACCATCCCACACTGACCGTCCCACACTGACCGTCCCACACTGACCATCCCACGCTGACCGTCCATCCCACACTAACCATCCCACACTGACCGTCCCACACTGACCGTCCCACACTGACCATCTGTCCCACACTGACCGTCCCACACTGACCGTCCCACACTGACCATCCCACACTGACCATCCCACACTGACCGTCCGTCCCACACTGACCGTCCCACACTGACCATCCGTCCCACACTGACCGTCCCACACTGAGCGTCCCACACTGACCGTCCATCCCACACTGACCGGCCCCCACTGACCGTCCGTCCCACACTGACCGTCCCACACTGACCGTCCGTCCCACACTGACCGTCCGTCCCACACTGACCGTCCCACACTGACCATCTGTCCCACACTGACCGTCCGTCCCACACTAACCGTCCCACACTGACCATCCCACACTGACCATCCCACACTGACCGTCCGTCCCACACTGACCATCCCACACTGACCATCCCACTCAGACCATCCCACACTGACCTTCCCGCACTGACCGTCGCACACTGACCGTCCGTCCCACACTGACCGCCTGTCCCACACTGACCGTCCGTCCCACACTGACCGTCCCACACTGACCGTCCCATACTGACCGTCCGTCCCACACTGACCGTCCCACACTGACCGTCCGTCCCACACTGACCGTCCGTCCCACACTGACCATCCCACACTGACCGTCCCACGCTGACCGTCCCACGCTGACCGTCCTACACTGACCGTCCGTCCCACACTGACCATCCCACACTGACCGTCCGTCCCACACTGACCGTCCCACACTGACCGTCCATCCCACACTGACTGTCCCACACTGACCGTCTGTCCCACATTGACCGTCTATCCCACACTGACCATCCGTCCCACACTGACCGTCCCACACTGACCGTCCCGCGCTGACCGTCCCACACTGAGCTTCCGTCCCACACTAACCGTCCCACACTGGCCGTCCGTCCCACACTGACCGTCCCACACAGACCATCCCACACTGACCATCCCACACTGTCCGTCCAACACTGACCGTCCCACACAGACCGTCCCACACTGACCGTCCCACACTGACCGTCTGTCCCACACTGACCGTCCCACACTGACCGTCCGTCCCACACTGACCGTCCCACATTGACCGTCCATCCCACACTGACCGTCCCACACCGACCATCCCACACTGTCCGTCCCACACTGTCCGTCCTACACTGACCATCCCACACTGACCATCCCACACTGACCGTACCACACTGACCGTCCGTCCCACACTGACCGTCCCACACTGACCATCCGTCCCACACCGACCGTTCCACACTGACCGTCCGTCCCACACTGACCGTCGCACAATGACCGTCCCACACTGACCATCCCACTCTGACCATCCATCCCACACTGACCGTCCCACACTGACAGTCCGTCCCACACTGATCGTCCCACACTGACCATCCCACACTGACCATCCCACACTGACCGTCCCAAACTGACCATCCCACACTGACCATCCTGCACTGACCGTCCCACACTGACCGTCCGTCCCACACTGACCGTCCGTCCCACAATGACCGTCCCACACTGACCGTCCCAAACTGACCGTCCCACACTGATCATCCCACACTGACCATCCCACACTGACCATCCCACACTGACCGTCCATCCCACACTGACCATCCCACACGGACCGTCCCACACTGACCATCCCACGCTGATCATCCCACACTCACCATCCCACACTGACCGTCCCACATTGACCATCCCACACTGACCGTCCATCCCACACTGACCGTCCCACACTGACCGTCCCACGCTGACCATCCCATGCTGATTGTCCATCCCACACTGACCATCCCACACTGACCGTCCCACACTGACCGTCCCACACTGACCATCCCACACTGACCGTCCCACACTGAACGTCCGTCCCACACTGACCATCCCACACTGACCATCTGTCCTACACTGACCATCCGTCCCACACTGACCGTCCGTCCCACACTGGCCGTCCGTCCCACACTGACCGTCCCACACTGACCGTCCGTCCCACACTGACCATCCCACACTGACCGTCCCACACAGACCGTCTGTCCCACACTGACTGTCCCACACTGACCGTCCGTCCCACACTGACCGTCCCACACTGACCGTCCCACACTGACCGTCCCACACTGACCGTCCGTCCCACACTGACCGTCCCACACTGACCGTCCGTCCCACACTGACCGTCCGTCCCACACTGACCGTCCCACACTGACCATCTGTCCCACACTGACCGTCCGTCCCACACTGACCATCCCACACTGACCATCCCATACTGACCGTCCGTCCCACACTGGCCATCCCACACTGACCATCCCACACTGACCGTCCCACACTGACCGTCCGTCCCACACTGACCGCCTGTCCCACACTGACCGTCCGTCCCACACTGACCGTCCCACACTGACCGTCCGTCCCACACTGAACGTCCCACACTGACCGTCCGTCCCACGCTGACCGTCCCACACTGACCGTCCCATACTGACCGTCCGTCCCACACTGACCGTCCCACACTGACCATCCCACACTGACCGTCCGTCCCACACTGACCGTCCGTCCCACACTGACCATCCCACACTGACCATCCCACACTGACCATCCGTCCCTTACTGACCGTCCCACACTGACCGTCCCACACTGACCGTCCCGCGCTGACCGTCCTACACTGACCATCCGTCCCACACTGACCGTCCCACACTGACCGTCCGTCCCACACTGACCGTCCCACACTGACCGTCTGTCTCACACTGACCATCCGTCCCACACTGTCCGTCCCACACTGACCGTCCCGCGCTGACCGTCTGTCCCACACTGACCGTCCGTCCCACACTGACCATCCCACACTGACCGTCCCACACTGACCATCCCACACTGACCATCCCACACTGACCGTCCCACACTGACCATCCCACACTGACCATCCAACACTGACCGTCCCACGCTGACCATCCCACACTGACCGTCCGTCCCACACTGACCGCCCCACACTGACCATCCCACACTGACCGTCCCACACTGACCATCCCGCGCTGACGGTCCTACACTGACCGTCCGTCCCACACTGACCGTCCCACACTGACCGTCCCACACTGACCATCCCACACTGACCGTCCCACGCTGACCATCCCACACTGACCGTCCCAAACTGACCATCCCACACTGACCATCCTGCACTGACCGTCCCACACTGACCGTCCGTCCCACACTGACCGTCCGTCCCACACTGACCGTCCCAAACTGACCGTGCCACACTGATCAACCCACACTGACCGTCCCACACTGACCATCCCGCACTGACCGTCCATCCCACACTGACCGTCCCACACTGACCGTCCGTCCCACACTGACCGTCAATCCCACACTGACCATCCCACAATTACCGTCCCACACTGACCGTCCCACACTGACCGTCCCACACTGATCATCCCACACTGACTGTCCCACACTGACCATCCCGCACTGACCGTCCGTCCCACACTGACCGTCCCACACTGACCGTCCGTCCCACACTGAACGTCCATCCCACACTGACCATCCCACAATGACCGTCCCACACTGACCGTCCGTCCCACACTGACCATCCCACACTGACCGTCCCACACTGACTGTCCGTCCCACACTGACCAGCCCACACTGACCATCTGTCCCACACTGACCGTCCGTCCCACACTGACCGTCCCACACTGACCATCCCACACTGACCATCCCACACTGACCGTCCGTCCCACACTGACCATCCCACACTGACCATCCCACACTGACCTTCCCGCACTGACCGTCCCACACTGACCGCCCGTCCCACACTGACCGTCCCACACTGACCATCCCACACTGACCTTCCCGCACTGACCGTCCCACACTGACCGCCCGTCCCACACTGACCGTCCGTCCCACACTGACCGTCCCACACTGACCGTCCCACACTGACCGTCCGTCCCACACTGACCGTCCCACACTGACCGTCCCACACTGACCGTCCGTCCCACTCTGACCGTCCCACACTGACCATCCCACACTGACCGTCTGTCCCCCACTGACCGTCCCACACTGACCGTCCGTCCCACACTGATCGTCCCACACTGACCATCCCACACTGACCGTCCCACACTGACCATTCGTCCCACACTGACCGTCCCTCACTGACCGTCCCACACTGACCATCCCACACTGACCGTCCCACACTGACCATCCCACTCTGACCATCCATCCCACACTGACCGTCCCACACTGACCGTCCCACACTGACCATCCCACACTGACCACCCCAATCTGACCGTCCCACACTCACCATCCCACACTGACCATCCCACACTGACCGTCCCACACTGACCGTCCCACACTGACCATCCCATGCTGACCGTCCATCCCACACTAACCATCCCACACTGACCGTCCCACACTGACCGTCCCACACTGACCGTCTGTCCCACACTGACCGTCCCACACTGACCATCCCACACTGACTGTCCCACACTGACCATCCCACACTGACCGTCCCACACTGACCGTCCATCCCACACTGACCGTCCCACACTGACCGTCCGTCCCACACTGACCGTCCCACACTGAGCGTCCCACACTGACCGTCCATCCCACACTGACCGTCCCACACTGACCGTCCGTCCCACACTGACCGTCCCACACTGACCGTCCGTCCCACACTGACCGTCCATCCCACACTGACCGTCCCACACTGACCATCTTTCCCACACTGACCGTCCGTCCCACACTAACTGTCCCACACTGACCATCCCACACTGACCATCCCACACTGACCGTCCATCCCACACTGACCATCCCACACATGACCATCCCACACTGACCGTCCCAAACTGACCATCCCACACTGACCATCCTGCACTGACCGTCCCACACTGACCGTCCGTCCCACACTGACCGTCCATCCCACACTGACCGTCCGTCCCACAGTGACCGTCCCACACTGACCGTCCCAAACTGACCGTGCCACACTGATCATCCCACACTGACTGTCCCACACTGACCGTCCATCCCACACTGACCGTCCGTCCCACACTGACCGTCCCAAACTGACCGTGCCACACTGACCATCCCACACTGACCATCCCGCACTGACCGTCCATCCCACACTGACCGTCCCACAATTACCGTCCCACACTGACTGTCTGTCCCACACTGACCGTCCCCCACTGACCGTCCCACACTGACCATCCTGCACTGACCGTCCCACACTGACCGTCCGTCCCACACTGACCGTCCGTCCCACATTGACCGTCCCACACTGACCGTCCCACACTGATCATCCCACACTGACCGTCTCACACTGACCATCCCGCACTGACCGTCCTTCCCACACTGACCGTCCCACACTGACCGTCCGTCCCACACTGAACGTCCATCCCACACTGACCATCCCACAATGACCGTGCCACACTGACCGTCCGTCGCACACTGACCATCCCACACTGACCGCCCCACACTGACCGTCCGTCCCACAGTGACCAGCCCACACTGACCATCCCACACTGACCGTCCGTCCCACACTGACCGTCCCACACTGACCATCCCACACTGACCATCCCACACTGACCGTCCGTCCCACACTGACCATCCCACACTGATCATCCCACACTGACCTTCCCGCACTGACCGTCCCACACTGACCGCCCGTCCCACACTAACCGTCCCACACTGACCATCCCACACTGACCTTCCCGCACTGACCGTCCCACACTGACCGCCCGTCCCACACTGACCGTCCGTCCCACACTGACCGTCCCACACTGACCGTCCGTCCCACACTGACCGTCGGTTCCCACACTGACCGTCCCACACTGACCGTCCCACACTGACCGTCCGTCCCACTCTGACCGTCCCACACTGACCATCCCCCACTGACCGTCCCACACTGACCATCCGTCCCACACTGACCGTCCCTCACTGACCGTCCCACACTGACCATCCCACACTGACCGTCCCACACTGACCATCCCACTCTGACCATCCATCCCACACTGACCGTCCCACACTGACCGTCCCACACTGACCATCCCACACTGACCATCCCAATCTGACCGTCCCACACTCACCATCCCACACTGACCATCCCACACTGACCGTCCCACACTGACCGTCCCACACTGACCATCCCACGCTGACCGTCCATCCCACACTAACCATCCCACACTGACCGTCCCACACTGACCATCCCACACTGACCATCTGTCCCACACTGACCGTCCCACACTGACCATCCCACACTGACCATCCCACACTGACCGTCCGTCCCACACTGACCATCCCACACTGACCATCCCACACTGACCTTCCCGCACTGACCGTCCCACACTGACCGCCCGTCCCACACTGACCATCCCACACTGACCATCCCACACTGACCGTCCGTCCCACACTGACCATCCCACACTGATCATCCCACACTGACCTTCCCGCACTGACCGTCGCACACTGACCGCCCGTCCCACACTAACCGTCCCACACTGACCATCCCACACTGACCTTCCCGCACTGACCGTCCCACACTGACCGCCCGTCCCACACTGACCGTCCGTCCCACACTGACCGTCCCACACTGACCGTCCCACACTGACCGTCCGTCCCACACTGACCGTCGGTTCCCACACTGACCGTCCCACACTGACCGTCCCACACTGACCGTCCGTCCCACTCTGACCGTCCCACACTGACCATCCCACACTGACCGTCCCACACTGACCATCCGTCCCACACTGACCGTCCCTCACTGACCGTCCCACACTGACCATCCCACACTGACCGTCCCACACTGACCATCCCACTCTGACCATCCATCCCACACTGACCGTCCCACACTGACCGTCCCACACTGACCATCCCACACTGACCATCCCAATCTGACCGTCCCACACTCACCATCCCACACTGACCATCCCACACTGACCGTCCCACACTGACCGTCCCACACTGACCATCCCACACTGACCATCTGTCCCACACTGACCGTCCCACACTGACCATCCCACACTGACCATCCCACACTGACCGTCCGTCCCACACTGACCATCCCACACTGACCATCCCACACTGACCTTCCCGCACTGACCGTCCCACACTGACCGCCCGTCCCACACTGACCGTCGGTTCCCACACTGACCGTCCCACACTGACCGTCCCACACTGACCGTCCATCCCACACTGACCGTCCCACACTGACCGTCCGTCCCACACTGACCGTCGGTTCCCACATTGACCGTCCCACACTGACCATCCCACACTGACCGTCCCACACTGACCATCCCAAACTGACCATCCCACACTGACCGTCTGTCCCCCACTGACCGTCCCACACTGACCGTCCGTCCCACACTGACCGTCCCACACTGACCATCCCACACTGACCGTCCCACACTGACCATCCGTCCCACACTGACCGTCCCTCACTTACCGTCCCACACTGACCATCCCACACTGACCGTCCCACACTGACCATCCCACACTGACCGTCCCACACTGACCATCCCACACTGACCGTCCCACACTGACCATCCCACACTGACCATCCCACACTGACCGTCCCACACTGACCGTCCCACACTGACCATCCCACGCTGACCGTCCATCCCACACTAACCATCCCAAACTGACCGTCCCACACTGACCGTCCCACACTGACCGTCTGTCCCACACTGACCATCCCACACTGACCATCCCACACTGACTGTCCCACACTGACCATCCCACACTGACCGTCCCACACTGACCATCCGTCCCACACTGACCGTCCCACACTGAGCGTCCCACACTGACCGTCCCACACTGACCGTCCGTCCCACACTGACCATCCCACACTGACCGTCCCACACTGACCATCCTACACTGACCATCCCACACTGACCGTCTGTCCCCCACTGACTGTCCCACACTGACCGTCCGTCCCACACTGACCGTCCGTCCCACACTGACCGTCCCACACTGACCATCCCACACTGACCGTCCCACACTGACCATCCGTCGCACACTGACCGTCCCTCACTGACCGTCCCACACTGACCATCCCACACTGACCGTCCCACACTGACCATCCCACTCTGACCATCCATCCCACACTGACCGTCCCACACTGACCGTCCCACACTGACCATCCCACACTGACCACCCCAATCTGACCGTCCCACACTCACCATCCCACACTGACCATCCCACACTGACCGTCCCACACTGACCGTCCCACACTGACCATCCCACGCTGACCGACCATCCCACACTAACCATCCCACACTGACCATCCCACAGTGACCGTCCCACACTGACCGTCTGTCCCACACTGACCATCCCACACTGACCATCCCACACTGACTGTCCCACACTGACCATCCCACACTGACCATCTCACACTGACCATCCCACACTGACCGTCCCACACTGACCATCCGTCCCACACTGACCGTCCCTCACTGACCGTCCCACACTGACCATCCCACACTGACCGTCCCACACTGACCATCCCACTCTGACCATCCATCCCACACTGACCGTCCCACACTGACCGTCCCACACTGACCATCCCACACTGACCACCCCAATCTGACCGTCCCACACTCACCATCCCACACTGACCATCCCACACTGACCGTCCCACACTGACCGTCCCACACTGACCGTCCCACACTGACCTTCCCACGCTGACCGTCTATCCCACAATAACCATCCCACACTGACCGTCCCACACTGACCGTCCCACACTGACCGTCTGTCCCACACTGACCGTCCCACACTGACCATCCCACACTGACTGTCCCACACTGACCATCCCACACTGACCGTCCCACACTGACCATCCGTCCCACACTGACCGTCCCACACTGAGCGTCCCACACTGACCGTCCATCCCACACTGACCGTCCCACACTGACCGTCCGTCCCACACTGACCGTCCCACACTGACCGTCCGTCCCACACTGACCATCCGTCCCACACTGAGCGTCCCACACTGACCGTCCATCCCACACTGACCGTCCCACACTGACCGTCCGTCCCACACTGACCGTCCCACACTGACCGTCCGTCCCACACTGACCGTCCCACACTGACCATCTGTCCCACACTGACCGCCCGTCCCACACTAACCGTCCCACACTGACCATCCCACACTGACCATCCCACACTGACCGTCCATCAGACACTGACCATCCCACACATGACCATCCCACACTGACCGTCCCAAACTGACCATCCCACACTGACCATCCTGCACTGACCGTCCCACACTGACCGTCCGACCCACACTGACCGTCCATCCCACACTGACCGTCCGTCCCACACTGACCATTCCACACTGACCATCCCACACTGACTGTCCCACACTGACCATCCCACACTGACCGTCCCACACTGACCATCCCACACTGACCGTCCCACACTGACCATCCGTCCCACACTGACCGTCCCTCACTGACCGTCCCACACTGACCATCCCACACTGACCGTCCCACACTGACCATCCCACTCTGACCATCCATCCCACACTGACCGTCCCACACTGACCGTCCCACACTGACCATCCCACACTGACCACCCCAATCTGACCGTCCCACACTCACCATCCCACACTGACCATCCCACACTGACCGTCCCACACTGACCGTCCCACACTGACCGTCCCACACTGACCTTCCCACGCTGACCGTCCATCCCACAATAACCATCCCACACTGACCGTCCCACACTGACCGTCCCACACTGACCGTCTGTCCCACACTGACCGTCCCACACTGACCATCCCACACTGACTGTCCCACACTGACCATCCCACACTGACCGTCCCACACTGACCATCCGTCCCACACTGACCGTCCCACACTGAGCGTCCCACACTGACCGTCCATCCCACACTGACCGTCCCACACTGACCGTCCGTCCCACACTGACCGTCCCACACTGACCGTCCGTCCCACACTGACCATCCGTCCCACACTGACCGTCCCACACTGAGCGTCCCACACTGACCGTCCATCCCACACTGACCGTCCCACACTGACCGTCCATCCCACACTGACCGTCCCACACTGACCGTCCGTCCCACACTGACCGTCCCACACTGACCATCTGTCCCACACTGACCGCCCGTCCCACACTAACCGTCCCACACTGACCATCCCACACTGACCATCCCACACTGACCGTCCATCCCACACTGACCATCCCACACATGACCATCCCACACTGACCGTCCCAAACTGACCATCCCACACTGACCATCCTGCACTGACCGTCCCACACTGACCGTCCGTCCCACACTGACCGTCCATCCCACACTGACCGTCCGTCCCACACTGACCGTCCCACACTGACCGTCCCAAACTGACCGTGCCACACTGATCATCCCACACTGACCGTCCCACATTGACCGTCCCACACTGATCATCCCACACTGACTGTCCCACACTGACCATCCCGCACTGACCGTCCATCCCACACTGACCGTCCCACACTGACCGTCCCAAACTGACCGTGCCACACTGATCATCCCACACTGACCGTCCCACATTGACCGTCCCACACTGATCATCCCACACTGACTGTCCCACACTGACCATCCCGCACTGACCGTCCATCCCACACTGACCGTCCCACAATTACCGTCCCACACTGACCGTCTGTCCCACACTGACCGTCCCCCACTGACCGTCCCACACTGACCATCCTGCACTGACCGTCCCACACTGACCGTCCGTCCCACACTGACCGTCCGTCCCACACTGACCGTCCGTCCCACATTGACCGTCCCACACTGACCGTCCCACACTGATCATCCCACACTGACCGTCCCACACTGACCATCCCGCACTGACCGTCCTTCCCACACTGACCGTCCCACACTGACCGTCCGTCCCACACTGAACGTCCATCCCACACTGACCATCCCACAATGACCGTGCCACATTGACCGTCCGTCGCACACTGACCATCCCACACTGACCGTCCCACACTGACCGTCCGTCCCACAGTGACCAGCCCACACTGACCATCTGTCCCACACTGACCGTCCGTCCCACACTGACCGTCCCACACTGACCATCCCACACTGACCATCCCACACTGACCGTCCGTCCCACACTGACCATCCCACACTGACCATCCCACACTGACCTTCCCGCACTGACCGTCCCACACTGACCGCCCGTCGCACACTGACCGTCCGTCCCACACTGACCATCCCACACTGACCGTCCCACACTGACCATCCTACACTGACCATCCCACACTGACCGTCTGTCCCCCACTGACTGTCCCACACTGACCGTCCGTCCCACACTGACCGTCCGTCCCACACTGACCGTCCCACACTGACCATCCCACACTGACCGTCCCACACTGACCATCCGTCGCACACTGACCGTCCCTCACTGACCGTCCCACACTGACCATCCCACACTGACCGTCCCACACTGACCATCCCACTCTGACCATCCATCCCACACTGACCGTCCCACACTGACCGTCCCACACTGACCATCCCACACTGACCACCCCAATCTGACCGTCCCACACTCACCATCCCACACTGACCATCCCACACTGACCGTCCCACACTGACCGTCCCACACTGACCATCCCACGCTGACCGACCATCCCACACTAACCATCCCACACTGACCATCCCACAGTGACCGTCCCACACTGACCGTCTGTCCCACACTGACCATCCCACACTGACCATCCCACACTGACTGTCCCACACTGACCATCCCACACTGACCATCTCACACTGACCATCCCACACTGACCGTCCCACACTGACCATCCGTCCCACACTGACCGTCCCTCACTGACCGTCCCACACTGACCATCCCACACTGACCGTCCCACACTGACCATCCCACTCTGACCATCCATCCCACACTGACCGTCCCACACTGACCGTCCCACACTGACCATCCCACACTGACCACCCCAATCTGACCGTCCCACACTCACCATCCCACACTGACCATCCCACACTGACCGTCCCACACTGACCGTCCCACACTGACCGTCCCACACTGACCTTCCCACGCTGACCGTCTATCCCACAATAACCATCCCACACTGACCGTCCCACACTGACCGTCCCACACTGACCGTCTGTCCCACACTGACCGTCCCACACTGACCATCCCACACTGACTGTCCCACACTGACCATCCCACACTGACCGTCCCACACTGACCATCCGTCCCACACTGACCGTCCCACACTGAGCGTCCCACACTGACCGTCCATCCCACACTGACCGTCCCACACTGACCGTCCGTCCCACACTGACCGTCCCACACTGACCGTCCGTCCCACACTGACCGTCCGTCCCACACTGAGCGTCCCACACTGACCGTCCATCCCACACTGACCGTCCCACACTGACCGTCCGTCCCACACTGACCGTCCCACACTGACCGTCCGTCCCACACTGACCGTCCCACACTGACCATCTGTCCCACACTGACCGCCCGTCCCACACTAACCGTCCCACACTGACCATCCCACACTGACCATCCCACACTGACCGTCCATCAGACACTGACCATCCCACACATGACCATCCCACACTGACCGTCCCAAACTGACCATCCCACACTGACCATCCTGCACTGACCGTCCCACACTGACCGTCCGACCCACACTGACCGTCCATCCCACACTGACCGTCCGTCCCACACTGACCATTCCACACTGACCATCCCACACTGACTGTCCCACACTGACCATCCCACACTGACCGTCCCACACTGACCATCCCACACTGACCGTCCCACACTGACCATCCGTCCCACACTGACCGTCCCTCACTGACCGTCCCACACTGACCATCCCACACTGACCGTCCCACACTGACCATCCCACTCTGACCATCCATCCCACACTGACCGTCCCACACTGACCGTCCCACACTGACCATCCCACACTGACCACCCCAATCTGACCGTCCCACACTCACCATCCCACACTGACCATCCCACACTGACCGTCCCACACTGACCGTCCCACACTGACCGTCCCACACTGACCTTCCCACGCTGACCGTCCATCCCACAATAACCATCCCACACTGACCGTCCCACACTGACCGTCCCACACTGACCGTCTGTCCCACACTGACCGTCCCACACTGACCATCCCACACTGACTGTCCCACACTGACCATCCCACACTGACCGTCCCACACTGACCATCCGTCCCACACTGACCGTCCCACACTGAGCGTCCCACACTGACCGTCCATCCCACACTGACCGTCCCACACTGACCGTCCGTCCCACACTGACCGTCCCACACTGACCGTCCGTCCCACACTGACCATCCGTCCCACACTGACCGTCCCACACTGAGCGTCCCACACTGACCGTCCATCCCACACTGACCGTCCCACACTGACCGTCCATCCCACACTGACCGTCCCACACTGACCGTCCGTCCCACACTGACCGTCCCACACTGACCATCTGTCCCACACTGACCGCCCGTCCCACACTAACCGTCCCACACTGACCATCCCACACTGACCATCCCACACTGACCGTCCATCCCACACTGACCATCCCACACATGACCATCCCACACTGACCGTCCCAAACTGACCATCCCACACTGACCATCCTGCACTGACCGTCCCACACTGACCGTCCGTCCCACACTGACCGTCCATCCCACACTGACCGTCCGTCCCACACTGACCGTCCCACACTGACCGTCCCAAACTGACCGTGCCACACTGATCATCCCACACTGACCGTCCCACATTGACCGTCCCACACTGATCATCCCACACTGACTGTCCCACACTGACCATCCCGCACTGACCGTCCATCCCACACTGACCGTCCCACACTGACCGTCCCAAACTGACCGTGCCACACTGATCATCCCACACTGACCGTCCCACATTGACCGTCCCACACTGATCATCCCACACTGACTGTCCCACACTGACCATCCCGCACTGACCGTCCATCCCACACTGACCGTCCCACAATTACCGTCCCACACTGACCGTCTGTCCCACACTGACCGTCCCCCACTGACCGTCCCACACTGACCATCCTGCACTGACCGTCCCACACTGACCGTCCGTCCCACACTGACCGTCCGTCCCACACTGACCGTCCGTCCCACATTGACCGTCCCACACTGACCGTCCCACACTGATCATCCCACACTGACCGTCCCACACTGACCATCCCGCACTGACCGTCCTTCCCACACTGACCGTCCCACACTGACCGTCCGTCCCACACTGAACGTCCATCCCACACTGACCATCCCACAATGACCGTGCCACATTGACCGTCCGTCGCACACTGACCATCCCACACTGACCGTCCCACACTGACCGTCCGTCCCACAGTGACCAGCCCACACTGACCATCTGTCCCACACTGACCGTCCGTCCCACACTGACCGTCCCACACTGACCATCCCACACTGACCATCCCACACTGACCGTCCGTCCCACACTGACCATCCCACACTGACCATCCCACACTGACCTTCCCGCACTGACCGTCCCACACTGACCGCCCGTCGCACACTGACCGTCCCACACTGACCATCCCACACTGACCTTCCCGCACTGACCGTCCCACACTGACCGCCCGTCCCACACTGACCGTCCGTCCCACACTGACCGTCCCACACTGACCGTCCCACACTGACCGTCCGTCCCACACTGACCGTCGGTTCCCACACTGACCGTCCCACACTGACCGTCCCACACTGACCGTCCGTCCCACTCTGACCGTCCCACACTGACCATCCCACACTGACCGTCCCACACTGACCATCCGTCCCACACTGACCGTCCCTCACTGACCGTCCCACACTGACCATCCCACACTGACCGTCCCACACTGACCATCCCACTCTGACCATCCATCCCACACTGACCGTCCCACACTGACCGTCCCACACTGACCATCCCACACTGACCATCCCAATCTGACCGTCCCACACTCACCATCCCACACTGACCATCCCACACTGACCGTCCCACACTGACCGTCCCACACTGACCATCCCACGCTGACCGTCCCACACTGACCGTCCATCCCACACTAACCATCCCACACTGACCGTCCCACACTGACCGTCCCACACTGACCGTCTGTCCCACACTGACCGTCCCACACTGACCGTCCCACACTGACCATCCCACACTGACCATCCCACACTGACCGTCCGTCCCACACTGACCATCCCACACTGACCATCCCACACTGACCTTCCCGCACTGACCGTCCCACACTGACCGCCCGTCCCACACTGACCGTCGGTTCCCACACTGACCGTCCCACACTGACCGTCCCACACTGACCGTCCGTCCCACACTGACCGTCCCACACTGACCGTCCGTCCCACACTGACCGTCGGTTCCCACATTGATCGTCCCACACTGACCATCCCACACTGACCTTCCCACACTGACCATCCCACACTGACCATCCCACACTGACCGTCTGTCCCCCACTGACCGTCCCACACTGACCGTCCGTCCCACACTGACCGTCCCACACTGACCATCCCACACTGACCGTCCCACACTGACCATCCGTCCCACACTGACCATCCCTCACTGACCATCCCACACTGACCATCCCAATCTGACCGTCCCACACTCACCATCCCACACTGACCATCCCACACTGACCGTCCCACACTGACCGTCCCACACTGACCATCCCACGCTGACCGTCCATCCCACACTAACCATCCCACACTGACCGTCCCACACTGACCGTCCCACACTGACCGTCTGTCCCACACTGACCGTCCCACACTGACCATCCCACACTGACCATCCCACACTGACCGTCCATCCCACACTGACCGTCCGTCCCACACTGACCATCCCACACTGACCGTCCCACACTGACCGCCCGTCCCACACTGATCGTCGGTTCCCACACTGACCGTCCCACACTGACCGTCCCACACTGACCGTCCGTCCCACACTGACCGTCCCACACTGACCGTCCGTCCCACACTGACCGTCGGTTCTCACATTGATCGTCCCACACTGACCATCCCACACTGACCTTCCCACACTGACCATCCCACACTGACCATCCCACACTGACCGTCTGTCCCCCACTGACCGTCCCACACTGACCATCCGTCCCACACTGACCGTCCCACACTGACCATCCCACACTGACCGTCCCACACTGACCATCCGTCCCACACTGACCGTCCCTCACTGACAGTCCCACACTGACCATCCCACACTGACCGTCCCACACTGACCATCCCACTCTGACCATCCATCCCACACTGACCGTCCCACACTGACCGTCCCACACTGACCATCCCACACTGACCACCCCAATCTGACCGTCCCACACTCACCATCCCACACTGACCATCCCACACTGACCGTCCCACACTGACCGTCCCACACTGACCATCCCACGCTGACCGTCCATCCCACACTAACCATTCCACACTGACCGTCCCACACTGACCGTCCCACACTGACCGTCTGTCCCACACTGACCATCCCACACTGACCATCCCACACTGACTGTCCCACACTGACCATCCCACACTGACCGTCCCACACTGACCATCCGTCCCACACTGACCGTCCCACACTGAGCATCCCACACTGACCGTCCATCCCACACTGACCGTCCCACACTGACCGTCCGTCCCACACTGACCGTCCCACACTGACCATCTGTCCCACACTGACCGTCCGTCCCACACTGACCGTCCCACACTGACCATCCCACACTGACCATCCCACACTGACCATCCCACACATGACCATCCCACACTGACCATCCCACACTGACCTTCCCGCACTGACCGTCCCACACTGACCGTCCGTCCCACACTGACCGTCACACACTGACCGTCCGTCCCACACTGACCGTCCCACACTGACCGTCCGTCCCACACTGACCGTCCCACACTGACCATCTGTCCCACACTGACCGTCCGTCCCACACTGACCGTCCCACACTGACCGTCCCACACTGACCGTCCCATACTGACCTTCCGTCCCACACTGACCGTCCCACACTGACCATCCTGCATTGACCGTCCCACACTGACCGTCCGTCCCACACTGACCGTCCATCCCACACTGACCGTCCGTCCCACACTGACCATCCCACACTGACCGTCCCAAACTGACCGTGCCACACTGATCATCCCACACTGACTGTCCCACACTGACCATCCCGCACTGACCGTCCATCCCACACTGACCGTCCCACAATTACCGTCCCACACTGACCGTCTGTCCCACACTGACCGTCCCCCACTGACCGTCCCACACTGACCATCCTGCACTGACCGTCCCACACTGACCGTCCGTCCCACACTGACCGTCCGTCCCACACTGACCGTCCCACACTGACCGTCCCACACTGATCATCCCACACTGACCGTCCCACACTGACCATCCCGCACTGACCGTCCTTCCCACACTGACCGTCCCACACTGACCGTCCGTCCCACACTGAACGTCCATCCCACACTGACCATCCCACAATGACCGTCCCACACTGACCGTCCGTCCCACACTGACCATCCCACACTGACCGTCCCACACTGACCGTCCGTCCCACACTGACCAGCCCACACTGACCATCCCACACTGACCTTCCCGCACTGACCGTCCCACACTGACCGCCCGTCCCACACTGACCGTCCCACACTGACCATCCCACACTGACCTTCCCGCACTGACCGTCCCACACTGACCGTCCGTCCCACACTGACCGTCCGTCCCACACTGACCGTCCCACACTGACCGTCCCACACTGACCGTCCGTCCCACACTGACCATCGGTTCCCACACTGACCGTCCCACACTGACCGTCCCACACTGACCGTCCGTCCCACTCTGACCGTCCCACACTGACCATCCCACACTGACCGTCCCACACTGACCATCCGTCCCACACTGACCGTCCCTCACTGACCGTCCCACACTGACCATCCCACACTGACCGTCCCACACTGACCATCCCACTCTGACCATCCATCCCACACTGACCGTCCCACACTGAACGTCCCACACTGACCATCCCACACTGACCATCCCAATCTGACCGTCCCACATTCACCATCCTACACTGACCATCCCACACTGACCGTCCCACACTGACCGTCCCACACTGACCATCCCACGCTGACCGTCCATCCCACACTAACCATCCCACACTGACCGTCCCACACTGACCGTCCCACACTGACCATCTGTCCCACACTGACCGTCCCACACTGACCGTCCCACACTGACCATCCCACACTGACCATCCCACACTGACCGTCCGTCCCACACTGACCGTCCCACACTGACCATCCGTCCCACACTGACCGTCCCACACTGAGCGTCCCACACTGACCGTCCATCCCACACTGACCGGCCCCCACTGACCGTCCGTCCCACACTGACCGTCCCACACTGACCGTCCGTCCCACACTGACCGTCCGTCCCACACTGACCGTCCCACACTGACAATCTGTCCCACACTGACCGTCCGTCCCACACTAACCGTCCCACACTGACCATCCCACACTGACCATCCCACACTGACCGTCCGTCCCACACTGACCATCCCACACTGACCATCCCACTCAGACCATCCCACACTGACCTTCCCGCACTGACCGTCGCACACTGACCGTCCGTCCCACACTGACCGCCTGTCCCACACTGACCGTCCGTCCCAAACTGACCGTCCCACACTGACCGTCCCATACTGACCGTCCGTCCCACACTGACCGTCCCACACTGACCGTCCATCCCACACTGACCGTCCGTCCCACACTGACCATCCCACACTGACCGTCCCACACTGACCATCCGTCCCTCACTGACCGTCCCACACTGACCGTCCCACACTGACCGCCCCGCGCTGACCGTCCCACACTGACCGTCCATCCCACACTGACCACCCCACACTGACCGTCCGTCCCACACTGACCATCCCACACTGACCGTCCCACACTGACCGTCCCACACTGACCATCCCACACTGACCGTCCCACACTGACCATCCCACACTGACCGTCCCACGCTGACCATCCCACACTGACCGTCCGTCCCACACTGACCGTCCCACACTGACCATCCCACACTGACCGTCCCACACTGACCGTCCCGCGCTGACGGTCCTACACTGACCGTCCGTCCCACACTGACCGTCCCACACTGACCGTCCCACACTGACCGTCCAAAACTGACCATCCCACACTGACCATCCTGCACTGACCGTCCCACACTGACCGTCCCACACTGACCGTCCCACACTGACCGTCCCGCGCTGACGGTCCTACACTGACCGTCCGTCCCACACTGACCGTCCCACACTGACCGTCCCACACTGACCGTCCCACGCTGACCATCCCACACTGACCGTCCCAAACTGACCATCCCACACTGACCATCCTGCACTGACCGTCCCACACTGACCGTCCGTCCCACACTGACCGTCCATCCCACACTGACCGTCCGTCCCACACTGACCGTCCCACACTGACCGTCCCAAACTGACCGTGTCACACTGATCATCCCACACTGACCGTCCCACACTGACCATTCCGGACTGACCGTCCATCCCACACTGACCGTCCCACACTGACCGTCCGTCCCACACTGACCGTCCATCCCACACTGACCATCCCACAATTACCGTCCCACACTGACCGTCCGTCCCACACTGACCGTCCCCCACTGACCGTCCCACACTGACCATCCTGCACTGACCATCCCACACTGACCGTCCGTCCCACACTGACCGTCCGTCCCACACTGACCGTCCCACACTGACCGTCCCACACTGATCATCCCACACTGACCGTCCCACACTGACCATCCCGCACTGATCGTCCGTCCCACACTGACCGTCCCACACTGACCGTCCCACACTGACCGTCCGTCCCACACTGAACATCCATCCCACACTGACCATCCCACAATGACCGTCCCACACTGACCATCCGTCCCACACTGACCATCCCACACTGACCGTCCCACACTGACCGTCCGTCCCACACTGACCAGCCCACACTGACCATCTGTCCCACACTGACCGTCCGTCCCACACTGACCGTCCCACACTGACCATCCCACACTGACCATCCCACACTGACCGTCCGTCCCACACTGACCATCCCACACTGACCATCCCACACTGACCTTCCCGCACTGACCGTCCCACACTGACCGCCCGTCCCACACTGACCGTCACACACTGACCATCCCACACTGACCTTCCCGCACTGACCGTCCCACACTGACCACCCGTCCCACACTGACCGTCCGTCCCACACTGACCGTCCCACACTGACCGTCCCACACTGACCGTCCGTCCCACACTGACCGTCCCACACAGACCGTCCGTCTCACACTGACCGTCCCACACTGACCGTCCCACACTGACCATCTGTCCCACACTGACCGTCCGTCCCACACTAACCGTCCCACACTGACCATCCCACACTGACCATCCCACACTGACCGTCCGTCCCACACTGACCATCCCACACTGACCATCCCACTCAGACCATCCCACACTGACCTTCCCGCACTGACCGTCGCACACTGACCGTCCGTCCCACACTGACCGCCTGTCCCACACTGACCATCCGTCCCACACTGACCGTCCCACACTGACCGTCCCATACTGACCGTCCGTCCCACACTGACCGTCCCACACTGACCGTCCGTCCCACACTGACCGTCCGTCCCACACTGACCATCCCACACTGACCGTCCCACACTGACCATCCGTCCCTCACTGACCGTCCCACACTGACCGTCCCACACTGACCGCCCCGCGCTGACCGTCCCACACTGACCGTCCATCCCACACTGACCACCCCACACTGACCGTCCGTCCCACACTGACCATCCCACACTGACCGTCCCACACTGACCGTCCCACACTGACCATCCCACACTGACCGTCCCACACTGACCATCCCACGCTGACCATCCCACACTGACCGTCCGTCCCACACTGACCGTCCCACACTGACCATCCCACACTGACCGTCCCACACTGACCGTCCCGCGCTGACGGTCCTACACTGACCGTCCGTCCCACACTGACCGTCCCACACTGACCGTCCCACACTGACCGTCCAAAACTGACCATCCCACACTGACCATCCTGCACTGACCGTCCCACACTGACCGTCCCACACTGACCGTCCCACACTGACCGTCCCGCGCTGACGGTCCTACACTGACCGTCCGTCCCACACTGACCGTCCCACACTGACCGTCCCACACTGACCGTCCCACGCTGACCATCCCACACTGACCGTCCCAAACTGACCATCCCACACTGACCATCCTGCACTGACCGTCCCACACTGACCGTCCGTCCCACACTGACCGTCCATCCCACACTGACCGTCCGTCCCACACTGACCGTCCCACACTGACCGTCCCAAACTGACCGTGTCACACTGATCATCCCACACTGACCGTCCCACACTGACCATTCCGGACTGACCGTCCATCCCACACTGACCGTCCCACACTGACCGTCCGTCCCACACTGACCGTCCATCCCACACTGACCATCCCACAATTACCGTCCCACACTGACCGTCCATCCCACACTGACCGTCCCCCACTGACCGTCCCACACTGACCATCCTGCACTGACCATCCCACACTGACCGTCCGTCCCACACTGACCGTCCGTCCCACACTGACCGTCCCACACTGACCGTCCCACACTGATCATCCCACACTGACCGTCCCACACTGACCATCCCGCACTGATCGTCCGTCCCACACTGACCGTCCCACACTGACCGTCCGTCCCACACTGAACATCCATCCCACACTGACCATCCCACAATGACCGTCCCACACTGACCGTCCGTCCCACACTGACCATCCCACACTGACCGTCCCACACTGACCGTCCGTCCCACACTGACCAGCCCACACTGACCATCTGTCCCACACTGACCGTCCGTCCCACACTGACCGTCCCACACTGACCATCCCACACTGACCATCCCACACTGACCGTCCGTCCCACACTGACCATCCCACACTGACCATCCCACACTGACCTTCCCGCACTGACCGTCCCACACTGACCGCCCGTCCCACACTGACCGTCACACACTGACCATCCCACACTGACCTTCCCGCACTGACCGTCCCACACTGACCGCCCGTCCCACACTGACCGTCCGTCCCACACTGACCGTCCCACACTGACCGTCCCACACTGACCGTCCGTCCCACACTGACCGTCCCACACAGACCGTCCGTCTCACACTGACCGTCCCACACTGACCGTCCCACACTGACCATCCCACACTGACCATCCCACGCTGACCATCCCACACTGACCGTCCCAAACTGACCATCCCACACTGACCATCCTGCACTGACCGTCCCACACTGACCGTCCGTCCCACACTGACCGTCCATCCCACACTGACCGTCCGTCCCACACTGACCGTCCCACACTGACCGTCCCAAACTGACCGTGCCACACTGATCATCCCACACTGACTGTCCCACACTGACCATCCCGCACTGACCGTCCATCCCACACTGACCGTCCCACAATTACCGTCCCACACTGACCGTCTGTCCCACACTGACCGTCCCCCACTGACCGTCCCCCACTGACCGTCCCACACTGAGCATCCTGCACTGACCGTCCCACACTGACCGTCCGTCCCACACTGACCGTCCGTCCCACACTGACCATCCCACACTGACCGTCCCACACTGATCATCCCACACTGACCGTCCCACACTGACCATCCCGCACTGACTGTCCTTCCCACACTGACCGTCCCACACTGACCGTCCGTCCCACACTGACCGTCCGTCCCACACTGACCGTCCCACACTGACCATCTGTCCCACACTGACCGTCCGTCCCACACTAACCGTCCCACACTGACCATCCCACACTGACCATCCCACACTGACCGTCCGTCCCACACTGACCATCCCACACTGACCATCGCACACTGACCTTCCCGCACTGACCGTCCCACACTGACCGCCCGTCCCACACTGACCGTCCCACACTGACCATCCCACACTGACCTTCCCGCACTGACCGTCCCACACTGACCGCCCGTCCCACACTGACCGTCCGTCCCACACTGACCGTCCCACACTGACCGTCCCACACTGACCGTCCGTCCCACACTGACCGTCGGTTCCCATACTGACCGTCCCACACTGACCGTCCCACACTGACCGTCCGTCCCACTCTGACCGTCCCACACTGACCATCCCACACTGACCGTCCCACACTGACCATCCATCCCACACTGACCGTCCCTCACTGACCGTCCCACACTGACCATCCCACACTGACCGTCCCACACTGACCATCCCACTCTGACCATCCATCCCACACTGACCGTCCCACACTGAACGTCCCACACTGACCATCCCACACTGACCATCCCAATCTGACCGTCCCACACTCACCATCCTACACTGACCATCCCACACTGACCGTCCCACACTGACCGTCCCACACTGACCATCCCACGCTGACCGTCCATCCCACACTAACCATCCCACACTGACCGTCCCACACTGACCGTCCCACACTGACCGTCTGTCCCACACTGACCGTCCCACACTGACCATCCCACACTGACCATCCCACACTGACCGTCCATCCCACACTGACCGTCCGTCCCACACTGACCATCCCACACTGACCGTCCCACACTGACCGCCCGTCCCACACTGACCGTCGGTTCCCACACTGACCGTCCCACACTGACCGTCCCACACTGACCGTCCGTCCCACACTGACCATCCCACACTGACCGTCCGTCCCACACTGACCGTCGGTTCTCACATTGATCGTCCCACACTGACCATCCCACACTGACCTTCCCACACTGACCATCCCACACTGACCATCCCACACTGACCGTCTGTCCCCCACTGACCGTCCCACACTGACCATCCGTCCCACACTGACCGTCCCACACTGACCATCCCACACTGACCGTCCCACACTGACCATCCGTCCCACACTGACCGTCCCTCACTGACCGTCCCACACTGACCATCCCACACTGACCGTCCCACACTGACCATCCCACTCTGACCATCCATCCCACACTGACCGTCCCACACTGACCGTCCCACACTGACCATCCCACACTGACCACCCCAATCTGACCGTCCCACACTCACCATCCCACACTGACCATCCCACACTGACCATCCCACACTGACTGTCCCACACTGACCATCCCACACTGACCATCCCACACTGACCGTCCCACACTGACCGTCCCACACTGACCATCCCACGCTGACCGTCCATCCCACACTAACCATCCCACACTGACCGTCCCACACTGACCGTCCCACACTGACCGTCTGTCCCACACTGACCATCCCACACTGACCATCCCACACTGACTGTCCCACACTGACCATCCCACACTGACCGTCCCACACTGACCATCCGTCCCACACTGACCGTCCCACACTGAGCGTCCCACACTGACCGTCCATCCCACACTGACCGTCCCACACTGACCGTCCGTCCCACACTGACCGTCCCACACTGACCATCTGTCCCACACTGACCGTCCGTCCCACACTGACCGTCCCACACTGACCATCCCACACTGACCATCCCACACTGACCATCCCACACATGACCATCCCACACTGACCATCCCACACTGACCTTCCCGCACTGACCGTCCCACACTGACCGTCCGTCCCACACTGACCGTCACACACTGACCGTCCGTCCCACACTGACCGTCCCACACTGACCGTCCGTCCCACACTGACCGTCCCACACTGACCGTCCCATACTGACCTTCCGTCCCACACTGACCGTCCCACACTGACCATCCTGCATTGACCGTCCCACACTGACTGTCCGTCCCACACTGACCGTCCATCCCACACTGACCGTCCGTCCCACACTGACCGTCCCACACTGACCGTCCCAAACTGACCGTGCCACACTGATCATCCCACACTGACTGTCCCACACTGACCATCCCGCACTGACCGTCCATCCCACACTGACCGTCCCACAATTACCGTCCCACACTGACCGTCTGTCCCACACTGACCGTCCCCCACTGACCGTCCCACACTGACCATCCTGCACTGACCGTCCCACACTGACCGTCCGTCCCACACTGACCGTCCGTCCCACACTGACCGTCCCACACTGACCGTCCCACACTGATCATCCCACACTGACCGTCCCACACTGACCATCCCGCACTGACCGTCCTTCCCACACTGACCGTCCCACACTGACCGTCCGTCCCACACTGAACGTCCATCCCACACTGACCATCCCACAATGACCGTCCCACACTGACCGTCCGTCCCACACTGACCATCCCACACTGACCGTCCCACACTGACCGTCCGTCCCACACTGACCAGCCCACAATGACCATCTGTCCCACACTGACCGTCCGTCCCACACTGACCGTCCCACACTGACCATCCCACACTGACCATCCCACACTGACCGTCCGTCCCACACTGACCATCCCACACTGACCATCCCACACTGACCTTCCCGCACTGACCGTCCCACACTGACCGCCCGTCCCACACTGACCGTCCCACACTGACCATCCCACACTGACCTTCCCGCACTGACCGTCCCACACTGACCGTCCGTCCCACACTGACCGTCCCACACTGACCGTCCCACACTGACCGTCCGTCCCACACTGACCATCGGTTCCCACACTGACCGTCCCACACTGACCGTCCCACACTGACCGTCCGTCCCACTCTGACCGTCCCACACTGACCATCCCACACTGACCGTCCCACACTGACCATCCGTCCCACACTGACCGTCCCTCACTGACCGTCCCACACTGACCATCCCACACTGACCGTCCCACACTGACCATCCCACTCTGACCATCCATCCCACACTGACCGTCCCACACTGAACGTCCCACACTGACCATCCCACACTGACCATCCCAATCTGACCGTCCCACATTCACCATCCTACACTGACCATCCCACACTGACCGTCCCACACTGACCGTCCCACACTGACCATCCCACGCTGACCGTCCATCCCACACTAACCATCCCACACTGACCGTCCCACACTGACCGTCCCACACTGACCATCTGTCCCACACTGACCGTCCCACACTGACCGTCCCACACTGACCATCCCACACTGACCATCCCACACTGACCGTCCGTCCCACACTGACCGTCCCACACTGACCATCCGTCCCACACTGACCGTCCCACACTGAGCGTCCCACACTGACCGTCCATCCCACACTGACCGGCCCCCACTGACCGTCCGTCCCACACTGACCGTCCCACACTGACCGTCCGTCCCACACTGACCGTCCGTCCCACACTAACCGTCCCACACTGACCATCCCACACTGACCATCCCACACTGACCGTCCGTCCCACACTGACCATCCCACACTGACCATCCCACTCAGACCATCCCACACTGACCTTCCCGCACTGACCGTCGCACACTGACCGTCCGTCCCACACTGACCGCCTGTCCCACACTGACCGTCCGTCCCACACTGACCGTCCCACACTGACCGTCCCATACTGACCGTCCGTCCCACACTGACCGTCCCACACTGACCGTCCGTCCCACACTGACCGTCCGTCCCACACTGACCATCCCACACTGACCGTCCCACACTGACCATCCGTCCCTCACTGACCGTCCCACACTGACCGTCCCACACTGACCGTCCCGCGCTGACGGTCCTACACTGACCGTCCGTCCCACACTGACCGTCCCACACTGACCGTCCCACACTGACCGTCCCAAACTGACCATCCCATACTGACCATCCTGCACTGACCGTCCCACACTGACCGTCCCACACTGACCGTCCCACACTGACCGTCCCGCGCTGACGGTCCTACACTGACCGTCCGTCCCACACTGACCGTCCCACACTGACCGTCCCACACTGACAGTCCCACGCTGACCATCCCACACTGACCGTCCCAAACTGACCATCCCACACTGACCATCCTGCACTGACCGTCCCACACTGACCGTCCGTCCCACACTGACCGTCCATCCCACACTGACCGTCCGTCCCACACTGACCGTCCCACACTGACCGTCCCAAACTGACCGTGTCACACTGATCATCCCACACTGACCGTCCCACACTGACCATTCCGGACTGACCGTCCATCCCACACTGACCGTCCCACACTGACCGGCCGTCACACACTGACCGTCCATCCCACACTGACCATCCCACAATTACCGTCCCACACTGACCGTCCGTCCCACACTGACCGTCCCCCACTGACCGTCCCACACTGACCATCCTGCACTGACCATCCCACACTGACCGTCCGTCCCACACTGACCGTCCGTCCCACACTGACCGTCCCACACTGACCGTCCCACACTGATCATCCCACACTGACCGTCCCACACTGACCATCCCGCACTGATCGTCCGTCCCACACTGACCGTCCCACACTGACCGTCCGTCCCACACTGACCGTCCCACACTGACCGTCCCACACTGATCATCCCACACTGACCGTCCCACACTGACCATCCCGCACTGATCGTCCGTCCCACACTGACCGTCCCACACTGACCGTCCGTCCCACACTGACCGTCCCACACTGACCGTCCCACACTGATCATCCCACACTGACCGTCCCACACTGACCATCCCGCACTGATCGTCCGTCCCACACTGACCGTCCCACACTGACCGTCCGTCCCACACTGAACATCCATCCCACACTGACCATCCCACAATGACCGTCCCACACTGACCGTCCGTCCCACACTGACCATCCCACACTGACCGTCCCACACTGACCGTCCGTCCCACACTGACCAGCCCACACTGACCATCTGTCCCACACTGACCGTCCGTCCCACACTGACCGTCCCACACTGACCATCCCACACTGACCATCCCACACTGACCGTCCGTCCCACACTGACCATCCCACACTGACCATCCCACACTGACCTTCCCGCACTGACCGTCCCACACTGACCGCCCGTCCCACACTGACCGTCACACACTGACCATCCCACACTGACCTTCCCGCACTGACCGTCCCACACTGACCGCCCGTCCCACACTGACCGTCTGTCCCACACTGACCGTCCCACACTGACCGTCCCACACTGACCGTCCGTCCCACACTGACCGTCCCACACAGACCGTCCCACACTGACCGTCCCACACTGACCATCTGTCCCACACTGACCGTCCGTCCCACACTAACCGTCCCACACTGACCATCCCACACTGACCATCCCACACTGACCGTCCGTCCCACACTGACCATCCCACACTGACCATCCCACTCAGACCATCCCACACTGACCTTCCCGCACTGACCGTCGCACACTGACCGTCCGTCCCACACTGACCGCCTGTCCCACACTGACCGTCCGTCCCACACTGACCGTCCCACACTGACCGTCCCATACTGACCGTCCATCCCACACTGACCGTCCCACACTGACCGTCCGTCCCACACTGACCGTCCGTCCCACACTGACCATCCCACACTGACCGTCCCACACTGACCATCCGTCCCTCACTGACCGTCCCACACTGACCGTCCCACACTGACCGCCCCGCGCTGACCGTCCCACACTGACCGTCCATCCCACACTGACCACCCCACACTGACCGTCCGTCCCACACTGACCATCCCACACTGACCGTCCCACACTGACCGTCCCACACTGACCATCCCACACTGACCGTCCCACACTGACCATCCCACACTGACCGTCCCACGCTGACCATCCCACACTGACCGTCCGTCCCACACTGACCGTCCCACACTGACCATCCCACACTGACCGTCCCACACTGACCGTCCCGCGCTGACGGTCCTACACTGACTGTCCGTCCCACACTGACCGTCCCCACTGACCGTCCCACACTGACCGTCCCAAACTGACCATCCCACACTGACCATCCTGCACTGACCGTCCCACACTGACCGTCCCACACTGACCGTCCCACACTGACCGTCCCACGCTGACCATCCCACACTGACCGTCCCAAACTGACCATCCCACACTGACCATCCTGCACTGACCGTCCCACACTGACCGTCCGTCCCACACTGACCGTCCATCCCACACTGACCGTCCGTCCCACACTGACCGTCCCATACTGACCGTCCCAAACTGACCGTGTCACACTGATCATCCCACACTGACCGTCCCACACTGACCATTCCGGACTGACCATCCATCCCACACTGACCGTCCCACACTGACCGTCCGTCCAACACTGACCGTCCATCCCACACTGACCATCCCACAATTACCGTCCCACACTGACCGTCCGTCCCACACTGACCGTCCCCCACTGACCGTCCCACACTGACCATCCTGCACTGACCATCCCACACTGACCGTCCGTCCCACACTGACCGTCCGTCCCACACTGACCGTCCCACACTGACCGTCCCACACTGATCATCCCACACTGACCGTCCCACACTGACCATCCCGCACTGATCGTCCGTCCCACACTGACCGTCCCACACTGACCGTCCGTCCCACACTGAACATCCATCCCACACTGACCATCCCACAATGACCGTCCCACACTGACCGTCCGTCCCACACTGACCATCCCACACTGACCGTCCCACACTGACCGTCCGTCCCACACTGACCAGCCCACACTGACCATCTGTCCCACACTGACCGTCCGTCCCACACTGACCGTCCCACACTGACCATCCCACACTGACCATCCCACACTGACCGTCCGTCCCACACTGACCATCCCACACTGACCATCCCACACTGACCTTCCCGCACTGACCGTCCCACACTGACCGCCCGTCCCACACTGACCGTCACACACTGACCATCCCACACTGACCTTCCCGCACTGACCGTCGCACACTGACCGCCCGTCCCACACTGACCGTCCGTCCCACACTGACCGTCCCACACTGACCGTCCCACACAGACCGTCCATCTCACACTGACCGTCCCACACTGACCGTCCCACACTGACCATCCCACACTGACCATCCCACGCTGACCATCCCACACTGACCGTCCCAAACTGACCATCCCACACTGACCATCCTGCACTGACCGTCCCACACTGACCGTCCGTCCCACACTGACCGTCCATCCCACACTGACCGTCCCACACTGACCGTCCCACACTGACCGTCCCAAACTGACCGTGCCACACTGATCATCCCACACTGACTGTCCCACACTGACCATCCCGCACTGACCGTCCATCCCACACTGACCGTCCCACAATTACCGTCCCACACTGACCGTCTGTCCCACACTGACCGTCCCCCACTGACCGTCCCCCACTGACCGTCCCACACTGAGCATCCTGCACTGACCGTCCCACACTGACCGTCCGTCCCACACTGACCGTCCGTCCCACACTGACCGTCCCACACTGACCGTCCCACACTGATCATCCCACACTGACCGTCCCACACTGACCATCCCGCACTGACTGTCCTTCCCACACTGACCGTCCCACACTGACCGTCCGTCCCACACTGACCGTCCGTCCCACACTGACCATCCCACACTGACCATCTGTCCCACACTGACCGTCCGTCCCACACTAACCGTCCCACACTGACCATCCCACACTGACCATCCCACACTGACCGTCCGTCCCACACTGACCATCCCACACTGACCATCCCACACTGACCATCCCACACTGACCTTCCCGCACTGACCGTCCCACACTGACCGCCCGTCCCACACTGACCGTCCCACACTGACCATCCCACACTGACCTTCCCGCACTGACCGTCCCACACTGACCGCCCGTCCCACACTGACCGTCCGTCCCACACTGACCGTCCCACACTGACCGTCCCACACTGACCGTCCGTCCCACACTGACCGTCGGTTCCCATATTGACCGTCCCACACTGACCGTCCCACACTGACCGTCCGTCCCACTCTGACCGTCCCACACTGACCATCCCACACTGACCGTCCCACACTGACCATCCGTCCCACACTGACCGTCCCTCACTGACCGTCCCACACTGACCATCCCACACTGACCGTCCCACACTGACCATCCCACTCTGACCATCCATCCCACACTGACCGTCCCACACTGAACGTCCCACACTGACCATCCCACACTGACCATCCCAATCTGACCGTCCCACACTCACCATCCTACACTGACCATCCCACACTGACCGTCCCACACTGACCGTCCCACACTGACCATCCCACGCTGACCGTCCATCCCACACTAACCATCCCACACTGACCGTCCCACACTGACCGTCCCACACTGACCATCTGTCCCACACTGACCGTCCCACACTGACCGTCCCACACTGACCATCCCACACTGACCATCCCACACTGACCGTCCGTCCCACACTGACCGTCCCACACTGACCATCCGTCCCACACTGACCGTCCCACACTGAGCGTCCCACACTGACCGTCCATCCCACACTGACCGGCCCCCACTGACCGTCCGTCCCACACTGACCGTCCCACACTGACCGTCCGTCCCACACTGACCGTCCGTCCCACACTGACCGTCCCACACTGACCATCTGTCCCACACTGACCGTCCGTCCCACACTAACCGTCCCACACTGACCATCCCACACTGACCATCCCACACTGACCGTCCGTCCCACACTGACCATCCCACACTGACCATCCCACTCAGACCATCCCACACTGACCTTCCCGCACTGACCGTCCCACACTGACCGTCCGTCCCACACTGACCGCCTGTCCCACACTGACCGTCCGTCCCACACTGACCGTCCCACACTGACCGTCCCATACTGACCGTCCGTCCCACACTGACCGTCCCACACTGACCGTCCGTCCCACACTGACCGTCCGTCCCACACTGACCATCCCACACTGACCGTCCCACACTGACCATCCGTCCCTCACTGATCGTCCCACACTGACCGTCCCACACTGACCGTCCCGCGCTGACCGTCCTACACTGACCGTCCGTCCCACACTGACCGTCCCACACTGACCGTCCGTCCCACACTGACCGTCCCACACTGACCGTCTGTCGCACACTGACCATCCGTCCCACACTGTCCGTCCCACACTGACCGTCCCGCGCTGACCGTCCCACACTGACCGTCCGTCCCACACTGACCGCCCCGCACTGACCGTCCGTCCCACACTGACCGTCCGTCCCACACTGACCGTCCCACACTGACCGTCCCACACTGACCGTCCCACACTGACCATCCCACGCTGACCATCCCACACTGACCATCCGTCCCACACTGACCGTCCCACACTGACCATCCCACACTGACCGTCCCACACTGACCGTCCCGCGCTGACGGTCCTACACTGACCGTCCGTCCCACACTGACCGTCCCAAACTGACCATCCCACACTGACCATCCTGCACTGACCGTCCCACACTGACCGTCCGTCCCACACTGACCGTCCATCCCACACTGACCGTCCGTCCCACACTGACCGTCCCACACTGACCATCCCAAACTGACCGTGTCACACTGATCATCCCACACTGACCGTCCCACACTGACCATTCCGGACTGACCGTCCATCCCACACTGACCGTCCCACACTGACCGTCCGTCCCACACTGACCGTCCATCCCACACTGACCATCCCACAATTACCGTCCCACACTGACCGTCCGTCCCACACTGACCGTCCCCCACTGACCGTCCCACACTGACCATCCTGCACTGACCATCCCACACTGACCGTCCGTCCCACACTGACCGTCCGTCCCACACTGACCGTCCCACACTGACCGTCCCACACTGATCATCCCACACTGACCGTCCCACACTGACCATCCCGCACTGATCGTCCGTCCCACACTGACCGTCCCACACTGACCGTCCGTCCCACACTGAACGTCCATCCCACACTGACCATCCCACAATGACCGTCCCACACTGACCGTCCGTCCCACACTGACCATCCCACACTGACCGTCCCACACTGACCGTCCGTCCCACACTGACCAGCCCACACTGACCATCTGTCCCACACTGACCGTCCGTCCCACACTGACCGTCCCACACTGACCATCCCACACTGACCATCCCACACTGACCGTCCGTCCCACACTGACCATCCCACACTGACCATCCCACACTGACCTTCCCGCACTGACCGTCCCACACTGACCGCCCATCCCACACTGACCGTCACACACTGACCATCCCACACTGACCTTCCCGCACTGACCGTCCCACACTGACCGCCCGTCCCACACTGACCGTCCGTCCCACACTGACGGTCCCACACTGACCGTCCCACACTGACCGTCCGTCCCACACTGACCGTCGGTTCCCACACTGACCGTCCCACACTGACCGTCCCACACTGACCGTCCGTCCCACTCTGACCGTCCCACACTGACCATCCCACACTGACCATCTGTCCCCCACTGACCGTCCCACACTGACCGTCCGTCCCACACTGACCGTCCCACACTGACCATCCCACACTGACCGTCCCACACTGACCATCCATCCCACACTGACCGTCCCTCACTGACCGTCCCACACTGACCACCCCACACTGACCGTCCCACACTGACCATCCCACTCTGACCATCCATCCCACACTGACCGTCCCACACTGACCGTCCCACACTGACCATCCCACACTGACCATCCCAATCTGACCGTCCCACACTCACCATCCCACACTGACCATCCCACACTGACCGTCCCACACTGACCGTCCCACACTGACCATCCCACGCTGACCGTCCATCCCACACTAACCATCCCACACTGACCGTCCCACACTGACCGTCCCACACTGACCGTCTGTCCCACACTGACCGTCCCACACTGACCATCCCACACTGACTGTCCCACACTGACCATCCCACATTGACCATCCCACACTGACCGTCCGTCCCACACTGACCGTCCCACACTGACCATCCGTCCCACACTGACCGTCCCACACTGAGCGTCCCACACTGACCGTCCGTCCCGCACTGACCGTCCCAAACTGACCGTCCCACACTGATCATCCCACTCTGACCATCCATCCCACACTGACCATCCCACACTGACCATCCGTCCCACACTGACCATCCCACACTGACCATCCCACACTGACCATCCCACACTGACCGTCCCAAACTGACCATCCCACACTGACCATCCTGCACTGACCGTCCCACACTGACCGTCCGTCCCACACTGACCGTCCATCCCTCACTGACCGTCCATCCCACAATGACCGTCCCACAATGACCGTCCCAAACTGACCGTCCCACACTGATCATCCCACACTGACCGTCCCACACTGACCATCCCACACTGACCGTCCCACACTGACCATCCCACACTGACCGTCCATCCCACACTGACCATCCCACACTGACCGTCCCACACTGACCATCCGTCCTACACTGACCGTCCCACACTGACCATCCCACACTGACCATCCCACACTGACCGTCCCACACTAACCATCCCACACTGACTGTCGCACACTGACTGTCCCACACTGACCATCCCACGCTGACCGTCCATCCCACACTAACCATCCCACACTGACCGTCCCACACTGACCGTCCCACACTGACCGTCTGTCCCACACTGACCGTCCCACACTGACCATCCATCCCACACTGACCGTCCGTCCCACACTGACCGTCCCACACTGACCGTCCGTCCCACACTCACCGTCCATCCCACACTCACCGTCCATCCCACACTGACCATCCCACAATGACCGTCCCACACTGACCGTCCCACACTGACCATCCATCCCACACTGACCGTCCGTCCCACACTCACCGTCCATCCCACACTGACCGTCCCACACTGACCGTCCCACACTGACCATCCTGCACTGACCGTCCCACACTGACCGTCCGTCCCACACTGACCGTCCGTCCCACACTGACCGGCCCAAACTGACCGTCCCACACTGATCATCCCACACTGACCGTCCCACACTGACCATCCCGCACTGACCGTCCGTCCCACACTGACCGTCCCACACTGACTGTCCGTTCCACACTGAACGTCCATCCCACACTGACCATCCCACAATGACCGTCCCACACTGACCGTCCGTCCCACACTGACCATCCCACACTGACCGTCCCACACTGACCGTCCGTCCCACAGTGACCAGCCCACACTGACCATCTGTCCCACACTGACCGTCCGTCCCACACTGACCGTCCCACACTGACCATCCCACACTGACCGTCCGTCCCACACTGACCATCCCACACTGACCATCCCACACTGACCATCCCACACTGACCTTCCCGCACTGACCGTCCCACACTGACCGTCCCACACTGACCGTTCCACACTGACCGTCCGTCCCACACTGACCGTCGGTTCCCACACTGACCGTCCCACACTGACCGTCCCACACTGACCATCCGTCCCACACTGACCGTCCCACACTGACCATCCCACACTTACCATCTGTCCCCCACTGACCGTCCCACACTGACCGTCCGTCCCACACTGACCGTCCCGCACTGACCGTCCCACACTGACCATCCCACACTGACCGTCCCACACTGACCATCCCACTCTGACCATCCATCCCACACTGACCGTCCCACACTGACCGTCCCACACTGACCATCCCGCACTGACCGTCCGTCCCACACTGACCGTCCCACACTGACTGTCCGTTCCACACTGAACGTCCATCCCACACTGACCGTCCCACAATGACCGTCCCACAATGACCGTCCCAAACTGACCGTCCCACACTGATCATCCCACACTGACCGTCCCACACTGACCATCCCACACTGACCGTCCCACACTGACCATCCCACACTGACCGTCCATCCCACACTGACCATCCCACACTGACCGTCCCACACTGACCATCCGTCCTACACTGACCGTCCCACACTGACCATCCCACACTGACCATCCCACACTGACCGTCCCACACTAACCATCCCACACTGACTGTCGCACACTGACTGTCCCACACTGACCATCCCACGCTGACCGTCCATCCCACACTAACCATCCCACACTGACCGTCCCACACTGACCGTCCCACACTGACCGTCTGTCCCACACTGACCGTCCCACACTGACCATCCATCCCACACTGACCGTCCGTCCCACACTGACCGTCCCACACTGACCGTCCGTCCCACACTCACCGTCCATCCCACACTGACCATCCCACAATGACCGTCCCACACTGACCGTCCCACACTGACCATCCATCCCACACTGACCGTCCGTCCCACACTCACCGTCCATCCCACACTGACCGTCCCACACTGACCGTCCCACACTGACCATCCTGCACTGACCGTCCCACACTGACCGTCCGTCCCACACTGACCGTCCGTCCCACACTGACCGGCCCAAACTGACCGTCCCACACTGATCATCCCACACTGACCGTCCCACACTGACCATCCCGCACTGACCGTCCGTCCCACACTGACCGTCCCACACTGACTGTCCGTTCCACACTGAACGTCCATCCCACACTGACCATCCCACAATGACCGTCCCACACTGACCGTCCGTCCCACACTGACCATCCCACACTGACCGTCCCACACTGACCGTCCGTCCCACAGTGACCAGCCCACACTGACCATCTGTCCCACACTGACCGTCCGTCCCACACTGACCGTCCCACACTGACCATCCCACACTGACCGTCCATCCCACACTGACCATCCCACACTGACCATCCCACACTGACCATCCCACACTGACCTTCCCGCACTGACCGTCCCACACTGACCGTCCCACACTGACCGTTCCACACTGACCGTCCGTCCCACACTGACCGTCGGTTCCCACACTGACCGTCCCACACTGACCGTCCCACACTGACCATCCGTCCCACACTGACCGTCCCACACTGACCATCCCACACTTACCGTCTGTCCCCCACTGACCGTCCCACACTGACCGTCCGTCCCACACTGACCGTCCCGCACTGACCGTCCCACACTGACCATCCCACACTGACCGTCCCACACTGACCATCCCACTCTGACCATCCATCCCACACTGACCGTCCCACACTGACCGTCCCACACTGACCATCCCAATCTGACCGTCCCACACTCACCATCCCACACTGACCGTCCCACATTGACCGTCCCACACTGACCGTCCCACATTGACCGTCCCACACTGACCATCCCACACTGACTGTCCCACACTGACCATCCCACACTGACCGTCCCACACTGACCATCCCACACTGACCGTCCCACACTGACCATCCGTCCCACACTGACCGTCCCACACTGAGCGTCCCACACTGACCGTCCGGCCCACACTGACCGTCCCGCACTGACCGTCCCAAACTGACCGTGTCACACTGATCATCCCACACTGACCGTCCCACACTGACCATTCCGGACTGACCGTCCATCCCACACTGACCGTCCCACACTGACCGTCCGTCCCACACTGACCGTCCATCCCACACTGACCATCCCACAATTACCGTCCCACACTGACCGTCCGTCCCACACTGACCGTCCCCCACTGACCGTCCCACACTGACCATCCTGCACTGACCATCCCACACTGACCGTCCGTCCCACACTGACCGTCCGTCCCACACTGACCGTCCCACACTGACCGTCCCACACTGATCATCCCACACTGACCGTCCCACACTGACCATCCCGCACTGATCGTCCGTCCCACACTGACCGTCCCACACTGACCGTCCGTCCCACACTGAACATCCATCCCACACTGACCATCCCACAATGACCGTCCCACACTGACCGTCCGTCCCACACTGACCATCCCACACTGACCGTCCCACACTGACCGTCCGTCCCACACTGACCAGCCCACACTGACCATCTGTCCCACACTGACCGTCCGTCCCACACTGACCGTCCCACACTGACCATCCCACACTGACCATCCCACACTGACCGTCCGTCCCACACTGACCATCCCACACTGACCATCCCACACTGACCTTCCCGCACTGACCGTCCCACACTGACCGCCCGTCCCACACTGACCGTCACACACTGACCATCCCACACTGACCTTCCCGCACTGACCGTCCCACACTGACCGCCCGTCCCACACTGACCGTCCGTCCCACACTGACCGTCCCACACTGACCGTCCCACACTGACCGTCCGTCCCACACTGACCGTCCCACACAGACCGTCCGTCTCACACTGACCGTCCCACACTGACCGTCCCACACTGACCATCCCACACTGACCATCCCACGCTGACCATCCCACACTGACCGTCCCAAACTGACCATCCCACACTGACCATCCTGCACTGACCGTCCCACACTGACCGTCCATCCCACACTGACCGTCCGTCCCACACTGACCGTCCCACACTGACCGTCCCAAACTGACCGTGCCACACTGATCATCCCACACTGACCGTCCCACACTGACCGTCCCAAACTGACCGTGCCACACTGATCATCCCACACTGACCGTCCCACACTGACCGTCCCACACTGACCATCCCACACTGACCATCCCACGCTGACCATCCCACACTGACCGTCCCAAACTGACCATCCCACACTGACCATCCTGCACTGACCATCCCGCACTGACCGTCCATCCCACACTGACCGTCCCACAATTACCGTCCCACACTGACCGTCTGTCCCACACTGACCGTCCCCCACTGACCGTCCCCCACAGACCGTCCCACACTGAGCATCCTGCACTGACCGTCCCACACTGACCGTCCGTCCCACACTGACCGTCCGTCCCACACTGACCGTCCCACACTGACCGTCCCACACTGATCATCCCACACTGACCGTCCCACACTGACCATCCCGCACTGACTGTCCTTCCCACACTGACCGTCCCACACTGACCGTCCGTCCCACACTGACCGTCCGTCCCACACTGACCGTCCCACACTGACCATCTGTCCCACACTGACCGTCCGTCCCACACTAACCGTCCCACACTGACCATCCCACACTGACCATCCCACACTGACCGTCCGTCCCACACTGACCATCCCACACTGACCATCCCACACTGACCATCCCACACTGACCTTCCCGCACTGACCGTCCCACACTGACCGCCCGTCCCACACTGACCGTCCCACACTGACCATCCCACACTGACCTTCCCGCACTGACCGTCCCACACTGACCGCCCGTCCCACACTGACCGTCCGTCCCACACTGACCGTCCAACACTGACCGTCCCACACTGACCGTCCGTCCCACACTGACCGTCGGTTCCCATACTGACCGTCCCACACTGACCGTCCCACACTGACCGTCCGTCCCACTCTGACCGTCCCACACTGACCATCCCACACTGACCGTCCCACACTGACCATCCGTCCCACACTGACCGTCCCTCACTGACCGTCCCACACTGACCATCCCACACTGACCGTCCCACACTGACCATCCCACTCTGACCATCCATCCCACACTGACCGTCCCACACTGAACGTCCCACACTGACCATCCCACACTGACCATCCCAATCTGACCGTCCCACACTCACCATCCTACACTGACCATCCCACACTGACCGTCCCACACTGACCGTCCCACACTGACCATCCCACGCTGACCGTCCATCCCACACTAACCATCCCACACTGACCGTCCCACACTGACCGTCCCACACTGACCATCTGTCCCACACTGACCATCCCACACTGACCATCCCACACTGACCGTCCGTCCCACACTGACCGTCCCACACTGACCATCCGTCCCACACTGACCGTCCCACACTGAGCGTCCCACACTGACCGTCCATCCCACACTGACCGGCCCCCACTGACCGTCCGTCCCACACTGACCGTCCCACACTGACCGTCCGTCCCACACTGACCGTCCGTCCCACACTGACCGTCCCACACTGACCATCTGTCCCACACTGACCGTCCGTCCCACACTAACCGTCCCACACTGACCATCCCACACTGACCATCCCACACTGACCGTCCGTCCCACACTGACCATCCCACACTGACCATCCCACTCAGACCATCCCACACTGACCTTCCCGCACTGACCGTCCCACACTGACCGTCCGTCCCATACTGACCGCCTGTCCCACACTGACCGTCCGTCCCACACTGACCGTCCCACACTGACCGTCCCATACTGACCGTCCGTCCCACACTGACCGTCCCACACTGACCGTCCGTCCCACACTGACCGTCCGTCCCACACTGACCATCCCACACTGACCGTCCCACACTGACCATCCGTCCCTCACTGATCGTCCCACACTGACCGTCCCACACTGACCGTCCCGCGCTGACCGTCCTACACTGACCGTCCGTCCCACACTGACCGTCCCACACTGACCGTCCGTCCCACACTGACCGTCCCACACTGACCATCTGTCGCACACTGACCATCCGTCCCACACTGTCCGTCCCACACTGACCGTCCCGCGCTGACCGTCCCACACTGACCGTCCGTCCCACACTGACCGCCCCACACTGACCGTCCGTCCCACACTGACCGTCCGTCCCACACTGACCGTCCCACACTGACCGTCCCACACTGACCATCCCACACTGACCGTCCCACGCTGACCATCCCACACTGACCATCCGTCCCACACTGACCGTCCCACACTGACCATCCCACACTGACCGTCCCACACTGACCGTCCCGCGCTGACGGTCCTACACTGACCGTCCGTCCCACACTGACCGTCCCACACTGACCGTCCCACGCTGACCATCCCACACTGACCGTCCCAAACTGACCATCCCACACTGACAATCCTGCACTGACCGTCCCACACTGACCGTCCGTCCCACACTGACCGTCCATCCCACACTGACCGTCCGTCCCACACTGACCGTCGGTTCCCACACTGACCGTCCCACACTGACCGTCCCACACTGACCATCCGTCCCACACTGACCGTCCCACACTGACCATCCCACACTTACCGTCTGTCCCCCACTGACCGTCCCACACTGACCGTCCGTCCCACACTGACCGTCCCGCACTGACCGTCCCACACTGACCATCCCACACTGACCGTCCCACACTGACCATCCCACTCTGACCATCCATCCCACACTGACCATCCCACACTGACCGTCCCACACTGACCATCCCAATCTGACCGTCCCACACTCACCATCCCACACTGACCGTCCCACATTGACCGTCCCACACTGACCGTCCCACATTGACCGTCCCACACTGACCATCCCACACTGACTGTCCCACACTGACCATCCCACACTGACCGTCCCACACTGACCATCCCACACTGACCGTCCCACACTGACCATCCGTCCCACACTGACCGTCCCACACTGAGCGTCCCACACTGACCGTCCGGCCCACACTGACCGTCCCGCACTGACCGTCCCAAACTGACCGTGTCACACTGATCATCCCACACTGACCATCCCACACTGACCATTCCGGACTGACCGTCCATCCCACACTGACCGTCCCACACTGACCGTCCGTCCCACACTGACCGTCCATCCCACACTGATCATCCCACAATTACCGTCCCACACTGACCGTCCGTCCCACACTGACCGTCCCCCACTGACCGTCCCACACTGACCATCCTGCACTGACCATCCCACACTGACCGTCCGTCCCACACTGACCGTCCGTCCCACACTGACCGTCCCACACTGACCGTCCCACACTGATCATCCCACACTGACCGTCCCACACTGACCATCCCGCACTGATCGTCCGTCCCACACTGACCGTCCCACACTGACCGTCCGTCCCACACTGAACATCCATCCCACACTGACCATCCCACAATGACCGTCCCACACTGACCGTCCGTCCCACACTGACCATCCCACACTGACCATCCCACACTGACCGTCCGTCCCACACTGACCAGCCCACACTGACCATCTGTCCCACACTGACCGTCCGTCCCACACTGACCGTCCCACACTGACCATCCCACACTGACCATCCCACACTGACCGTCCGTCCCACACTGACCATCCCACACTGACCATCCCACACTGACCTTCCCGCACTGACCGTCCCACACTGACCGCCCGTCCCACACTGACCGTCACACACTGACCATCCCACACTGACCTTCCCGCACTGACCGTCCCACACTGACCGCCCGTCCCACACTGACCGTCCGTCCCACACTGACCGTCCCACACTGACCGTCCCACACTGACCGTCCGTCCCACACTGACCGTCCCACACAGACCGTCCGTCTCACACTGACCGTCCCACACTGACCGTCCCACACTGACCATCCCACACTGACCATCCCACGCTGACCATCCCACACTGACCGTCCCAAACTGACCATCCCACACTGACCATCCTGCACTGACCGTCCCACACTGACCGTCCGTCCCACACTGACCGTCCATCCCACACTGACCGTCCGTCCCACACTGACCGTCCCACACTGACCGTCCCAAACTGACCGTGCCACACTGATCATCCCACACTGACTGTCCCACACTGACCATCCCGCACTGACCGTCCATCCCACACTGACCGTCCCACAATTACCGTCCCACACTGACCGTCTGTCCCACACTGACCGTCCCCCACTGACCGTCCCCCACTGACCGTCCCACACTGAGCATCCTGCACTGACCGTCCCACACTGACCGTCCGTCCCACACTGACCGTCCGTCCCACACTGACCGTCCCACACTGACCGTCCCACACTGATCATCCCACACTGACCGTCCCACACTGACCATCCCGCACTGACTGTCCTTCCCACACTGACCGTCCCACACTGACCGTCCGTCCCACACTGACCGTCCGTCCCACACTGACCGTCCCACACTGACCATCTGTCCCACACTGACCATCTGTCCCACACTGACCGTCCGTCCCACACTAACCGTCCCACACTGACCATCCCACACTGACCGTCCGTCCCACACTGACCATCCCACACTGACCATCCCACACTGACCATCCCACACTGACCTTCCCGCACTGACCGTCCCACACTGACCGCCCGTCCCACACTGACCGTCCCACACTGACCATCCCACACTGACCTTCCCGCACTGACCGTCCCACACTGACCGCCCGTCCCACACTGACCGTCCGTCCCACACTGACCGTCCCACACTGACCGTCCCACACTGACCGTCCGTCCCACACTGACCGTCGGTTCCCATACTGACCGTCCCACACTGACCGTCCCACACTGACCGTCCGTCCCACTCTGACCGTCCCACACTGACCATCCCACACTGACCGTCCCACACTGACCATCCGTCCCACACTGACCGTCCCTCACTGACCGTCCCACACTGACCATCCCACTCTGACCATCCATCCCACACTGACCGTCCCACACTGAACGTCCCACACTGACCATCCCACACTGACCATCCCAATCTGACCGTCCCACACTCACCATCCTACACTGACCATCCCACACTGACCGTCCCACACTGACCGTCCCACACTGACCATCCCACGCTGACCGTCCATCCCACACTAACCATCCCACACTGACCGTCCCACACTGACCGTCCCACACTGACCATCTGTCCCACACTGACCGTCCCACACTGACCGTCCCACACTGACCATCCCACACTGACCATCCCACACTGACCGTCCGTCCCACACTGACCGTCCCACACTGACCATCCGTCCCACACTGACCGTCCCACACTGAGCGTCCCACACTGACCGTCCATCCCACACTGACCGGCCCCCACTGACCGTCCGTCCCACACTGACCGTCCCACACTGACCGTCCGTCCCACACTGACCGTCCGTCCCACACTGACCATCTGTCCCACACTGACCGTCCGTCCCACACTAACCGTCCCACACTGACCATCCCACACTGACCATCCCACACTGACCATCCGTCCCACACTGACCATCCCACACTGACCATCCCACTCAGACCATCCCACACTGACCTTCCCGCACTGACCGTCCCACACTGACCGTCCGTCCCACACTGACCGCCTGTCCCACACTGACCGTCCGTCCCACACTGACCGTCCCACACTGACCGTCCCATACTGACCGTCCGTCCCACACTGACCGTCCCACACTGACCGTCCGTCCCACACTGACCGTCCGTCCCACACTGACCATCCCACACTGACCGTCCCACACTGACCATCCGTCCCTCACTGATCGTCCCACACTGACCGTCCCACACTGACCGTCCCGCGCTGACCGTCCTACACTGACCGTCCGTCCCACACTGACCGTCCCACACTGACCGTCCGTCCCACACTGACCGTCCCACACTGACCGTCTGTCGCACACTGACCATCCGTCCCACACTGTCCGTCCCACACTGACCGTCCCGCGCTGACCGTCCCACACTGACCGTCCGTCCCACACTGACCGCCCCACACTGACCGTCCGTCCCACACTGACCGTCCGTCCCACACTGACCGTCCCACACTGACCGTCCCACACTGACCGTCCCACACTGACCATCCCACACTGACCGTCCCACGCTGACCATCCCACACTGACCATCCGTCCCACACTGACCGTCCCACACTGACCATCCCACACTGACCGTCCCACACTGACCGTCCCGCGCTGACGGTCCTACACTGACCGTCCGTCCCACACTGACCGTCCCACACTGACCGTCCCACGCTGACCATCCCACACTGACCGTCCCAAACTGACCATCCCACACTGACCATCCTGCACTGACCTTCCCACACTGACCATCCGTCCCACACTGACCGTCCATCCCACACTGACCGTCCGTCCCACACTGACCGTCCCACACTGACCATCCCAAACTGACCGTGTCACACTGATCATCCCACACTGACCGTCCCACACTGACCATTCCGGACTGACCGTCCATCCCACACTGACCGTCCCACACTGACCGTCCGTCCCACACTGACCGTCCATCCCACACTGACCATCCCACAATTACCGTCCCACACTGACCGTCCGTCCCACACTGACCGTCCCCCACTGACCGTCCCACACTGACCATCCTGCACTGACTATCCCACACTGACCGTCCGTCCCACACTGACCGTCCGTCCCACACTGACCGTCCCACACTGACCGTCCCACACTGATCATCCCACACTGACCGTCCCACACTGACCATCCCGCACTGATCGTCCGTCCCACACTGACCGTCCCACACTGACCGTCCGTCCCACACTGAACGTCCATCCCACACTGACCATCCCACAATGACCGTCCCACACTGACCGTCCGTCCCACACTGACCATCCCACACTGACCGTCCCACACTGACCGTCCGTCCCACACTGACCAGCCCACACTGACCATCTGTCCCACACTGACCGTCCGTCCCACACTGACCGTCCCACACTGACCATCCCACACTGACCATCCCACACTGACCGTCCGTCCCACACTGACCATCCCACACTGACCATCCCACACTGACCTTCCCGCACTGACCGTCCCACACTGACCGCCCATCCCACACTGACCGTCACACACTGACCATCCCACACTGACCTTCCCGCACTGACCGTCCCACACTGACCGCCCGTCCCACACTGACCGTCCGTCCCACACTGACGGTCCCACACTGACCGTCCCACACTGACCGTCCGTCCCACACTGACCGTCGGTTCCCACACTGACCGTCCCACACTGACCGTCCCACACTGACCGTCCGTCCCACTCTGACCGTCCCACACTGACCATCCCACACTGACCATCTGTCCCCCACTGACCGTCCCACACTGACCGTCCGTCCCACACTGACCGTCCCACACTGACCATCCCACACTGACCGTCCCACACTGACCATCCATCCCACACTGACCGTCCCTCACTGACCATCCCACACTGACCGTCCCACACTGACCATCCCACTCTGACCATCCATCCCACACTGACCGTCCCACACTGACCGTCCCACACTGACCATCCCACACTGACCATCCCAATCTGACCGTCCCACACTCACCATCCCACACTGACCATCCCACACTGACCGTCCCACACTGACCGTCCCACACTGACCATCCCACGCTGACCGTCCATCCCACACTAACCATCCCACACTGACCGTCCCACACTGACCGTCCCACACTGACCGTCTGTCCCACACTGACCGTCCCACACTGACCATCCCACACTGACTGTCCCACACTGACCATCCCACATTGACCATCCCACACTGACCGTCCGTCCCACACTGACCGTCCCACACTGACCATCCGTCCCACACTGACCGTCCCACACTGAGCGTCCCACACTGACCGTCCGTCCCGCACTGACCGTCCCAAACTGACCGTCCCACACTGATCATCCCACTCTGACCATCCATCCCACACTGACCATCCCACACTGACCATCCGTCCCACACTGACCATCCCACACTGACCATCCCACACTGACCATCCCACACTGACCGTCCCAAACTGACCATCCCACACTGACCATCCTGCACTGACCGTCCCACACTGACCGTCCGTCCCACACTGACCGTCCATCCCTCACTGACCGTCCATCCCACAATGACCGTCCCACAATGACCGTCCCAAACTGACCGTCCCACACTGATCATCCCACACTGACCGTCCCACACTGACCATCCCACACTGACCGTCCCACACTGACCATCCCACACTGACCGTCCATCCCACACTGACCATCCCACACTGACCGTCCCACACTGACCATCCGTCCTACACTGACCGTCCCACACTGACCATCCCACACTGACCATCCCACACTGACTGTCCCACACTGACCATCCCACGCTGACCGTCCATCCCACACTAACCATCCCACACTGACCGTCCCACACTGACCGTCCCACACTGACCGTCTGTCCCACACTGACCGTCCCACACTGACCATCCATCCCACACTGACCGTCCGTCCCACACTGACCGTCCCACACTGACCGTCCGTCCCACACTCACCGTCCGTCCCACACTCACCGTCCATCCCACACTGACCATCCCACAATGACCGTCCCAAACTGACCGTCCCACACTGACCATCCATCCCACACTGACCGTCCGTCCCACACTCACCGTCCATCCCACACTGACCGTCCCACACTGACCGTCCCACACTGACCATCCTGCACTGACCGTCCCACACTGACCGTCCGTCCCACACTGACCGTCCGTCCCACACTGACCGGCCCAAACTGACCGTCCCACACTGATCATCCCACACTGACCGTCCCACACTGACCATCCCGCACTGACCGTCCGTCCCACACTGACCGGCCCAAACTGACCGTCCCACACTGATCATCCCACACTGACCGTCCCACACTGACCATCCCACACTGAACGTCCATCCCACACTTCCCATCCCACAATGACCGTCCCACACTGACCGTCCGTCCCACACTGACCATCCCACACTGACCGTCCCACACTGACCGTCCGTCCCACAGTGACCAGCCCACACTGACCATCTGTCCCAAACTGACCGTCCGTCCCACACTGACCGTCCCACACTGACCATCCCACACTGACCGTCCGTCCCACACTGACCATCCCACCTGACCATCCCACACTGACCATCCCACACTGACCTTCCCGCACTGACCGTCCCACACTGACCGTCCCACACTGACCGTTCCACACTGACCGTCCGTCCCACACTGACCGTCGGTTCCCACACTGACCGTCCCACACTGACCGTCCCACACTGACCATCCGTCCCACACTGACCGTCCCACACTGACCATCCCACACTTACCGTCTGTCCCCCACTGACCGTCCCACACTGACCGTCCGTCCCACACTGACCGTCCCGCACTGACCGTCCCACACTGACCATCCCACACTGACCGTCCCACACTGACCATCCCACTCTGACCATCCATCCCACACTGACCGTCCCACACTGACCGTCCCACACTGACCATCCCAATCTGACCGTCCCACACTCACCATCCCACACTGACCGTCCCACATTGACCGTCCCACACTGACCGTCCCACATTGACCGTCCCACACTGACCATCCCACACTGACTGTCCCACACTGACCATCCCACACTGACCGTCCCACACTGACCATCCCACACTGACCGTCCCACACTGACCATCCGTCCCACACTGACCGTCCCACACTGAGCGTCCCACACTGACCGTCCGGCCCACACTGACCGTCCCGCACTGACCGTCCCACACTGACCATCGCACTCTGACCATCCATCCCACACTGACCGTCCCACACTGACCGTCTGTCCCACACTGACCATCCCACACTGACCATCCCACACTGAACATCCATCCCACACTGACCGTCCCACACTGACCGTCCGTCCCACACTGACCGTCCCACACTGACCATCCCACTCTGACCATCTATCCCACACTGACCGTCCCACACTGACCGTCCGTCCCACACTGACCATCCCACACTGACCGTCCCACACTGACCATCCCACACTGACCATCCTGCACTGACCTTCCCGCACTGACCGTCCCACACTGACCGTCCGTCCCACACTGACCGTCCCACACTGACCGTTCCACACTGACCGTCCGTCCCACACTGACCGTCGGTTCCCACACTGACCATCCCACACTGACCGTCCGTCCCACACTGACCATCCCACACTGACCGCCCCACACTGACCATCCCACACTGACCATCCCACTCTGACCGTCCCACACTGACCATCCCACACTGACCGTCCCACGCTGACCTTCCCACACTGACCGTCCGTCCCACACTGACCGTCCCACACTGACCATCCCACACTGACCGTCCCACACTGACTGTCCCGCGCTGACGGTCCTACACTGACCGTCCGTCCCACACTGACCGTCCCACACTGACCGTCCCACACTGACCATCCCACACTGACCGTCCCACGCTGACCATCCCTCACTGACCGTCCCAAACTGACCATCCCACACTGACCATCCTGCACTGACCGTCCCACACTGACCGTCCGTCCCACACTGACCATCCATCCCACACTGACCGTCCATCCCACACTGACCGTCCCACACTGACCGTCCCAAACTGACCGTGCCACACTGATCATCCCACACTGACCGTCCCACACTGACCATCCCGCACTGACCGTCCATCCCACACTGACCGTCCCACACTGACCGTCCGTCCCACACTGACCGTCCATCCCACACTGACCATCCCACAATTACCATCCCACACTGACCGTCCGTCCCACACTGACCGTCCCCCACTGACCGTCCCACACTGACCATCCTGCACTGACCATCCCACACTGACCATCCGTCCCACACTGACCGTCCGTTCCACACTGACCGTCCCACACTGACCGTCCCACACTGATCATCCCACACTGACCGTCCCACACTGACCATCCCGCACTGACCGTCCGTCCCACACTGACCGTCCCACACTGACCGTCCATCCCACACTGAACGTCCATCCCTCACTGACCATCCCACAATGACCGTCCCACACTGACCGTCCGTCCCACACTGACCATCCCACACTGACCGTCCCAGACTGACCGTCCATCCCACACTGACCATCCCACAATGACCGTCCCACACTGACAGTCCCACACTGACCATCCATCCCACACTGACCGTCCGTCCCACACTGACTGTCCCACACTGACCGTCCGTCCCACACTGACCGTCCCACACTGACCGTTCCACACTGACCGTCCGTCCCACACTGACCGTCGGTTCCCACACTGACCATCCCACACTGACCGTCCGTCCCACACTGACCATCCCACACTGACCGTCCCACACTGACCATTCCACACTGACCGTCCCACACTGACCATCCGTCCCACACTGACCATCCCTCACTGACCGTCCCACACTGACCATCCCACACTGACCGTCCCACACTGACCATCCCACACTGACCGTCCCACACTGGTCATCCCTCACTGACCGTGCCACACTGATCATCCCACACTGACCGTCCCACACTGACCATCCCACTCTGACCATCCATCCCACACTGACCGTCCCACACTGACCGTCCCACACTGACCATCCCACACTGACCATCCCAATCTGACCGTCCCATACTGACCATCCCACACTGACCGTCCCACACTGACCGTCCCACACTGACCATCCCACGCTGACCGTCCATCCCACACTAACCATCCCACACTGACCGTCCCACACTGACCGTCCCACACTGACCGTCTGTCCCACACTGACCGTCCCACACTGACCATCCCACACTGACCGTCCCACACTGACCATCCCACACTGACCATCCCACACTGACCATCCGTCTCACACTGACCGTCCCACACTGACTATCCGTCCCACACTGACCGTCCCACACTGAGCGTCCCACACTGACCGTCCGTCCTGCACTGACCGTCCCAAACTGACCGTCCCACACTGATCATCCCACTCTGACCATCCATCCCACACTGACCATCCCACACTGACCGTCCGTCCCACACTGACCATCCCACACTGACCATCCCACACTGACCATCCCACACTGACCGTCCCAAACTGACCATCCCACACTGACCATCCTGCACTGACCGTCCCACACTGACCGTCCGTCCCACACTGACCGTCCATCCCTCACTGACCGTCCGTCCCACAATGACCGTCCCACAATGACCGTCCCAAACTGACTGTCCCACACTGATCATCCCACACTGACCGTCCCACACTGACCATCCCGCACTGACCGTCCGTCCTACACTGACCATCCCACACTGACCGTCCCACACTAACCATCCCACACTGACCGTCCCACACTGACCGTCCCACACTGACCATCCCACGCTGACCGTCCATCCCACACTAACCATCCCACACTGACCGTCCCACACTGACCGTCCCACACTGACCGTCTGTCCCACACTGACCGTCCCACACTGACCGTCCCACACTGACCATCCATCCCACACTGACCGTCCGTCCCACACTGACCGTCCCACACTGACCGTCCGTCCCACACTCACCGTCCATCCCACACTGACCATCCCACAATGACCGTCCCACACTGACCGTCCCACACTGACCATCCATCCCACACTGACCGTCCGTCTCACACTGACTGTCCCACACTGACCGTCCATCCCACACTGACCGTCCCACACTGACCGTCCCACACTGACCATCTGTCCCACACTGACCATCTGTCCCACACTGACCGTCCGTCCCACACTGACCGTCCCACACTGACCATCCCACACTGACTGTCCGTCCCACACTGACCGTTCCACACTGACCGTCCGTCCCACACTGACCGTCGGTTCCCACACTGACCGTCCCACACTGACCGTCCCACACTGACCGTCCGTCCCACTCTGACCATCCCACACTGACCGTCCCACACTGACCATCCGTCCCACACTGACCGTCCCACACTGAGCGTCCCACACTGACCGTCCGGCCCACACTGACCGTCCCGCACTGACCGTCCCACACTGACCATCCCACTCTGACCATCAATCCCACACTGACCGTCCCACACTGACCGTCTGTCCCACACTGACCATCCCACACTGACCATCCCACACTGAACATCCATCCCACACTGACCGTCCCACACTGACCGTCCGTCCCACACTGACCGTCCCACACTGACCATCCCACTCTGACCATCCATCCCACACTGACCGTCCCACACTGACCATCCGTCCCACACTGACCATCCCACACTGACCGTCCCACACTGACCATCCCACACTGACCATCCTGCACTGACCTTCCCGCACTGACCGTCCCACACTGACCGTCCGTCCCACACTGACCGTCCCACACTGACCGTTCCACACTGACCGTCCGTCCCACACTGACCGTCGGTTCCCACACTGACCGTCCCACACTGACCGTCCGTCCCACACTGACCATCCCTCACTGACCGTCCCACACTGACCATCCCACACTGACCATCCCACACTGACCGTCCCACACTGACCATCCCACACTGACCGTCCCACGCTGACCATCCCACACTGACCGTCCGTCCCACACTGACCGTCCCACACTGACCATCCCACACTGACCGTCCCACACTGACCGTCCCGCGCTGACGGTCCTACACTGACCGTCCGTCCCACACTGACCGTCCCACACTGACCGTCCCACACTGACCGTCCCAAACTGACCATCCCACCACTGACCATCCTGCACTGACCGTCCCACACTGACCGTCCGTCCCACACTGACCGTCCATCCCACACTGACCGTCCGTCCCACACTGACCGTCCCACACTGACCGTCCCAAACTGACCATGCCACACTGATCATCCCACACTGACCGTCCCACACTGACCATCCCGCACTGACCGTCCATCCCACACTGACCGTCCCACACTGACCGTCCGTCCCACACTGACCGTCCATCCCACACTGACCATCCCACAATTACCGTCCCACACTGACCGTCCGTCCCACACTGACCGTCCCCCACTGACCGTCCCACACTGACCATCCTGCACTGACCATCCCACACTGACCGTCCGTCCCACACTGACCGTCCGTCCCACACTGAACGTTCCACACTGACCGTCCCACACTGATTATCCCACACTGACCGTCCCACACTGACCATCCCGCACTGACCATCCGTCCCACACTGACCGTCCCACACTGACCGTCCGTCCCACACTGAACGTCCATCCCACACTGACCATCCCACAATGACCGTCCCACACTGACCGTCCGTCCCACACTGACCATCCCACACTGACCGTCCCACACTGACCGTCCGTCCCACACTGACCAGCCCACACTGACCATCTGTCCCACACTGACCGTCCGTCCCACACTGACCGTCCCACACTGACCATCCCACACTGACCATCCCACACTGACCGTCCGTCCCACACTGACCATCCCACACTGACCATCCCACACTGACCTTCCCGCACTGACCGTCCCACACTGACCGCCCGTCCCACACTGACCGTCCCACACTGACCATCCCACACTGACCTTCCCGCACTGACCGTCCCACACTGACCGCCCGTCCCACACTGACCGTCCGTCCCACACTGACCGTCCCACACTGACCGTCCCACACTGACCGTCCGTCCCACACTGACCGTCGGTTCCCACACTGACCGTCCCACACTGACCGTCCCACACTGACCGTCCGTCCCACTCTGACCGTCCCACACTGACCATCACACACTGACCGTCTGTCTCCCACTGACCGTCCCACACTGACCGTCCCTCACTGACCGTCCCACACTGACCATCCCACACTGACCGTCCCACACTGACCATCCCACTCTGACCATCCATCCCACACTGACCGTCCCACACTGACCGTCCCACACTGACCATCCCACACTGACCATCCCAATCTGACCGTCCCACACTGACCATCCCACACTGACCGTCCCACACTGACCGTCCCACACTGACCATCCCACACTGACCATCCATCCCACACTAACCATCCCACACTGACCGTCCCACACTGACCGTCCCACACTGACCGTCTGTCCCACACTGACCGTCCCACACTGACCATCCCACACTGACTGTCCCACACTGACCATCCCACACTGACCATCCCACACTGACCGTCCGTCCCACACTGACCGTCCCACACTGACCATCCCACACTGACCATCCGTCCCACACTGACCATCCCACACTGACCATCCCACACTGACCGTCCGTCCCACACTGACCGTCCCACACTGACCATCCGTCCCACACTGACCGTCCCACACTGAGCGTCCCACACTGACCATCCGTCCCACACTGACCGTCCCACACTGACCATCCCACACTGACCATCCGTCCCACACTGACCATCCCACACTGACCATCCCACACTGACCATCCCACACTGACCGTCCCAAACTGACCATCCCACACTGACCATCCCACACTGACCGTCCTACACTGACCGTCCCACACTGACCATCCCACACTGACCGTCCCACACTAACCATCCCACACTGACCGTCCCACATTGATCGTCCCACACTGACCATCCCACACTGACCGTCCCACACTGACCATCCCACACTGACCGTCCGTCCCACACTGACCATCCCACACTGACCGCCCACACTGACCGTCCCACACTGACCATCCCACGCTGACCGTCCATTACCACACTAACCATCCCACACTGACCGTCCCACACTGACCGTCCCACACTGACCGTCCCACACTGACCATCCATCCCACACTGACCGTCCTACACTGACCGTCCCACACTGACCATCCATCCCACACTGACCGTCCGTCCCACACTGACTGTCCCACACTGACCGTCCGTCCCACACTGACCGTCCCACACTGACCGTCCCACACTGACCATCCTGCACTGACCGTCCCACACTGACCGTCCGTCCCACACTGACCGTCCGTCCCACACTGACCGACCCAAACTGACCGTCCCACACTGATCATCCCACACTGACCGTCCCACACTGACCATCCCGCACTGACCGTCCGTCCCACACTGACCGTCCCACACTGACTGTCCGTTCCACACTGAACGTCCATCCCACACTGACCATCCCACAATGACCATCCCACACTGACCGTCCGTCCCACGCTGACCATCCCACACTGACCATCCCACACTGACCATCCCACACTGACCATCCTGCACTGACCGTCCCACACTGACCGTCCGTCCCACACTGACCGTCCGTCCCACACTGACCGTGCCACACTGACCGTTCCACACTGACCGTCCGTCCCACACTGACCGTCGGTTCCCACACTGACCGTCCCACACTGACCGTCCCACACTGACCGTCCGTCCCACACTGACCATCCGTCCACACTGACCGTGCCACACTGACCATTCCACACTGACCGTCCGTCCCACACTGACCGTCGGTTCCCACACTGACCGTCCCACACTGACCGTCCCACACTGACCGTCCCACACTGACCGTCCGTCCCACACTGACCGTCCCACACTGACCGTCCCACACTGACCATCCCACACTCACCGTCTGTCCCCCACTGACCGTCCCACACTGACCGTCCATCCAACACTGACCGTCCCGCACTGACCGTCCCACACTGACCATCCCACACTGACCGTCCCACACTGACAATCCCACTCTGACCATCCATCCCACACTGACCGTCCCACACTGACCTTCCCACACTGACCATCCCAATCTGACCATCGCACACTCACCATCCCACACTGACCGTCCCACATTGACCGTCCCACACTGACCATCCCACACTGATCGTCCCACACTGACCATCCCACACTGACCGTCCCACACTGACCAACCCACACTGACCATCCCACACTGACCGTCCGTCCCACACTGACCATCCCACACTGAGCGTCCCACACTGACCGTCCGGCCCACACTGACCGTCCCGCACTGACCGTCCCACACTGACCATCTCACTCTGACCATCCATCCCACACTGACCGTCCCACACTGACCGTCTGTCCCACACTGACCATCCCACACTGACCATCCCACACTGAACATCCATCCCACACTGACCGTCCCACACTGACCGTCCGTCCCACACTGACCGTCCCACACTGACCATCCCACTCTGACCATCCATCCCACACTGCCCGTCCCACACTGACCGTCCGTCCCACACTGACCATCCCACACTGACCGTCCCACACTGACCATCCCACACTGACCATCCTGCACGGACCGTCCCACACTGACCATCCGTCCCACACTGACCATCCATCCCACACTGACCGTCCGTCCCACAATGACCGTCCCACAATGATCGTCCCAAACTGACCGTCCCACACTGATCATCCCACACTGACGTCCCACACTGACCATCCCGCACTGACCGTCCGTCCTACACTGACCGTCCCACTCTGACCATCCCACACTGACCATCCCACACTGACCGTCCCACACTAACCATCCCACACTGACCGTCCCACATTGACCGTCCCACACTGACCATCCCACACTGACCGTCCCACACTGACCATCCCACACTGACCGTCTGTCCCACACTGACCGTCCCACACTGACCGTCCCACACTGACCATCCCACGCTGACCATCCATCCCACACTAACCATCCCACACTGACCGTCCCACACTGACCGTCCCACACTGACCGTCTGTCCCACACTGACCGTCCCACACTGACCGTCCCACACTGACCATCCATCCCACACTGACCGTCCGTCCCACACTGACCGTCCCACACTGACCGTCCGTCCCACACTCACCGTCCATCACACACTGACCATCCCACAATGACCGTCCCACACTGACCGTCCCACACTGACCATCCATCCCACACTGACCGTCCGTCTCACACTGACTGTCCCACACTGACCGTCCGTCCCACACTGACCGTCCCACACTGACCGTCCCACACTGACCATCCTGCACTGACCGTCCCACACTGACCGTCCGTCCCACACTGACCGTCCGTCCCACACTGACCGACCCAAACTGACCGTCCCACACTGATCATCCCACACTGACCGTCCCACACTGACCATCCCGAACTGACCGTCCGTCCCACACTGACCGTCCCACACTGACTGTCCGTTCCACACTGAACGTCCATCCCACACTGACCATCCCACAATGACCGTCCCACACTGACCGTCCGTCCCACACTGACCATCCCACAATTACCATCCCACACTGACCGTCCGTCCCACACTGACCGTCCCCCACTGACCGTCCCACACTGACCATCCTGCACTGACCATCCCACACTGACCATCCGTCCCACACTGACCGTCCGTTCCACACTGACCGTCCCACACTGACCGTCCCACACTGATCATCCCACACTGACCGTCCCACACTGACCATCCCGCACTGACCGTCCGTCCCACACTGACCGTCCCACACTGACCGTCCATCCCACACTGAACGTCCATCCCTCACTGACCATCCCACAATGACCGTCCCACACTGACCGTCCGTCCCACACTGACCATCCCACACTGACCGTCCCAGACTGACCGTCCATCCCACACTGACCATCCCACAATGACCGTCCCACACTGACAGTCCCACACTGACCATCCATCCCACACTGACCGTCCGTCCCACACTGACTGTCCCACACTGACCGTCCGTCCCACACTGACCGTCCCACACTGACCGTTCCACACTGACCGTCCGTCCCACACTGACCGTCGGTTCCCACACTGACCATCCCACACTGACCGTCCGTCCCACACTGACCATCCCACACTGACCGTCCCACACTGACCATTCCACACTGACCGTCCCACACTGACCATCCGTCCCACACTGACCATCCCTCACTGACCGTCCCACACTGACCATCCCACACTGACCGTCCCACACTGACCATCCCACACTGACCGTCCCACACTGGTCATCCCTCACTGACCGTGCCACACTGATCATCCCACACTGACCGTCCCACACTGACCATCCCACTCTGACCATCCATCCCACACTGACCGTCCCACACTGACCGTCCCACACTGACCATCCCACACTGACCATCCCAATCTGACCGTCCCATACTGACCATCCCACACTGACCGTCCCACACTGACCGTCCCACACTGACCATCCCACGCTGACCGTCCATCCCACACTAACCATCCCACACTGACCGTCCCACACTGACCGTCCCACACTGACCGTCTGTCCCACACTGACCGTCCCACACTGACCATCCCACACTGACCGTCCCACACTGACCATCCCACACTGACCATCCCACACTGACCATCCGTCTCACACTGACCGTCCCACACTGACTATCCGTCCCACACTGACCGTCCCACACTGAGCGTCCCACACTGACCGTCCGTCCTGCACTGACCGTCCCAAACTGACCGTCCCACACTGATCATCCCACTCTGACCATCCATCCCACACTGACCATCCCACACTGACCGTCCGTCCCACACTGACCATCCCACACTGACCATCCCACACTGACCATCCCACACTGACCGTCCCAAACTGACCATCCCACACTGACCATCCTGCACTGACCGTCCCACACTGACCGTCCGTCCCACACTGACCGTCCATCCCTCACTGACCGTCCGTCCCACAATGACCGTCCCACAATGACCGTCCCAAACTGACTGTCCCACACTGATCATCCCACACTGACCGTCCCACACTGACCATCCCGCACTGACCGTCCGTCCTACACTGACCATCCCACACTGACCGTCCCACACTAACCATCCCACACTGACCGTCCCACACTGACCGTCCCACACTGACCATCCCACGCTGACCGTCCATCCCACACTAACCATCCCACACTGACCGTCCCACACTGACCGTCCCACACTGACCGTCTGTCCCACACTGACCGTCCCACACTGACCGTCCCACACTGACCATCCATCCCACACTGACCGTCCGTCCCACACTGACCGTCCCACACTGACCGTCCGTCCCACACTCACCGTCCATCCCACACTGACCATCCCACAATGACCGTCCCACACTGACCGTCCCACACTGACCATCCATCCCACACTGACCGTCCGTCTCACACTGACTGTCCCACACTGACCGTCCATCCCACACTGACCGTCCCACACTGACCGTCCCACACTGACCATCTGTCCCACACTGACCATCTGTCCCACACTGACCGTCCGTCCCACACTGACCGTCCCACACTGACCATCCCACACTGACTGTCCGTCCCACACTGACCGTTCCACACTGACCGTCCGTCCCACACTGACCGTCGGTTCCCACACTGACCGTCCCACACTGACCGTCCCACACTGACCGTCCGTCCCACTCTGACCATCCCACACTGACCGTCCCACACTGACCATCCGTCCCACACTGACCGTCCCACACTGAGCGTCCCACACTGACCGTCCGGCCCACACTGACCGTCCCGCACTGACCGTCCCACACTGACCATCCCACTCTGACCATCAATCCCACACTGACCGTCCCACACTGACCGTCTGTCCCACACTGACCATCCCACACTGACCATCCCACACTGAACATCCATCCCACACTGACCGTCCCACACTGACCGTCCGTCCCACACTGACCGTCCCACACTGACCATCCCACTCTGACCATCCATCCCACACTGACCGTCCCACACTGACCATCCGTCCCACACTGACCATCCCACACTGACCGTCCCACACTGACCATCCCACACTGACCATCCTGCACTGACCTTCCCGCACTGACCGTCCCACACTGACCGTCCGTCCCACACTGACCGTCCCACACTGACCGTTCCACACTGACCGTCCGTCCCACACTGACCGTCGGTTCCCACACTGACCGTCCCACACTGACCGTCCGTCCCACACTGACCATCCCTCACTGACCGTCCCACACTGACCATCCCACACTGACCATCCCACACTGACCGTCCCACACTGACCATCCCACACTGACCGTCCCACGCTGACCATCCCACACTGACCGTCCGTCCCACACTGACCGTCCCACACTGACCATCCCACACTGACCGTCCCACACTGACCGTCCCGCGCTGACGGTCCTACACTGACCGTCCGTCCCACACTGACCGTCCCACACTGACCGTCCCACACTGACCGTCCCAAACTGACCATCCCACCACTGACCATCCTGCACTGACCGTCCCACACTGACCGTCCGTCCCACACTGACCGTCCATCCCACACTGACCGTCCGTCCCACACTGACCGTCCCACACTGACCGTCCCAAACTGACCATGCCACACTGATCATCCCACACTGACCGTCCCACACTGACCATCCCGCACTGACCGTCCATCCCACACTGACCGTCCCACACTGACCGTCCGTCCCACACTGACCGTCCATCCCACACTGACCATCCCACAATTACCGTCCCACACTGACCGTCCGTCCCACACTGACCGTCCCCCACTGACCGTCCCACACTGACCATCCTGCACTGACCATCCCACACTGACCGTCCGTCCCACACTGACCGTCCGTCCCACACTGAACGTTCCACACTGACCGTCCCACACTGATTATCCCACACTGACCGTCCCACACTGACCATCCCGCACTGACCATCCGTCCCACACTGACCGTCCCACACTGACCGTCCGTCCCACACTGAACGTCCATCCCACACTGACCATCCCACAATGACCGTCCCACACTGACCGTCCGTCCCACACTGACCATCCCACACTGACCGTCCCACACTGACCGTCCGTCCCACACTGACCAGCCCACACTGACCATCTGTCCCACACTGACCGTCCGTCCCACACTGACCGTCCCACACTGACCATCCCACACTGACCATCCCACACTGACCGTCCGTCCCACACTGACCATCCCACACTGACCATCCCACACTGACCTTCCCGCACTGACCGTCCCACACTGACCGCCCGTCCCACACTGACCGTCCCACACTGACCATCCCACACTGACCTTCCCGCACTGACCGTCCCACACTGACCGCCCGTCCCACACTGACCGTCCGTCCCACACTGACCGTCCCACACTGACCGTCCCACACTGACCGTCCGTCCCACACTGACCGTCGGTTCCCACACTGACCGTCCCACACTGACCGTCCCACACTGACCGTCCGTCCCACTCTGACCGTCCCACACTGACCATCACACACTGACCGTCTGTCCCCCACTGACCGTCCCACACTGACCGTCCCTCACTGACCGTCCCACACTGACCATCCCACACTGACCGTCCCACACTGACCATCCCACTCTGACCATCCATCCCACACTGACCGTCCCACACTGACCGTCCCACACTGACCATCCCACACTGACCATCCCAATCTGACCGTCCCACACTGACCATCCCACACTGACCGTCCCACACTGACCGTCCCACACTGACCATCCCACACTGACCATCCATCCCACACTAACCATCCCACACTGACCGTCCCACACTGACCGTCCCACACTGACCGTCTGTCCCACACTGACCGTCCCACACTGACCATCCCACACTGACTGTCCCACACTGACCATCCCACACTGACCATCCCACACTGACCGTCCGTCCCACACTGACCGTCCCACACTGACCATCCCACACTGACCATCCGTCCCACACTGACCATCCCACACTGACCATCCCACACTGACCGTCCGTCCCACACTGACCGTCCCACACTGACCATCCGTCCCACACTGACCGTCCCACACTGAGCGTCCCACACTGACCATCCGTCCCACACTGACCGTCCCACACTGACCATCCCACACTGACCATCCGTCCCACACTGACCATCCCACACTGACCATCCCACACTGACCATCCCACACTGACCGTCCCAAACTGACCATCCCACACTGACCATCCCACACTGACCGTCCTACACTGACCGTCCCACACTGACCATCCCACACTGACCGTCCCACACTAACCATCCCACACTGACCGTCCCACATTGATCGTCCCACACTGACCATCCCACACTGACCGTCCCACACTGACCATCCCACACTGACCGTCCGTCCCACACTGACCATCCCACACTGACCGCCCACACTGACCGTCCCACACTGACCATCCCACGCTGACCGTCCATTACCACACTAACCATCCCACACTGACCGTCCCACACTGACCGTCCCACACTGACCGTCCCACACTGACCATCCATCCCACACTGACCGTCCTACACTGACCGTCCCACACTGACCATCCATCCCACACTGACCGTCCGTCCCACACTGACTGTCCCACACTGACCGTCCGTCCCACACTGACCGTCCCACACTGACCGTCCCACACTGACCATCCTGCACTGACCGTCCCACACTGACCGTCCGTCCCACACTGACCGTCCGTCCCACACTGACCGACCCAAACTGACCGTCCCACACTGATCATCCCACACTGACCGTCCCACACTGACCATCCCGCACTGACCGTCCGTCCCACACTGACCATCCCACACTGACTGTCCGTTCCACACTGAACGTCCATCCCACACTGACCATCCCACAATGACCATCCCACACTGACCGTCCGTCCCACGCTGACCATCCCACACTGACCATCCCACACTGACCATCCCACACTGACCATCCTGCACTGACCGTCCCACACTGACCGTCCGTCCCACACTGACCGTCCGTCCCACACTGACCGTGCCACACTGACCGTTCCACACTGACCGTCCGTCCCACACTGACCGTCGGTTCCCACACTGACCGTCCCACACTGACCGTCCCACACTGACCGTCCGTCCCACACTGACCATCCGTCCACACTGACCGTGCCACACTGACCATTCCACACTGACCGTCCGTCCCACACTGACCGTCGGTTCCCACACTGACCGTCCCACACTGACCGTCCCACACTGACCGTCCCACACTGACCGTCCGTCCCACACTGACCGTCCCACACTGACCGTCCCACACTGACCATCCCACACTCACCGTCTGTCCCCCACTGACCGTCCCACACTGACCGTCCATCCAACACTGACCGTCCCGCACTGACCGTCCCACACTGACCATCCCACACTGACCGTCCCACACTGACAATCCCACTCTGACCATCCATCCCACACTGACCGTCCCACACTGACCTTCCCACACTGACCATCCCAATCTGACCATCGCACACTCACCATCCCACACTGACCGTCCCACATTGACCGTCCCACACTGACCATCCCACACTGATCGTCCCACACTGACCATCCCACACTGACCGTCCCACACTGACCAACCCACACTGACCATCCCACACTGACCGTCCGTCCCACACTGACCATCCCACACTGAGCGTCCCACACTGACCGTCCGGCCCACACTGACCGTCCCGCACTGACCGTCCCACACTGACCATCTCACTCTGACCATCCATCCCACACTGACCGTCCCACACTGACCGTCTGTCCCACACTGACCATCCCACACTGACCATCCCACACTGAACATCCATCCCACACTGACCGTCCCACACTGACCGTCCGTCCCACACTGACCGTCCCACACTGACCATCCCACTCTGACCATCCATCCCACACTGCCCGTCCCACACTGACCGTCCGTCCCACACTGACCATCCCACACTGACCGTCCCACACTGACCATCCCACACTGACCATCCTGCACGGACCGTCCCACACTGACCATCCGTCCCACACTGACCATCCATCCCACACTGACCGTCCGTCCCACAATGACCGTCCCACAATGATCGTCCCAAACTGACCGTCCCACACTGATCATCCCACACTGACGTCCCACACTGACCATCCCGCACTGACCGTCCGTCCTACACTGACCGTCCCACTCTGACCATCCCACACTGACCATCCCACACTGACCGTCCCACACTAACCATCCCACACTGACCGTCCCACATTGACCGTCCCACACTGACCATCCCACACTGACCGTCCCACACTGACCATCCCACACTGACCGTCTGTCCCACACTGACCGTCCCACACTGACCGTCCCACACTGACCATCCCACGCTGACCATCCATCCCACACTAACCATCCCACACTGACCGTCCCACACTGACCGTCCCACACTGACCGTCTGTCCCACACTGACCGTCCCACACTGACCGTCCCACACTGACCATCCATCCCACACTGACCGTCCGTCCCACACTGACCGTCCCACACTGACCGTCCGTCCCACACTCACCGTCCATCACACACTGACCATCCCACAATGACCGTCCCACACTGACCGTCCCACACTGACCATCCATCCCACACTGACCGTCCGTCTCACACTGACTGTCCCACACTGACCGTCCGTCCCACACTGACCGTCCCACACTGACCGTCCCACACTGACCATCCTGCACTGACCGTCCCACACTGACCGTCCGTCCCACACTGACCGTCCGTCCCACACTGACCGACCCAAACTGACCGTCCCACACTGATCATCCCACACTGACCGTCCCACACTGACCATCCCGAACTGACCGTCCGTCCCACACTGACCGTCCCACACTGACTGTCCGTTCCACACTGAACGTCCATCCCACACTGACCATCCCACAATGACCGTCCCACACTGACCGTCCGTCCCACACTGACCATCCCACAATGACCGTCCCACACTGACCGTCCGTCCCACAGTGACCAGCCCACACTGACCATCTGTCCCACACTGACCGTCCGTCCCACACTGACCGTCCCACACTGACCATCCCACACTGACCGTCTGTCCCACACTGACCATCCCACACTGACCATCCCACACTGACCATCCCACACTGACCTTCCCGCACTGACCGTCCCACACTGACCGTCCGTCCCACACTGACCGTCGGTTCCCACACTGACCGTCCCACACTGACCGTCCCACACTGATCATCCCACACTGACCGTCCCACACTGACCATCCCGAACTGACCGTCCGTCCCACACTGACCGTCCCACACTGACTGTCCGTTCCACACTGAACGTCCATCCCACACTGACCATCCCACAATGACCGTCCCACACTGACCGTCCGTCCCACACTGACCATCCCACAATGACCGTCCCACACTGACCGTCCGTCCCACAGTGACCAGCCCACACTGACCATCTGTCCCACACTGACCGTCCGTCCCACACTGACCGTCCCACACTGACCATCCCACACTGACCGTCTGTCCCACACTGACCATCCCACACTGACCATCCCACACTGACCATCCCACACTGACCTTCCCACACTGACCGTTCCACACTGACCGTCCGTCCCACGCTGACCGTCGGTTCCCACACTGACCGTCCCACACTGACCGTCCCACACTGACCGTCCCACACTGACCATCCCACGCTGACCATCCATCCCACACTAACCATCCCACACTGACCGTCCCACACTGACCGTCCCACACTGACCGTCTGTCCCACACTGACCGTCCCACACTGACCGTCCCACACTGACCATCCATCCCACACTGACCGTCCGTCCCACACTGACCGTCCCACACTGACCGTCCGTCCCACACTCACCGTCCATCACACACTGACCATCCCACAATGACCGTCCCACACTGACCGTCCCACACTGACCATCCATCCCACACTGACCGTCCGTCTCACACTGACTGTCCCACACTGACCGTCCGTCCCACACTGACCGTCCCACACTGACCGTCCCACACTGACCATCCTGCACTGACCGTCCCACACTGACCGTCCGTCCCACACTGACCGTCCGTCCCACACTGACCGACCCAAACTGACCGTCCCACACTGATCATCCCACACTGACCGTCCCACACTGACCATCCCGAACTGACCGTCCGTCCCACACTGACCGTCCCACACTGACTGTCCGTTCCACACTGAACGTCCATCCCACACTGACCATCCCACAATGACCGTCCCACACTGACCGTCCGTCCCACACTGACCATCCCACAATGACCGTCCCACACTGACCGTCCGTCCCACAGTGACCAGCCCACACTGACCATCTGTCCCACACTGACCGTCCGTCCCACACTGACCGTCCCACACTGACCATCCCACACTGACCGTCTGTCCCACACTGACCATCCCACACTGACCATCCCACACTGACCATCCCACACTGACCTTCCCGCACTGACCGTCCCACACTGACCGTCCGTCCCACACTGACCGTCGGTTCCCACACTGACCGTCCCACACTGACCGTCCCACACTGATCATCCCACACTGACCGTCCCACACTGACCATCCCGAACTGACCGTCCGTCCCACACTGACCGTCCCACACTGACTGTCCGTTCCACACTGAACGTCCATCCCACACTGACCATCCCACAATGACCGTCCCACACTGACCGTCCGTCCCACACTGACCATCCCACAATGACCGTCCCACACTGACCGTCCGTCCCACAGTGACCAGCCCACACTGACCATCTGTCCCACACTGACCGTCCGTCCCACACTGACCGTCCCACACTGACCATCCCACACTGACCGTCTGTCCCACACTGACCATCCCACACTGACCATCCCACACTGACCATCCCACACTGACCTTCCCGCACTGACCGTTCCACACTGACCGTCCGTCCCACGCTGACCGTCGGTTCCCACACTGACCGTCCCACACTGACCGTCCCACACTGACCGTCTGTCCCACTCTGACCATCCCACACTGACCGTCCCACACTGACCATCCCACACTGACCATCCCACACTGACCGTCCCACACTGACCATCCCACACTGACCATCCCACACTGACCATCCGTCCCACACTGACCGTCCCACACTGAGCATCCCACACTGACCGTCCGGCCCACACTGACCGTCCCGCACTGACCGTCCCACACTGACCATCCCACTCTGACCATCCATCCCACACTGACCATCCCACACTGACCGTCTGTCCCACACTGACCATCCCACACTGACCATCCCACACTGAACATCCATCCTACACTGACCGTCCCAACCTGACCGTCCGTCCCACACTGACCGTCCCACACTGACCATCCCACTCTGACCATCCATCCCACACTGACCGTCCCACACTGACCGTCCGTCCCACACTGACCATCCCACACTGACCGTCCCACACTGACCATCCCACACTGACCATCCTGCACTGACCTTCCCGCACTGACCGTCCCACACTGACCGTCCGTCCCACACTGACCGTTCCACACTGACCATCCGTCCCACACTGACCGTCGGTTCCCACACTGACCGTCCCACACTGACCATCCCACACTGACCGTCCCACACTGACCATCCCACACTGACCATCCCACACTGACCGTCCCACACTGACCATCCCACACTGACCGTCCCACGCTGACCATCCCACACTGACCGTCCATCCCACACTGACTGTCCCACACTGACCATCCCACACTGACCGTCCCACACTGACCGTCCCGCGCTGACGGTCCTACACTGACCGTCCATCCCACACTGACCGTCCCACACTGACCGTCCCACACTGTCCATCCCACACTGACCGTTCCACGCTGACCATCCCACACTGACCGTCCCAAACTGACCATCCCACACTGACCATCCTGCACTGACCGTCCCACACTGACCGTCCGTCCCACACTGACCGTCCATCCCACACTGACCGTCCGTCCCACACTGACCGTCCCACACTGACCGTCCCAAACTGACCGTGCCACACTGATCATCCCACACTGACCGTCCCACACTGACCATCCCGCACTGACCGTCCATCCCACACTGACCGTCCCACACTGACCGTCCGTCCCACACTGACCGTCCATCCCACACTGACCATCCCACAATTACCGTCCCACACTGACCGTCCGTCCCACACTGACCGTCCCCCACTGACCGTCCCACACTGACCATCCTGCACTGACCATCCCACACTGACCGTCCGTCCCACACTGACCGTCCGTCCCACACTGACCGTCTCACACTGACCGTCCCACACTGATCATTCCACACTGACCGTCCCACACTGACCATCCCGCACTGACCGTCCGTCCCACACTGACCATCCCACACTGACCGTCCGTCCCACACTGAACGTCCATCCCACACTGACAATCCCACAATGACCGTCCCACACTGACCGTCCGTCCCACACTGACCATCCCACACTGACCGTCCCACACTGACCGTCCGTCCCACACTGACCAGCCCACACTGACCATCTGTCCCACACTGACTGTCCGTCCCACACTGACCGTCCCACACTGACCATCCCACACTGACCTTCCCGCACTGACCGTCCCACACTGACCGTCCGTCCCACACTGACCGTCCCACACTGACCATCCCACACTGACCTTCCCGCACTGACCGTCCCACACTGACCGCCCGTCCCACACTGACCGTCCGTCCCACACTGACGGTCCCACACTGACCGTCCCACACTGACCGTCCGTCCCACACTGACCGTCGGTTCCCACACTGACCGTCCCACACTGACCGTCCCACACTGACTGTCCGTCCCACTCTGACCGTCCCACACTGACCATCCCACACTGACCGTCTGTCCCCCACTGACCGTCCCACACTGACCGTCCCACACTGACCATCCCACACTGACCGTCCCACACTGACCATCCGTCCCACACTGACCATCCCACACTGACCGTCCCACACTGACCATCCCACTCTGACCATCCATCCCACACTGACCGTTCCACACTGACCGTCCCACACTGACCATCCCACACTGACCATCCCACACTGACCGTCCCACACTCACCATCCCACACTGACCATCCCACACTGACCGTCCCACACTGACCGTCCCACACTGACCATCCCACACTGACCGTCCCACACTGACCTTCCCACACTGACCGTCCCACACTGACCATCCCACGCTGACCATCCATCCCACACTAACCATCCCACACTGACCGTCCCACACTGACCGTCCCACACTGACCGTCTGTCCCACACTGACCGTCCCACACTGACCGTCCGTCCCGCACTGACCGTCCCACACTGACCGTCTGTCCCACGCTGACCATCCCACACTGACCGTCCCGCACTGACTGTCGCACACTGACCATCCGTCCCAAACTGACCGCCCGTCCCACACTGACCGTCCATCCCACACTGACCGTCCCACACTGACCGTCCCACACTGACCGTCCGTCACCCACACTGACCGTCCCACACTGACCGTCCTACACTGACCGTCCGTGACCCACACTGACCGTCCCACACTGACCGTCCCACACTGACCGTCCCACACTGACTGACCGTCCCACACTGACCGTCCCACACTGACTGTCCGTCCCACACTGACCGTCCCACACTGACCATCCCACACTGACCGTCCCACACTGACCATCCGTCCCACACTGACCATCCCACACTGACCGTCCCACACTGACCGTCCCGCGCTGACAATCCTACACTGACTGTCCGTCCTACACTGACCGTCCCACACTGACCGTCCGTCCCACACTGACCATCCCACACTGACAGACCGTCCCACACTGACCATCCGTCCCACACTGACCATCCCACACTGACCGTCCCACACTGACCGTCCCGCGCTGACCATCCTACACTGACCATCCATCCCACACTGACCGTCCCACACTGACCGTCTGTCCCACACTGACCATCCCACACTGACCATCCCACACTGAACATCCATCCTACACTGACCGTCCCACACTGACCGTCCGTCCCACACTGACCGTCCCACACTGACCATCCCACTCTGACCATCCATCCCACACTGACTGTCCCACACTGACCGTCCGTCCCACACTGACCATCCCACACTGACCGTCCCACACTGACCATCCCACACTGACCATCCTGCACTGACCTTCCCGCACTGACCGTCCCACACTGACCGTCCGTCCCACACTGACCGTCCCACACTGACCGTTCCACACTGACCGTCCATCCCACACTGACCGTCGGTTCCCACACTGACCGTCCCACACTGACCGTCCGTCCCACACTGACCATCCCACACTGACCATCCCACACTGACCGTCCCACACTGACCATCCCACACTGACCGTCCCACGCTGACCATGCCACACTGACCGTCCGTCCCACACTGACTGTCCCACACTGACCATCCGTCCCACACTGACCATCCCACACTGACCGTCCCACACTGACCGTCCCGCGCTGACCATCCTACACTGACTGTCCGTCCTACACTGACCGTCCCACACTGACCGTCCGTCCCACACTGACCATCCCACACTGACTGACCGTCCCACACTGACCGTCTGTCCCACACTGACCATCCGTCCTGCGCTGACCGTCCCACACTGAGCGTCTGTCCCACACTGACCGTCCCACACTGACCGTCCCACACTGACCGTCTGTCCCACACTGACCGTCCCACACTGACCGTCCCACACTGACCATCCATCCCACACTGACCGTCCGTCCCACACTGACCGTCCCACACTGACCGTCCGTCCCACACTCACCGTCCATCCCACACTGACCATCCCACAATGACCGTCCCACACTGACCGTCCCACACTGACCATCCATCCCACACTGACCGTCCGTCTCACACTGACCGTCCCACACTGACCGTCCCGCGCTGACGGTCCTACACTGACCGTCCATCCCACACTGACCATCCCACACTGACCGACCGTCCCACACTGACCGTCCCACACTGACTGTCCGTCCCACACTGACCGTCCCACACTGACCATCCCACACTGACCGTCCCACACTGACCATCCGTCCCACACTGACCATCCCACACTGACCGTCCCACACTGACCGTCCCGCGCTGACCGTCCGTCCCGCACTGACCGTCCCACACTGACTGACCGTCCCACACTGACCGTCTGTCCCACACTGACCATCCGTCCCGCGCTGACCGTCCCACACTGAGCGTCTGTCCCACACTGACCGTCCCACACTGACCGTCCCACACTGACCGTCTGTCCCACACTGACCGTCCCACACTGACTGTCCCACACTGACCATCCATCCCACACTGACCGTCCGTCCCACACTGACCGTCCCACACTGACCGTCCGTCCCACACTCACCGTCCATCCCACACTGACCATCCCACAATGACCGTCCCACACTGACCGTCCCACACTGACCATCCATCCCACACTGACCGTCCGTCTCACACTGACTGTCCCACACTGACCGTCCGTCCCACACTGACCGTCCCACACTGACCGTCCCACACTGACCATCCTGCACTGACAGTCCCACACTGACCGTCCGTCCCACACTGACCGTCCGTCCCACACTGACCGACCCAAACTGACCGTCCCACACTGATCATCCCACACTGACCGACCCAAACTGACCGTCCCACACTGATCATCCCACACTGATCATCCCACACTGACCGTCCCACACTGACCATCCCGCACTGACCGTCCGTCCCACACTGACCGTCCCACACTGACTGTCCGTTCCACACTGAACGTCCATCCCACACTGACCATCCCACAATGACCGTCCCACACTGAATGTCCGTCCCACAATGACCATCCCACACTGACCGTCCCACACTGACCGTCCGTCCCACAGTGACCAGCCCACACTGACCATCTGTCCCACACTGACCGTCCGTCCGACACTGACCGTCCCACACTGACCATCCCACACTGACCGTCCGTCCCACACTGACCATCCCACACTGACCATCCCACACTGACCTTCCCGCACTGACCGTCCCACACTGACCGTCCGTCCCACACTGACCGTCCCACACTGACCAACCCACACTGACCGTCCGTCCCACACTGACCGTCGGTTCCCACACTGACCGTCCCACACTGACCGTCCCACACTGACCGTCTGTCCCACTCTGACCATCCCACACTGACCGTCCCACACTGACCATCCCACACTGATCATCCCACACTGACCGTCCGTCCCGCACTGACCGTCCCACACTGACCATCCGTCCCACACTGACCGTCCCACACTGAGCGTCCCACACTGACCGTCCGGCCCACACTGACCGTCCCGCACTGACCGTCCCACACTGACCATCCCACTCTGACCATCCATCCCACACTGACCGTCCCACACTGACCGTCTGTCCCACACTGACCATCCCACACTGACCATCCCACACTGAACATCCATCCTACACTGACCGTCCCACACTGACCGTCCGTCCCACACTGACCGTCCCGCACTGACCGTCCCACACTGACCATCCCACTCTGACCATCCATCCCACACTGACCGTCCCACACTGACCGTCTGTCCCACACTGACCATCCCACACTGACCATCCCACACTGAACATCCATCCTACACTGACCGTCCCACACTGACCGTCCGTCCCACACTGACCGTCCCACACTGACCATCCCACTCTGACCATCCATCCCACACTGACCGTCCCACACTGACCGTCCGTCCCACACTGACCATCCCACACTGACTGTCCCACACTGACCATCCCACACTGACCATCCTGCACTGACCTTCCCGCACTGACCGTCCCACACTGACCGTCCGTCCCACACTGACCGTCCCACACTGACCGTTCCACACTGACCATCCGTCCCACACTGACCGTCGGTTCCCACACTGACCGTCCCACACTGACCGTCCGTCCCACACTGACCATCCCACACTGACCGTCCCACACTGACCATCCCACACTGACCATCCCACACTGACCGTCCCACGCTGACCATCCCACACTGACCGTCCGTCCCACACTGACTGTCCCACACTGACCATCCCACACTGACCGTCCCACACTGACCGTCCCGCGCTGACGGTCCTACACTGACCGTCCATCCCACACTGACCGTCCCACACTGACCGACCGTCCCACACTGACCGTCCCACACTGACTGTCCGTCCCACACTGACCGTCCCACACTGACCATCCCACACTGACCATCCCACACTGACCGTCCCACACTGACCATCCCACACTGACCGTCCCACGCTGACCGACCGTCCCACACTGACCGTCCCACACTGACTGTCCGTCCCACACTGACCGTCCCACACTGACCATCCCACACTGACCATCCCACACTGACCGTCCCACACTGACCATCCCACACTGACCGTCCCACGCTGACCATCCCACACTGACCGTCGGTTCCCACACTGACCGTCCCACACTGACCGTCCGTCCCACACTGACCGTCCCACACTGACCATCCCACACTGACCATCCCACACTGACCGTCCCACACTGACCATCCCACACTGACCGTCCCACGCTGAACATCCCACACTGACCGTCCGTCCCACACTGACTGTCCCACACTGACCATCCGTCCCACACTGACCATCCCACACTGACCGTCCCACACTGACCGTCCCGCGCTGACCATCCTACACTGACTGTCCGTCCTACACTGACCGTCCCACACTGACCGTCCGTCCCACACTGACCATCCCACACTGACTGACCGTCCCACACTGACCGTCTGTCCCACACTGACCATCCGTCCCGCGCTGACCGTCCCACACTGAGCGTCTGTCCCACACTGACCGTCCCACACTGACCGTCCCACACTGACCGTCTGTCCCACACTGACCGTCCCACACTGACCGTCCCACACTGACCATCCATCCCACACTGACCGTCCGTCCCATACTGACCGTCCCACACTGACCGTCCGTCCCACACTCACCGTCCATCCCACTGACCATCCCACAATGACCGTCCCACACTGACCGTCCCACACTGACCATCCATCCCACACTGACCGTCCGTCTCACACTGACCGTCCCACACTGACCGTCCCGCGCTGACGGTCCTACACTGACCGTCCATCCCACACTGACCGTCCCACACTGACCGACCGTCCCACACTGACCGTCCCACACTGACTGTCCGTCCCACACTGACCGTCCCACACTGACCATCCCACACTGACCGTCCCACACTGACCATCCGTCCCACACTGACCATCCCACACTGACCGTCCCACACTGACCGTCCCGCGCTAACCATCCTACACTGACTCTCCGTCCTACACTGACCGTCCCACACTGACCGTCCGTCCCACACTGACCATCCCACACTGACTGACCGTCCCACACTGACCGTCTGTCCCACACTGACCATCCGTCCCGCGCTGACCGTCCCACACTGAGCGTCTGTCCCACACTGACCGTCCCACACTGACCGTCCCACACTGACCGTCTGTCCCACACTGACCGTCCCACACTGACCGTCCCACACTGACCATCCATCCCACACTGACCGTCCGTCCCACACTGACCGTCCCACACTGACCGTCCGTCCCACACTCACCGTCCATCCCACACTGACCATCCCACAATGACCGTCCCACACTGACCGTCCCACACTGACCATCCATCCCACACTGACCGTCCGTCTCACACTGACTGTCCCACACTGACCTTCCGTCCCACACTGACCGTCCCACACTGACCGTCCCACACTGACCATCCTGCACTGACCGTCCCACACTGACCGTCCGTCCCACACTGACCGTCCGTCCCACACTGACCGACCCAAACTGACCGTCCCACACTGATCATCCCACACTGACCGTCCCACACTGACCATCCCGCACTGACCGTCCGTCCCACACTGACCGTCCCACACTGACTGTCCGTTCCACACTGAACGTCCATCCCACACTGACCATCCCACAATGACCGTCCCACACTGAACGTCCGTCCCACACTGACCATCCCACACTGACCGTCCCACACTGACCGTCCGTCCCACAGTGACCAGCCCACACTGACCATCTGTCCCACACTGACCGTCCGTCCCACACTGACCGTCCCACACTGACCATCCCACACTGACCGTCCGTCCCACACTGACCATCCCACACTGACCATCCCACACTGACCATCCCACACTGACCTTCCCGCACTGACTGTCCCACACTGACCGTCCGTCCCACACTGACCGTCCCACACTGACCGTTCCACACTGACCGTCCATCCCACACTGACCGTCGGTTCCCACACTGACCGTCCCACACTGACCGTCCCACACTGACCGTCTGTCCCACTCTGACCATCCCACACTGACCGTCCCACACTGACCATCCCACACTGAGCGTCCCACACTGACCGTCCGGCCCACACTGACCGTCCCGCACTGACCGTCCCACACTGACCATCCCACTCTGACCATCCATCCCACACTGACCGTCCCACACTGACCGTCTGTCCCACACTGACCATCCCACACTGACCATCCCACACTGAACATCCATCCTACACTGACCGTCCCACACTGACCGTCCGTCCCACACTGACCGTCCCACACTGACCATCCCACTCTGACCATCCATCCCACACTGACCGTCCCACACTGACCGTCCGTCCCACACTGACCATCCCACACTGACCGTCCCACACTGACCATCCCACACTGACCATCCTGCACTGACCTTCCCGCACTGACCGTCCCACACTGACCGTCCGTCCCACACTGACCGTCCCACACTGACCGTTCCACACTGACCATCCGTCCCACACTGACCGTCGGTTCCCACACTGACCGTCCCACACTGACCGTCCGTCCCACACTGACCATCCCACACTGACCGTCCCACACTGACCATCCCACACTGACCATCCCACACTGACCGTCCCACACTGACCATCCCACACTGACCGTCCCACGCTGACCATCCCACACTGACCATCCGTCCCACACTGACTGTCCCACACTGACCATCCCACACTGACCGTCCCACACTGACCGTCCCGCGCTGACGGTCCTACACTGACCGTCCATCCCACACTGACCGTCCCACACTGACCGACCGTCCCACACTGACCGTCCCACACTGACCATCCCACTCTGACCATCCATCCCACACTGACCGTCCCACACTGACCGTCCGTCCCACACTGACCATCCCACACTGACCGTCCCACACTGACCGACCGTCCCACACTGACCGTCCCACACAGACTGTCCGTCCCACACTGACCGTCCCACACTGACCATCCCACACTGACCATCCATCCCACACTGACCGTCCGTCCCACACTGACCGTCCCACACTGACCGTCCGTCCCACACTCACCGTCCATCCCACACTGACCATCCCACAATGACCGTCCCACACTGACCGTCCCACACTGACCATCCATCCCACACTGACCGTCCGTCTCACACTGACCGTCCCACACTGACCGTCCCGCGCTGACGGTCCTACACTGACCGTCCATCCCACACTGACCGTCCCACACTGACCGACCGTCCCACACTGACCGTCCCACACTGACTGTCCGTCCCACACTGACCGTCCCACACTGACCATCCCACACTGACCGTCCCACACTGACCATCCGTCCCACACTGACCATCCCACACTGACCGTCCCACAATGACCGTCCCACACTGACCGTCCCACACTGACCATCCATCCCACACTGACCGTCCGTCTCACACTGACCGTCCCACACTGACCGTCCCGCGCTGACGGTCCTACACTGACCGTCCATCCCACACTGACCGTCCCACACTGACCGACCGTCCCACACTGACCGTCCCACACTGACTGTCCGTCCCACACTGACCGTCCCACACTGACCATCCCACACTGACCGTCCCACACTGACCATCCGTCCCACACTGACCATCCCACACTGACCGTCCCACACTGACCGTCCCGCGCTGACCATCCTACACTGACTGTCCGTCCTACACTGACCGTCCCACACTGACCGTCCGTCCCACACTGACCATCCCACACTGACTGACCGTCCCACACTGACCGTCTGTCCCACACTGACCATCCGTCCCGCGCTGACCGTCCCACACTGAGCGTCTGTCCCACACTGACCGTCCCACACTGACCGTCCCACACTGACCGTCTGTCCCACACTGACCGTCCCACACTGACCGTCCCACACTGACCATCCATCCCACACTGACCGTCCGTCCCACACTGACCGTCCCACACTGACCGTCCGTCCCACACTCACCGTCCATCCCACACTGACCATCCCACAATGACCGTCCCACACTGACCGTCCCACACTGACCATCCATCCCACACTGACCGTCCGTCTCACACTGACTGTCCCACACTGACCGTCCGTCCCACACTGACCGTCCCACACTGACCGTCCCACACTGACCATCCTGCACTGACCGTCCCACACTGACCGTCCGTCCCACACTGACCGTCCGTCCCACACTGACCGACCCAAACTGACCGTCCCACACTGATCATCCCACACTGACCGTCCCACACTGACCATCCCGCACTGACCGTCCGTCCCACACTGACCGTCCCACACTGACTGTCCGTTCCACACTGAACGTCCATCCCACACTGACCATCCCACAATGACCGTCCCACACTGAACGTCCGTCCCACACTGACCATCCCACACTGACCGTCCCACACTGACCGTCCGTCCCACAGTGACCAGCCCACACTGACCATCTGTCCCACACTGACCGTCCGTCCTACACTGACCGTCCCACACTGACCATCCCACACTGACCGTCCGTCCCACACTGACCATCCCACACTGACCATCCCACACTGACCATCCCACACTGACCTTCCCGCACTGACCGTCCCACACTGACCGTCCGTCCCACACTGACCGTCCCACACTGACCGTTCCACACTGACCGTCCGTCCCACACTGACCGTCGGTTCCCACACTGACCGTCCCACACTGACCGTCCCACACTGACCGTCTGTCCCACTCTGACCATCCCACACTGACCGTCCCACACTGACCATCCCACACTGAGCGTCCCACACTGACCGTCCGGCCCACACTGACCGTCCCGCACTGACCGTCCCACACTGACCATCCCACTCTGACCATCCATCCCACACTGACCGTCCCACACTGACCGTCTGTCCCACACTGACCATCCCACACTGACCATCCCACACTGAACATCCATTCTACACTGACCGTCCCACACTGACCGTCCGTCCCACACTGACCGTCCCGCACTGACCGTCCCACTCTGACCATCCATCCCACACTGACCGTCCCACACTGACCGTCCGTCCCACACTGACCATCCCACACTGACCGTCCCACACTGACCATCCCACACTGACCATCCTGCACTGACCTTCCCGCACTGACCGTCCCACACTGACCGTCCGTCCCACACTGACCGTCCCACACTGACCGTTCCACACTGACCATCCGTCCCACACTGACCGTCGGTTCCCACACTGACCGTCCCACACTGACCGTCCGTCCCACACTGACCATCCCACACTGACCGTCCCACACTGACCATCCCACACTGACCGTCCCACACTGACCATCCCACACTGACCGTCCTACACTGACCGTCCGTCCCACACTGACTGTCCCACACTGACCATCCCACACTGACCGTCCCACACTGACCGTCCCGCGCTGACGGTCCTACACTGACCGTCCCGCACTGACCGTCCCACACTGACCATCCCACTCTGACCATCCATCCCACACTGACCGTCCCACACTGACCGTCTGTCCCACACTGACCATCCCACACTGACCATCCCACACTGAACATCCATCCTACACTGACCGTCCCACACTGACCGTCCGTCCCACACTGACCGTCCCACACTGACCATCCCACTCTGACCATCCATCCCACACTGACCGTCCCACACTCACCGTCCGTCCCACACTGACCATCCCACACTGACCGTCCCACACTGACCATCCCACACTGACCATCCTGCACTGACCTTCCCGCACTGACCGTCCCACACTGACCGTCCGTCCCACACTGACCGTCCCACACTGACCGTTCCACACTGACCATCCGTCCCACACTGACCGTCGGTTCCCACACTGACCGTCCCACACTGACCGTCCGTCCCACACTGACCATCCCACACTGACCGTCCCACACTGACCATCCCACACTGACCATCCCACACTGACCGTCCCACACTGACCATCCCACACTGACCGTCCCACGCTGACCATCCCACACTGACCGTCCGTCCCACACTGACTGTCCCACACTGACCATCCCACACTGACCGTCCCACACTGACCGTCCCGCGCTGACGGTCCTACACTGACCGTCCATCCCACACTGACCGTCCCACACTGACCGACCGTCCCACACTGACCGTCCCACACTGACCATCCCACTCTGACCATCCATCCCACACTGACCGTCCCACACTGACCGTCCGTCCCACACTGACCATACCACACTGACCGTCCCACACTGACCGACCGTCCCACACTGACCGTCCCACACTGACTGTCCGTCCCACACTGACCGTCCCACACTGACCATCCCACACTGACCGTCCCACACTGACCATCCGTCCCACACTGACCATCCCACACTGACCGTCCCACACTGACCGTCCCGCGCTGACCATCCTACACTGACTGTCCGTCCTACACTGACCGTCCCACACTGACCGTCCGTCCCACACTGACCATCCCACACTGACTGACCGTCCCACACTGACCGTCTGTCCCACACTGACCATCCGTCCCGCGCTGACCGTCCCACACTGACCATCCCACACTGACCGTCCCGCGCTGACCATCCTACACTGACTGTCCGTCGTACACTGACCGTCCCACACTGACCGTCCGTCCCACACTGACCATCCCACACTGACTGACCGTCCCACACTGACCGTCTGTCCCACACTGACCATCCGTCCCGCGCTGACCGTCCCACACTGAGCGTCTGTCCCACACTGACCGTCCCGCACTGACCGTCCCACACTGACCGTCCGTCCCACACTGACCGTCCCACACTGACCGTTCCACACTGACCATCCGTCTCACACTGACCGTCGGTTCCCACACTGACCGTCCCACACTGACCGTCCCTCCCACACTGACCATCCCACACTGACCGTCCCACACTGACCATCCCACACTGACCATCCCACACTGACCGTCCCACACTGACCATCCCACACTGACCGTCCCACGCTGACCATCCCACACTGACCGTCCATCCCACACTGACCGTCCCACACTGACCATCCCACACTGACCGTCCCACACTGACCGTCCCGCGCTGACGGTCCTACACTGACCGTACATCCCACACTGACCGTCCCACACTGACCGTCCCACACTGACCATCCCACACTGACCGTCCCACGCTGACCATCCCACACTGACCATCCCAAACTGACCATCCCACACTGACCATCCCACACTGACCGTCCCACACTGACCGTCCCACACTGACCGTCCCACACTGACCATCCCACACTGACCGTCCCACGCTGACCATCCCACACTGACCGTCCCACGCTGACCATCCCACACTGACCATCCCAAACTGACCATCCCACACTGACCATCCTGCACTGACCGTCCCACACTGACCGTCCGTCCCACACTGACCGTCCATCCCACACTGACCGTCCGTCCCACACTGACCATCCCACACTGACCGTCCCAAACTGACCGTGCCACACTGATCATCCCACACTGACCGTCCCACACTGACCATCCCGCACTGACCGTCCATCCCACACTGACCGTCCCACACTGACCGTCCGTCCCACACTGACCGTCCGTCCCACACTGACCATCCCACAATTACCGTCCCACACTGACCGTCCGTCCCACACTGACCGTCCCCCACTGACCGTCCCACACTGACCATCCTGCACTGACCATCCCACACTGACCGTCCGTCCCACACTGACCGTCCGTCCCACACTGACCGTCCCACACTGACCGTCCCACACTGATCATCCCACACTGACCGTCCCACACTGACCATCCCGCACTGACCGTCCGTCCCACACTGACCATCCCACACTGACCGTCCGTCCCACACTGAACGTCCATCCCACACTGACCATCCCACAATGACCGTCCCACACTGACCGTCCGTCCCACACTGACCATCCCACACTGACCGTCCCACACTGACCGTCCGTCCCACACTGACCAGCCCACACTGACCATCTGTCCCACACTGACCGTCCGTCCCACACTGACCGTCCCACACTGACCATCCCACACTGACCATCCCACACTGACCGTCCGTCCCACACTGACCATCACACACTGACCATCCCACACTGACCTTCCCGCACTGACCGTCCCACACTGACCGCCCGTCCCACACTGACCGTCCCACACTGACCATCCCACACTGACCTTCCCGCACTGACCGTCCCACACTGACCATCCGTCCCACACTGACCGTCCCACACTGACCGTCCCACACTGACCGTCCGTCCCACACTGACCGTCGGTTCCCACACTGACCGTCCCACACTGACAGTCCCACACTGACCGTCCGTCCCACTCTGACCGTCCCACACTGACCATCCCACACTGACCGTCTGTCCCCCACTGACCGTCCCACACTGACCGTCCGTCCCACACTGACCGTCCCACACTGACCATCCCACACTGACCGTCCCACACTGACCATCCGTCCCACACTAACCGTCCCTCACTGACCGTCCCACACTGACCATCCCACACTGACCGTCCCACACTGACCATCCCACTCTGACCATCCATCCCACACTGACCGTCCCACACTGACCGTCCCACACTGACCATCCCACACTGACCATCCCAATCTGACCGTCCCACACTCACCATCCCACACTGACCATCCCACACTGACCGTCCCACACTGACCATCCCACGCTGACCATCCATCCCACACTAACCATCCCACACTGACCGTCCCACACTGACCATCCCACACTGACCGTCTGTCCCACACTGACCGTCCCACACTGACCATCCCACACTGACTGTCCCACACTGACCATCCCACACTGACCATCCCACACTGACCGTCCGTCCCACACTGACCGTCCCACACTGACCGTCTGTCCCACGCTGACCATCCCACACTGACCGTCCCGCACTGACTTTCGCACACTGACCATCCGTCCCAAACTGACCGCCCGTCCCACACTGACCGTCCATCCCACACTGACCGTCCCACACTGACCGTCCGTCACCCACACTGACCGTCCCACACTGACCGTCCCACACTGACCGTCCGTCACCCACACTGACCGTCCCACACTGACCGTCCCACACTGACCGACCGTCCCACACTGACCGTCCCACACTGACTGTCCGTCCCACACTGACCGTCCCACACTGACCATCCCACACTGACCGTCCCACACTGACCATCCGTCCCACACTGACCATCCCACACTGACCGTCCCACACTGACCGTCCGTCCCACACTGACCATCCCACACTGACTGACCGTCCCACACTGACCGTCTGTCCCACACTGACCATCCGTCCCGCGCTGACCGTCCCACACTGAGCGTCTGTCCCACACTGACCGTCGCACACTGACCGTCCGTCCTACACTGACCGTCCCACACTGACCGTCCCACACTGACCATCCCACACTGACTGTGCATCCCACACTGACCGTCCCACACTGACCGTCCCGCACTGACTGTCCCACACTGACTACCCGTCCCACACTGACCGCCCGTCCCACACTGACCGTCCGTCCCACACTGACCGTCCCACACTGACCGTCCCACACTGACCGTCCATCCCACACTGACCGTCCCACACTGACCGTCGCACACGGGCCGTCCCACACTGACCGTCCGTCCCACACTGACCGTCCATCCCACACTGACCGTCCCACACTGACCATCCCACACTGACCGTCCGTCCCACACTGACCGTCCCACACTGACCGTCCGTCCCACACTGACTATCCCACACTGACCGTCCGTCCCACACTGACCGTCCCACACTGGCCGTCCCACACTGACCGTCCCACACTGACCATCCCGCACTGACCTTCCGTCGCACACTGACCGTCCCACACTGACCATCCCACACTGACCGTCCGTCCCACATTGGCCGTCCCACACTGACCGTCCGTCCCACACTGACCGTCCGTCCCTCACTGACCGTCCCACACTGATCGTCCGTCCCACACTGACTGACCGTCCGTCCCACACTGCCCGTCCGTCCCACACTGACCGTCCCACACTGACCGTCCCACACTGACCGTCCATCCCACACTGACCGTCCCACACTGACCGTCGCACACGGGCCGTCCCACACTGACCGTCCGTCCCACACTGACCATCCATCCCACACTGACCGTCCCACACTGACCATCCCACACTGACCGTCCGTCCCACACTGACTATCCCACACTGACCGTCCGTCCCACACTGACCGTCCCACACTGGCCGTCCCACACTGACCGTCCCACACTGACCATCCCGCACTGACCTTCCGTCGCACACTGACCGTCCCACACTGACCATCCCACACTGACCGTCCGTCCCACATTGGCCGTCCCACACTGACCGTCCGTCCCACACTGACCGTCCGTCCCTCACTGACCGTCCCACACTGATCGTCCGTCCCACACTGACTGACCGTCCGTCCCACACTGACCGTCCGTCCCACACTGACCATCCCACACTGACCGTCCGTCCCACACTGACCATCCCACACTGACCGTCTGTCCCACACTGACCATCCCACATTGACCGTCCCACACTGACCGTCTGTCCCACACTGAGCATCCCACACTGACCGTCTGTCCCACACTGACCATCCCACACTGACCGTCTGTCCCACACTGACCATCCCACACTGACCGTCCGTCCCACACTGACCGTCCCACATTGACCGTCCATCCCACACTGACCGTCCCACACCGACCATCCCACACTGACCGTCCCACACTGTCCGTCCCGCACTGACCATCCCACACTGACCATCCCACACTGACCATGCCACACTGACCGTACCACACTGAGCGTCCGTCCCACACTGACCGTCCCACACTGACCATCCGTCCCACACTGACCGTCCCACACTGACCGTCCGTCCCACACTGACCGTCCTGCACTGACCGTCCCACACTGAACTTCCATCCCACACTGACCGTCCCACACTGACCGTCCGTCCCACACTGACTATCCCAGACTGACCGTCCCACACTGACCATCCCACACTGACCATCCCACACTGACCATCCTGCACTGACCGTCCCACACTGACCTTCCGTCCCACACTGACCGTCCCACAATGACCGTCCCACACTGACCGTCCCAAACTGACCGTCCCACACTGATAATCCCACACTGACCGTCCCACACTGACCATTCCACACTGACCGTCCATCCCACACTGACCATCCCACACTGACCGTTCCACACTGACCATCCCACACTGACCGTCCCACACTGACCGTCCCACACTGACCATCCCATGCTGACTGTCCATCCCACACTGACCATCCCACACTGACCGTCCCACACTGACCATCCCACACTGACCGTCCCACACTGACCGTCCGTCCCACACTGACCGTCCCACACTGACCATCTGTCCCACACTGACCATCCGTCCCACACTGACCGTCCGTCCCACACTGACCGTCCATCCCACACTGACCGTCCGTCCCACACTGACCGTCCCACACTGACCGTCCGTCCCACACTGACCATCCCACACTGACCGTCCCACACTGACCGTCCGTCCCACACTGACCGTCCCACACTGACCATCTGTCCCACACTGACCATCCGTCCCACACTGACCGTCCGTCCCACACTGAGCATCTGTCCCACACTGACCATCTGTCCCACACTGACCGTTCCACACTGACCATCCCACACTGACCGTCCGTCCCACACTGACCATCCCACACTGACCATCCCACACTGACCGTCCCACACTGACCATCCGTCCCACACTGACCGCCCATCCCACACTGACCGTCCATCCCACACTGACCGTCCCACACTGACCGTCCGTCCCACACTGACCGTCCGTCCCACACTGACCGTCCCACACTGACCGTCCGTCCCACACTGACCGTCCCACACTGACCGTCCGTTCCCACACTGACCGTCCCACACTGACTGTCCCACACTGACCGTCCCACACTGACCGTCCGTCCCACACTGACCGTCCGTCCCACACTGACCATACCACACTGACCGTCCCACACTGACCATCCGTCCCACACTGACCGTACCACACTGACCGTCCCGCGCTGACCGTCCTACACTGACCGTCCATCCCACACTGACCATCCCACACTGACCGTCCGTCCCACACTGACCGTCCCACACTGACCGTCTGTCGCACACTGACCATCCGTCCCACACTGTCCGTCCCTCACTGACCGTCCCGTGCTGACCGTCCCACACTGACCGTCCGTCCCACACTGACCGTCCCACACTGAAGGTCCGTCCTACACTGACCATCCCACACTGACCGTCCCACACTGACCATCCCACACTGACCATCGTACACTGACCGTCTCACACTGACCGTCCGTCCCACACTGACCGTCCCACACTGACCATCCCACACTGACCGTCCCACACTGACCATCCCACACTGACCATCCCACACTGACCGTCCCACGCTGACCATCCCACACTGACCGTCCGTCCCACACTGACCGTCCCACACTGACCGTCCCACACTGACCGTCCCACACTGAGCGTCCGTCCCACACTGACCATCCCACACTGACCATCCCACACTGACCATCCCACACTGACCTTCCCAAGCTGACCATCCCACACTGACCATCCCACACTGACCGTCCCGCACTGACTGTCCCACACTGACCACCCGTCCCACACTGACCGCCCGTCCCACACTGACCGTCCGTCCCACACTGACCGTCCCACACTGACCGTCCCACACTGACCGTCCGTCCCACACTGACCGTCCCACACTGACCGTCCCACACTGACCGTCCCACACTGACCGTCCGTTCCCACACTGACCGTCCCACACTGACCGTCCCACACGGGCCGTCCCACACTGACCGTCCGTCCCACACTGACCGTCCGTCCCACACTGACCATCCCACACTGACCATCCATCCCACACTGACCGTCCCACACTGGCCGTCCCACACTGACCGTCCCACACTGACCATCCCGCACTGACCTTCCGTCCCACACTGACCGTCCCACACTGACCATCCGTCCCACACTGACCATCCCACACTGACCGTCCGTCGCACACTGACCATCCCACACTGACCGTCTGTCCCACACTGACCATCCCACACTGACCGTCCCACACTGACCATCTTTCCCACACTGAGCATCCCACACTGACCGTCCATCCCACACTGACCATCCCACACTGACCGTCTGTCCCACACTGACCGTCCCACACTGACCGTCCGTCCCACACTGACCGTCCCACACTGACCGTCCGTCCCACACTGACCGTCCCACATTGACCGTCCATCCCACACTGACCGTCCCACACCGACCATCCCACACTGACCGTCCCACACTGTCCGTCCCGCACTGACCATCCCACACTGACCATCCCACACTGACCATCCCACACTGACCGTACCACACTGACCGTCCGTCGCACACTGACCGTCCCACACTGACCATCCGTCCCACACTGACCGTCCCACACTGACCGTCCGTCCCACACTGACCGTCCCGCACTGACCGTCCCACACTGACCGTCCATCCCACACTGACCGTCGCACACTGACCGTCCCACACTGACCATCCCACTCTGACCATCAATCCCACACTGACCGTCCCACACTGACCGTCCATCCCACACTGACCATCCCACACTGACCGTCCCACACTGACCATCCCACACTGACCATCCCACACTGACCGTCCCAAACTGACCATCCCACACTGACCATCCTGCACTGACCGTCCCACACTGACCGTCCGTCCCACACTGACCGTCCGTCTCACAATGACCGTCCCACACTGACCGTCCCAAACTGACCGTCCCACACTGATCATCCCACACTGACCGTCCCACACTGACCATCCCAAACTGACCGTCCATCCCACACTGACCATCCCACACTGACCGTCCCACACTGACCATCCCACACTGACCATCCCACACTGATCGTCCCACACTCACCATCCCACTCTGACCGTCCCACACTGACCATCCCACACTGACCGTCCCACACTGACCGTCCCACACTGACCGTCCCACACTGACGATCCCACGCTGACCATCCCACACTGACCGTCCCAAACTGACCGTCCGTCCCACACTGACCGTCCCACACTGACCATCCGTCCCACACTGACCGTCCGTCCCACACTGACCGTCCGTCCCACACTGACCGTCCCACACTGACCGTCCGTCCCACACTGACCATCCCACACTGACCGTCCCACACTGACCGTCCATCCCACACTGACCGTCCCACACTGACCATCTGTCCCACACTGACCATCTGTCCCACACTGACCGTCCGTCCCACACTGACCATCCCATACTGACCGTCCCACACTGACCATCTGTCCCACACTGACCATCTGTCCCACACTGACCGTCCCACACTGACCATTTGTCCCACACTGACCATCTGTCCCACACTTACCGTCCGTCCCAGACTGACCGTTCCACACTGACCATCCCACACTGACCATCCCACACTGACCATCCGTCCCACACTGACCATCCCACACTGACCATCCCACACTGACCATCCCACACTGACCTTCCCGCACTGACCGTCCCACACTGACCGTCCGTCCCACACTGACCGTCTGTCCCACACTGACCATCCCACACTGACCGTCTGTCCCACACTGAGCGTCCGTCCCACACTGACCGTCCGTCCCACACTGACCGTCCCACACTGACCGTCCGTTCCCACACTGACCGTCCCACACTGACCGTCCGTCCCACACTGACCGTCCGTCCCACACTGACCGTCCCACACTGACCGTCCGTCCCACACTGACCGTCCGTCCCACACTGACCATCCCACACTGACCGTCCCACACTGACCATCCGTCCCACACTGACCGTCCCACACTGACCATCCCACGCTGACCGTCCCGCGCTGACCGTCCTACACTGACCGTCCGCCCCACACTGACCGTCCCACACTGACCGTCCGTCCCACACTGACCATCCCACACTGACCGTCCGTCCCACACTGACCGTCCCACACTGACCGTCTGTCGCACACTGGCCATCCGTCCCACACTGTCCGTCCCACACTGACCGTCCGTCCCACACTGACCATCCCACACTGACCGTCCGTCCCACACTGACCGTCCCACACTGACCGTCTGTCGCACACTGGCCATCCGTCCCACACTGACCGTCCCACGCTGACCGTCCCACACTGACCGTCCGTCCCACACTGACCGTCCCACACTGACCGTCCCACACTGACCATCCCACACTGACCGTCTCACACTGACCGTCTCACACTGACTGTCCGCCCCACACTGACCATCCCACACTGACCGTCCCACACTGACCGTCCCACGCTGACCATCCCACACTGACCGTCCGTCCCACACTGACCGTCCCACACTGACCGTCCCACACTGACGGTCTGTCCCACGCTGACCATCCCACACTGACCATCCCACACTGACCGTCCCGCACTGACTGTCCCACACTGACCATCCGTCCCACACTGACCGCCCGTCCCACACTGACCGTCCGTCCCACACTGACCGTCCCACACTGACCGTCCCACACTGACCGTCCGTTCCCACACTGACCGTCCCACACTGACCGTCCCACACTGACCGTCCGTCCCACACTGACCGTCCCACACTGACCATCCCACACTGACCGTCCGTCCCACACTGACCGTCCCACACTGAGCATCCCACACTGACCGTCCCACACTGACCATCCGTCCCACACTGACCATCCCACACTGACCGTCCCACACTGACCGTCCCACACTGACCGTCCCGCGCTGACCGTCCTACACTGACCGTCCGTCCCACACTGACCGTCCCACACTGACCGTCCGTCCCACAATGACCATCCCACACTGACTGACCGTCCCACACTGACCGTCTGTCCCACACTGACCATCCGTCCCACACTGACCGTCCCATACTGACCGTCCCGCGCTGACCGTCCCACACTGAGCGTGCGTCCCACACTGACCGTCCCACACTGACCGTCCCACACTGACCGTCCCACACTGACCATCCCACACTGACCGTCCCACACTGACCGTCTGTCCCAAGCTGACCATCCCACACTGACCGTCCCACACAGACCGTCCCACACTGACCGTCCCACACTGACCGTCCCACACTGACCGTCCCACACTGACCATCCCACACTGACCGTCCCACACTGACCGTCTGTCCCAAGCTGACCATCCCACACTGACCATCCCACACTGACCATCCCGCACTGACCATCCCACACTGACCATCCTGCACTGACCGTCCATCCCACACTGACCGTCGCACACTGACCGTCCCACACTGACCATCCCACTCTGACCATCAATCCCACACTGACCGTCCCACACTGACCGTCCGTCCCACACTGACCGTCCCGCACTGACCGTCCCACACTGACCGTCCATCCCACACTGACCGTCGCACACTGACCGTCCCACACTGACCATCCCACTCTGACCATCAATCCCACACTGACCGTCCCACACTGACCGTCCATCCCACACTGACCATCCCACACTGACCGTCCCACACTGACCATCCCACACTGACCATCCCACACTGACCGTCCCAAACTGACCATCCCACACTGACCATCCTGCACTGACCGTCCCACACTGACCGTCAGTCCCACACTGACCGTCCGTCTCACAATGACCGTCCCACACTGACCGTCCCAAACTGACCGTCCCACACTGATCATCCCACACTGACCGTCCCACACTGACCATCCCAAACTGACCGTCCATCCCACACTGACCATCCCACACTGACCGTCCCACACTGACCATCCCACACTGACCATCCCACACTGATCGTCCCACACTCACCATCCCACTCTGACCATCCCACACTGACCATCCCACACTGACCGTCCCACACTGACCGTCCCACACTGACCGTCCCACACTGACGATCCCACGCTGACCATCCCACACTGACCGTCCCACACTGACCGTCCGTCCCACACTGACCGTCCCACACTGACCATCCGTCCCACACTGACCGTCCGTCCCACACTGACCGTCCGTCCCACACTGACCGTCCCACACTGACCGTCCGTCCCACACTGACCATCCCACACTGACCGTCCCACACTGACCGTCCATCCCACACTGACCGTCCCACACTGACCATCTGTCCCACACTGACCATCTGTCCCACACTGACCGTCCGTCCCACACTGACCATCCCATACTGACCGTCCCACACTGACCATCTGTCCCACACTGACCATCTGTCCCACACTGACCGTCCCACACTGACCATTTGTCCCACACTGACCATCTGTCCCACACTTACCGTCCGTCCCAGACTGACCGTTCCACACTGACCATCCCACACTGACCATCCCACACTGACCATCCGTCCCACACTGACCATCCCACACTGACCATCCCACACTGACCATCCCACACTGACCTTCCCGCACTGACCGTCCCACACTGACCGTCCGTCCCACACTGACCGTCTGTCCCACACTGACCGTCCCACACTGACCGTCTGTCCCACACTGACCGTCCGTCCCACACTGACCGTCCGTCCCACACTGACCGTCCCACACTGACCGTCCGTTCCCACACTGACCGTCCCACACTGACCGTCCGTCCCACACTGACCGTCCGTCCCACACTGACCGTCCCACACTGACCGTCCGTCCCACACTGACCGTCCCACACTGACCGTCCGTCCCACACTGACCGTCCGTCCCACACTGACCATCCCACACTGACCGTCCCACACTGACCATCCGTCCCACACTGACCGTCCCACACTGACCATCCCACGCTGACCGTCCCGCGCTGACCGTCCTACACTGACCGTCCGTCCCACACTGACCGTCCCACACTGACCGTCCGTCCCACACTGACCGTCCCACACTGACCGTCCGTCCCACACTGACCGTCCCACACTGACCGTCCGTCCCACACTGTCCGTCCCACACTGACCGTCCGTCCCACACTGACCATCCCACACTGACCGTCCGTCCCACACTGACCGTCCCACACTGACCGTCTGTCGCACACTGGCCATCCGTCCCACACTGACCGTCCCACGCTGACCGTCCCACACTGACCGTCCGTCCCACACTGACCGTCCCACACTGACCGTCCCACACTGACCATCCCACACTGACCGTCTCACACTGACCGTCTCACACTGACTGTCCGCCCCACACTGACCATCCCACACTGACCGTCCCACACTGACCGTCCCACGCTGACCATCCCACACTGACCGTCCGTCCCACACTGACCGTCCCACACTGACCGTCCCACACTGACGGTCTGTCCCACGCTGACCATCCCACACTGACCATCCCACACTGACCGTCCCACACTGACCGTCCCACACTGACGGTCTGTCCCACACTGACCGTCCCACACTGACCGTCCCACACTGACCGTCCGTTCCCACACTGACCGTCCCACACTGACCGTCCCACACTGACCGTCCGTCCCACACTGACCGTCCCACACTGACCATCCCACACTGACCGTCCGTCCCACACTGACCGTCCCACACTGAGCATCCCACACTGACCGTCCCACACTGACCATCCGTCCCACACTGACCATCCCACACTGACCGTCCCACACTGACCGTCCCACACTGACCGTCCCGCGCTGACCGTCCTACACTGACCGTCCGTCCCACACTGACCGTCCCACACTGACCGTCCGTCCCACAATGACCATCCCACACTGACTGACCGTCCCACACTGACCGTCTGTCCCACACTGACCATCCGTCCCACACTGACCGTCCCATACTGACCGTCCCGCGCTGACCGTCCCACACTGAGCGTCCGTCCCACACTGACCGTCCCACACTGACCGTCCCACACTGACCGTCCCACACTGACCATCCCACACTGACCGTCCCACACTGACCGTCTGTCCCAAGCTGACCATCCCACACTGACCGTCCCACACAGACCGTCCCACACTGACCGTCCCACACTGACCGTCCCACACTGACCGTCCCACACTGACCATCCCACACTGACCGTCCCACACTGACCGTCTGTCCCAAGCTGACCATCCCACACTGACCATCCCACACTGACCATCCCGCACTGACTGTCCCACACTGACCGCCCGTCCCACACTGACCGCACGTCCCACACTGACCGCCCGTCCCACACTGACCGACCGTCCCACACTGACCGTCCATCCCACACTGACCGTCCCACACTGACCGTCCCACACTGACCGTCCCACACTGACCGTCCGTCCCACACTGACCGTCCGTCCCACACTGACCATCCCACACTGACCGTCCGTCCCACACTGACCATCCCACACTAACCGTCCGTCCCACACTGACCGTCCCACACTGGCCGTCCCACACTGACCGTCCCACACTGACCATCCCGCACTGACCTTCCGTCCCACACTGACCATCCCACACTGACCATCCCACACTGACCGTCCGTCCCACACTGGCCGTCCCACACTGACCGTCCGTCCCACACTGACCGTCCGTCCCACACTGACCGTCCCACACTGACCGTCCGTCCCACACTGACCGTCCGTCCCACACTGACCATCCCACACTGACCGTCCATCCCACACTGACCATCCCACACTGACCGTCCGTCCCACACTGACCGTCCGTCCCACACTGATCTCCGCCTCCAGCTCCTGACGGTCCGCATTGCGGCACAAGAGCTGAGTGTGGATTCACTCTGGAGCATCCACGATGCTGAGAATTACGTGAGTAGCACGTTGAGCGAGTTGGTCTTACCGCAGGTATAGGGTACACAGCCAGATAGTGAATGGAAGACCAACAGGAAGAGCAGTGCAAGGAAGGTAGTGCAGGGGTCCCCTGTGGTCATCCACCTGCAAAACATATACACCGCTTTGGGTACTGTTGGGGGGGATGACTCATCAGGAGAGGGCAGCAGCAGCCAAGATTTCAGGATGGTATGTTGCCTCCCTGGTGCAAGGGTCAAGGATGTCTTGGAGCGGGTGCAGAGCATTCTGAAGAGGGAGGGTGAACAGCCAGTTGTCGTGGTGCATATAGGTATCAACGATATAGGTAAAAAACAGGATGAGGTCCTACAAGACGAATTTAGGGAACTAGGAGCTAAATTAAAAAGTAGGACCTCAAAAGTAGTAATCTCAGGATTGCTACCAGTGCCACGTGCTAGTCAGAGTAGGAATCGTAGGATAGCTCAGATGAATACGTGGCTTGAGGAGTGGTGCAGCAGGGAGGGATTCAAATTCCTGGGACATTGGAACCGGTTCTGGGGGAGGTCGGATCAGTACAAACCGGACGGTCTGCACCTGGGCAGGACCGGAACCAATGTCTTCGGGGGAGTGTTTGCTAGAGATGTTGGGGAGGAGTTAAACTAATATGGCAGGGGGATGGGAACCTATGCAGGGAGACAGAGGGAAATGAAATGGAGGCAGAAGCAAAAGATAGAAAGGAGAAAAGTAAAAGTGGAGGGCAGAGAAACCCGAGGCAAAAAACAAAAAGGGCCACATTACAGCAAAATTCTAAAGGGGCAAAGTGTGTTAGAAAGACAAGCCTGAAGGCTCTGTGCCTCAATGCGAGGAGTATTCGGAATAAGGTGGATGAATTAACTGCGCAGATAGTTAAGGAAGGATATACTAGCTTTGGAGGGGGTACAGAGACGATTCACTAGGCTGATTCCGGAGATGAGGGGGTTACCTTATGATGATAGATTGAGTAGACTGGGTCTTTACTCGTTGGAGTTCAGAAGGATGAGGGGTGATCTTATGGAAACATTTAAAATAATGAAAGGTATCGGCAAGATAGAGGCAGAGAGGTTGTTTCCACTGGTCGGGGAGACTAGAACTAGGGAGCACAGCCTCAAAATATGGGGGAGCCAATTTAAAACCGAGTTGAGAAGGAATTTCTTCTCCCAGAGGGTTGTGAATCTGTGGAATTCTCTGCCCAAGGAAGCAGTTGAGGCTAGCTCATTGAATGTATTCAAGTCACAGATAGATAGATTTTTAACCAATAAGGGAATTAAGGGTTATGGGGAGAGGGCGGGTAAGTGGAGCTGAGTCCACGGCCAGATCAGCCATGATCTTGTTGAATGGCGGAGCAGGCTTGAGGGGCTAGATGGCCTACTCCTGTTCCTAATTCTTATGTTCTTATGTTCTAACTGTGATGACATCCGAGCGCTATCACATGTCGATGAGGCCTCATGTACCAGGTTCTTTACAAATTTCCTTCCCTTTTTGAGCCAGGCATTGGAAACTTTTCCGGGGCGAAGGTGCGGATCCACTCGGTCCCAGAGGCACGAACCATTCACCACAAGGTGCGAGCGGTACCTCACATGATGAGGGAGAGAGTGGAAATCGAGCTGGACAGGCTGCAACGCGAGGGCATCATCTCCCCAGTGGAATTCAGCGAGTGGGCCAACCCGATTGTTCCAGTACTCAAAAGTGATGGTACGGTCAGGATTTGCGGCGATTATAAAGTAACTATTAATTGTTTCTCGCTACAGGACCAATACCCGCTACCTAAGGCAGACGACCTATTTGCGACGTCGACAGGAGGCAAGACGTTTACCAAGCTCGACCTGACTTCGGCCTACATGACGCAGGAGCTGGAGGAGTCTTCGAAGGACCTCACCTGCATCAGCACGCACAAGGGACTGTTCATCTACAACAGATGTCCGTTTGGAATTCGGTCGGCTGCAGCGATCTTCCAGAGAAACATGGAGAGCCTACTCAAGTCGGTACCACGCACGGTGGTTTTTCAGGACACATATTGGTCACGGGTCGGGACACCTACAAAACCTGGAGAAGGTCCTCCAGCGACTGGATCGCATAGAGCTGTGGCTGAAGGGGTCGAAATGCGTCTTCATGGCAACAGAAGTGGAGTTTTTGGGGAGAAACATCGCGGCGGACGGCATTCTGCCCACAGACGCCAAGACAGAGGCTATCAGGAACGCGCCCAGGCCACAGAATGTCATGGAGCTGCGGTCGTTCCTGGGACTCTTCAACTATTTTGGTAACTTCCTACTGGGGTTAAGCACCCTCTTAGAGCCCCTACATGTGTTATTGTGTAAAGGTGAGAACTGGGTACGGGGAAAAAATCAGGTAATTACTTTTGAGAAAGCCAGAAACATTTTATGCTCCAACAAGCTGCTTGTATTGTATAACCCGTGTAAAAGACTTGTGCTAGCATGTGATGCGTCGTCGTACGGAGTCAGGTGTGTATTACAACAAGCTAACGTTGTGGGGAAGTTGCAACCTGTCGCCTATGTTTCAGGAGCTTGTCTAAGGCCGAGAGGGCCTGCAGCATGATGAGAAAGAGGCATTAGCGTGTGTGTTCGGGGTTCAGTACCTGTTTGGCCTCAAATTTGAGCTGGAAACCGATCACAAGCCCCTCACATCCCTGTTCGCTGAAAACAAGGGGAAAACAAGGCGAGAGACAGGAGCAGCATAAGTGAGGCCGAGAAAGGCCCAGCGGCTGCGAGAGGCGGTGGCAGAGGACAGGCAGTGCGGGAGTTCGGGGCGTTGGTGAGGCCGAGAAAGGCCCAGCCGGTGCAGCTCCAGCCGGGAGAGAAAGCAAAAAAGAAGTAGAAAGAAATCAAAAGATGACGTCACAGCCAAAGGGGTAAGTGATTGGCTGGTGATTGGTGAGTAGCTTTTCTTTTTCTTTTTTATATCAGTAAGTAACCTGTTAACATTGTTGTTGCCACATTAAGTGTATCTCAAGGTTAAGTCATGGCAGGAGAGCTCGGTCACATGATATGCTCCTCCTGTACCATGTGGGAACTCAGGGACACTTCCGGAGTCCCTGACGACTACGTGTGCGGGAAGTGTTTCCGCTTCCAGCTCCTGACGGTCCGCATTGCGGAATTGGAGCTGTGGGTGGATTCACTCTGGAGCATCCACGATACTGAGAATAATGTGAGTAGCACGTGTAGCGAGTTGGTCTTACCGCAGGTGAAGGGTCCACAGCCAGCTAGAGAATGGAAGACCAGCAGGAAGAGCAGTGCAAGGAAGGTAGTGCAGGGGTCCCCTGCGATCATCCCCCGTTTTGAGTACTGTTGAGGGGGATGACTCATCAGGGGAGTGCAGCAGCAGCCAAGTTCATGGCACCGTGGCTGGCTCTGCTGCACAGGAGAGCAGGAAAAAGAGTGGGAGAGCAATAGTGATAGGGGATTCAATTGTAAGGGGAATAGATAGACGTTTCTGCGGCCGCAACCGAGACTCCAGGATGGTATGTTGCCTCCCTGGTGCAAGGGTCAAGGATGTCTCAGAGCGGGTGCAGGACATTCTGAAAAGGGAGGGTGAACAGCCAGTTGTCGTGATGCACCAACAATACAGGTAAAAAACGGGATAAGGTCCTACGAGACGAATTTAAGGAGCTAGGAGCTAAATTAAAAAGTAGGACCTCAAAAGTAGTAATCTCGGGATTGCTACCAGTGCCACGTGCTAGTCAGAGTAGGAATTGCAGGATAGCTCAGATGAATACGTGGCTTGAGCAGTGGTGCAGCAGGGAGGGATTCAAATTCCTGGGGCATTGGAACCGGTTCTGGGGGAGGTGGGACCAGTACAAACCGGACGGTCTGCACCAAGGCAGGACCAGAACCAATGTCCTAGGGGAGTGTTCGCTAGTGCTGTTGGGGAGGAGTTAAAGTAATATGGCAGGGGGATGGGAACCTATGCAGGGAGATAGAGGGAAACAAAATGGAGACAGAAGCAAAAGACAAAAAGGAGATGAGTAAAAGTGGAGGGCAGAGAAACCCGAGACAAAAAACAAAAAGGGCCACTTTACAGCAAAATTCTAAAGGGTCAAAGTGTATTAAAAAAGGCAAGCCTGAAGGCTCTGTGTCTCAATGCGAGGAGTATTCGGAATAAGGTGGATGAATTAACTGCGCAGATAGCAGTTAAAGGATACGATGTGGTTGGCATTACGGAGACATGGCTCCAGGGTGACCAAGGCTGGGAACTCAACATCCAGGGGTATTCAACATTTAGGAAGGATAGACAGAAAGGAAAAGGAGGCGGGGTGGCGTTGCTGGTTAAAGAGGAGATTAATGTAATCGTTAGGAAGGACATTAGCTTGGATGATGTGGAATCTGTATGGGTAGAGCTGCAGAACACCAAAGGGCAAAAAACGTTAGTGGGAGTTGTGTACAGACCACCAAACAGTAGTAGTGATGTTAGGGAGGGCATCAAACAGGAAATTAGGGGTGCATGCAATAAAGGTGCAGCAGTTTTAATGGGTGACTTTAATATGCACATAGATTGGGCTAACCAAACTGGAAGCAATGCGGTGGAGGAGGATTTCCTGGAGTGCACAAGGGGTGGTTTTCTAGACCAATATGTCGAGGAACCAATTAGTGGGGAGGCCATATTAGACTGGGTGTTGTGTAATGAGAGAGGATTAATTAGCAATCTCGTTGCGCGAGGCCTCTTGGGGAAGAGTGACCATAATATGGTGGAATTCTACATTAGGATGGAGAATGAAACAGTTAATTCAGAGACCATGGTCCAGAACTTGAAGAAGGGTAACTTTGAAGGTATGAGGCGTGAATTGGCTAGGATAGATTGACGAATGATACTTAAGGGTTTGACTGTGGATGGGCAATGGCAGACATTTAGAGACCACATGGATGAACTACAACAATTGTACATTACTGTCTTGCGTAAAAATAAAAAAGGGAAGGTGGCTCAACCGTGGCTATCAAGGGAAATCAGGGATAGTATTAAAGCCAAGGAAGTGGCATACAAATTGGCCAGAAATAGCAGCGAACCAGGGGACTGGGAGAAATTTAGAACTCAGCAGAGGAGGACAAAGCGTTTGATTAGGGCAGGGAAAATAGAGTACGAGAGGAAGCTTGCAGGGAACATTAAGGCGGACTGCAAAAGCTTCTATAGATATGTAAAGAGAAAAAGGTTAGTAAAGACAAACGTAGGTCCCCTGCAGTCAGAATCAGAGGAAGTCATAACGGGGAACAAAGAAATGGCAGACCAATTGAACAAGTACTTTGGTTCGGTATTCACTAAGGAGGACTGAAACAACATTCCGGATATCAAATGGGTCAGAGGGTCTAGTAAGAAGGAGGAACTGAGGGAAATCCTTATTAGTCGGGAAATTGTGTTGGGGAAATTGATGGGATTGAAGGCCGATAAATTCCCAGGGCCTGATGGTCTGCATCCCAGAGTACTTAAGGAGGTGGCCTCAGAAATAGCGGATGCATTGACAGTCATTTTCCAACATTCCATAGACTCTGGATCAGTTCCCAAGGAGTGGAGGGTAACCAATTTAAAAAAGGAGGGAAAGAGAAAACAGGGAATTATCGACCGGTCAGCCTGACATCGGTAGTGGGTAAAATGATGGAATCAATTATTAAGGATGTCATAGCAGTGCATTTGGAAAGAGGTGACATGATAGGTCCAAGTCAGCATGGATTTGTGAAAGGGAAATCATGCTTGACAAATCTTCTGGAATTTTTTGAGGATGTTTCCAGTAAAGTGGACAAAGGAGAACCTGTTGATGTATTTGGACTTTCAGAAGGCTTTCGACAAGGTCCCACACAAGAGAGTAATGTGCAAAGTTAAAGCACATGGGACTGGGGGTAGTGTGCTGACGTGGATTGAGAACTGGTTGGCAGACAGGAAGCAAAGTGTAGGAGTAAATGGGGACTTTTCAGAATGGCAGGCAGTGACTAGTGGGGTACCGCAAGGTTCTGTGCTGGGGCCCCAGCTGTTTACACTGTACATTAATGATTTACAGGTGGTAAACCTGTGGAATTCTCTACCACAGAAAGTTGTTGAGGCCAATTCACTAAATATATTCAAAAAGGAGTTAGATGAAGTCCTTACTACTAGGGGGATCAAGGGGTATGGCAAAAAAGCAGGAATGGGGTACTGAAGTTGCATGTTCAGTCATGAACTCATTGAATGGCGGTGCAGGCTAGAAGGGCCGAATGGCCTACTCATGCACCTATTTTCTATGTTTCTATGTTTAGACGAGGGGATTAAATGTAGTATCTCCAAATTTGCAGATGACACTAAGTTGGGTGGCAGTGTGAGCTGCGAGGAGGATGCTATGAGGCTGCAGAGTGACTTGGATAGGTTAGGTGAGTGGGCAAATGCATGGCAGATGAAATATAATGTGGATAAATGTGAGGTTATCCACTTTGGTGGTAAAAACAGAGAAACAGACTATTATCTGAATGGTGACAGATTAGGAAAAGGGGAGGTGCAACAAGATCTGGGTGTCATGGTACATCAGTCATTGAAGGTTGGCATGCAGATACAGCAGGCGGTTAAGAAAGCAAATGGCATGTTGGCCTTCATAGCGAGGGGATTGGAGTACAGGGGCAGGGAGGTGTTACTACAGTTGTGCAGGGCCTTGGTGAGGCCACACCTGGAGTATTGTGTACAGTTTTGGTCTCCTAACTTGAGGAAGGTCATTCTTGCTATTGAGGGAGTGCAGCGAAGGTTCACCAGACTGATTCCCGGGATGGCGGGACTGACATATCAAGAAAGACTGGATCAACTGGGCTTGTATTCACTGGAGTTCAGAAGAATGAGAGGGGATCTCATAGAAACGTTTAAAATTCTGACGGGTTTAGACAGGTTAGATGCAGGAAGAATGTTCCCAATGTTGGGGAAGTCAAGAACCAGGGGACACAGTCTAAGGATAAGGGGTAAGCCATTTAGGACCGAGATGAGGAGAAACTTCTTCACCCAGAGAGTGGTGAACCTGTGGAATTCTCCACCACAGAAAGTTGTTGAGGCCAATTCACTAAATATATTCAAAAAGGAGTTAGATGTAGTCTTACTACTAGAGGGATCAAGGGGTATGGCAAGAAAGCAGGAATGGCGTACTGAAGTTGCATGTTCAGCCATGAACTCATTGAATGGTGGTGCAGGCTCGAGGGGCCGAATGGCCTACTCCTGCACCTATTTTCTATGTCTCTATGTTTCGATGTAATACTACTGCCTCAGCCCACATACAAAGGTGGGCACTCGCGCTATCAGCGTATAACTATACTATCCGCCACAGGCCAGGCACCGAGAACTGTGCGGATGCTCTCAGTCGGCTACCATTGCCCACCACGGGGGTGGAAATGGCGCAGCCTGCAAACTTGTTGATGGTGGCGCAGCCCGCAGACTTGTTGATGGTCATGGAAGTGTTTGAAAATGATAAATCACGTCTCATGGCCCGCCAGATTAGGACTTGGACCAGCCAAGATCCTTTGCTGTCCCGAGTAAAAAACTGTGTACTGCATGGGAGCTGGGCCAGCATCCCCGTTGAAATGCAAGAGCTAATCAAGCCGTTCCAGCGGCGAAAGGACGAGCTGTCCATTCAGGCAGACTGCCTGTTGTGGGGTAACCGCGTAGTGCTACCCAAACAGGGCAGGGAGACGTTCATCTCAGATCTCCACAGCACACACCCGGGTATAGTAATGATGAAAGCGATAGCCAGATCCCACGTGTGGTGGCCCGGTATCGACTCTGACTTAGTCCTGTGTACGGCAATGCAGCGTATGTGCTCAGTTGAGCAACGCGCCCAGAGAGGCACCACTAAGTTTGTGGTCCTGGCCCTCCAGACCATGGTCGAGGATCCATGTCGACTATGCGGGCCCGTTTCTCGGTAAAATGTTCCTGGTGGTGGTGGATGCTTTTTCAAAATGGATTGAATGTGAAATAATGTCGGGAAGCACCGCCACCGCCACCATTGAAAGCCTGAGGGCCATGTTTGCCACCCACGGCCTGCCTGACATACTGGTCAGTGACAACGGGCCATGTTTCACCAGTGCCGAATTTAAAGAATTCATGACCCGCAATGGGATCAAACATGTCACCTCGGCCCTGTTTAAACCAGCCTCCAATGGGCAGGCAGAGCGGGCAGTACAGACCATCAAACAGAGCCTTAAACAAGTCACAGAAGGCTCACTCCAAACCCGCCTGTCCCGAGTACTGCTCAGCTGCCGCACGAGACCCCACTCACTCACAGGGGTGCCCCCGGCTGAGCTACTCATGAAAAGGACACTTAAAACCAGACTCTCGCTGGTTCACCCCAACCTGCATGATCAGGTAGAGAGCAGGCCGCAGCAACAAAATGTAAACGATGGTCGCGCCACTGTGTCACGGGAAATTGATCGGAATGACCCTGTGTATGTGCTAAACTATGGACATGGTCCCAAGTGGATCACGGGCACGGTGATAGCTAAAGAAGGGAGTAGGGTGTTTGTAGTAGAACTAGACAATGGACACATTTGCAGAAAGCACCTGGACCAAACGAGGCTGCGGTTCACAGACTGCCCTGAACAACCCACAGCACACACCACCTTTTTCGAGCCCACAACACACACCCAAAGGATCAACGACACCACCCCGGACCAGGAAATCGAACCCATCACACCCAACAGCCCAGCAAGGCCAGGCTCACCCAGCAGCCCTGCAGGGCCCACAACACGCCAGCCCAGCGAGGGCACAGCCAACACACCAGAACAGACATTTGTACCGAGGCAGTCCACCAGGGAAAGAAAGGCACCCGACCGCCTCACCTTGTAAATAGTTTTCACTTTGACTTTGGGGGGGAGTGATGTTGTGTATCTGTAAAGCATGCATTCCCATGTTCCGCCACCAGGGAGCGCATCCCCTGGGAGCACTGTATATAAGCCGGCCCCTAAGGCCTGTTCCTCATTCTGGAGTGTCTTAATAAAGACTGAGGTCACTGTTACTTTAACCTCCCTGTGTGCAGTCTCATCTGTGTTAGGAACACAATATTTACGATCTCTATCCTTCCATCCCCAACCCTTTTGTCTATTTTCTCATCTGGCCTTTCAGTGTATCTAGTTGCTATCTCCAATTTTTGTTTGTTTATCCATGTGTTTTCAGTCCTTTGTTGTGTTATCCCTTCTCAAATCTTTTAGTGTGTCTGGTCCTTTCTCTCCAATTGCTCCGTTTCCATTGTTTCAGTCTTCTTCTTTTGTATGGCAGTAACAAAGCAAATCAAATGCAAATATGTAAGTTGGATATCCAGGCCAACAGCGTGGATATCCTGTCGGCTTTCTGTGAGTTCTCTCTGAGGGCAGTGCTCAATGACGTACTCCAGGGTCTGATTAGCAGCTCCACAGTCACATGATGGGGAGGCTTTAATCTTCCATCTATGGAGAAGGTGGCAGCATCGACCGGGACCGGTTCTGAGGCGGTTGATGGTTGTCCACTGTTTGCGAGGAAGGTTTGATCCTTCAGGTTGTACTGTGGGGTCCTCGATAAGGAATCCGTTCCGTATCTCGCAGTTCTTCTAAGTATTTCGCCATCGGTCATTGAGGCTGAGGGGAGATCGCTGAAGGGCTTCGGTGACGGTCCAAAAAGGCCTTTTACATTTGTTTCAATACGTTTCCCATCTATCTTCAATCCTTCAGTGTCACCATCCCTCTATCTCATCCTTCAGTGTGTCTAACTCTTTGCTCTAATTCTTGTAGCCTTTTGTGTGGATTTCTTCACATTAAAGTTCAGGCAAATTTTTGGGCCAATGAATTCAAGTTAAAAAGTGTTCTACTTGAACTTTTAAAATGTTTTTCAAGCATTGGAGAGATGACCTAATTTTTAAACCGATGTTTAATGGTATTTTTTTAAAAAGCATTCTTGGGATGTGGGCATCACTGGCCTCTGGCATTTATTGCCCATCCCTAGTTGCCTTTGAGAAGCTGGTGATGTCAAACCGGGACTTAAACTCACTGCACCATGGAATGGCAAGGTGTGGATTTAAGTACACTGTACTCCTTATGGTGATGTCTTTGTCTCAGGCTCGCCATCATGATGAGGAGTGGAGGTCAGTGCTTCCCGACAACATTGGAGGGAGACACACCCTCACTCCCCAAAGCCACTCTCACAAAACTTTCGATACCAACATATCACTGGGGAGCAGCTTCCTGCTCTCACTGAAGTTGCCATGTTCTACATATTGTCCCTTGCTGACTTCTTCCTCCTTCTCGACCTGTCTGCAGCGTTTGACACGGTTGACCCCTCCATCCTCCTCCAACACCTCTCCACCGTCGGCCAGCTGGGTGGGACTGCACTCGCCTGGTTCCATTCTTATCCATCTAATCGTAGTCAGAGAATCTCCTGCAATGGCTTCTCTTCCCGCTCCTGCATCATTACCTCAGGTGTCCCCCAAGGATCTATCCGTGGCCCCCTCCTATTTCACATCTACATGTTGCCCCTCGGCGACATCATCCGAAAATACAGCGTCAGTTTCCACATGTACGCTGATAACACCCAGCTCCACCTCACCACCACTTCTCTCAACCCCTACACAATCTCTAAATTGTCAGACTGCTTGTCCCACATCCAGTTCCAAATGAACAGAAATTTTTTACAATTGATTATTAGGAAGACCCAAGACATTGTTTTCGGTCCCCACCACAAACTCCGTTCCCTAGACACTGACTCCATCCCTCTCCCAACTTCTGTCCGAGGCTGAACCAGACTGTTCACAACCTTGGTGTTATATTTGACCACATATCCGCAGCTTAACTAAGACCGCTTATTTCCACCTCTGTAACATCGCCCGTCTCCTTCCTTACCTCAGCTCATCCGCTGCTGCAGTCCTCATCTGTGCCTTTGTTACCTCTAGACTTGACTATTCCAATGCACTCCTGGCTGGCCTCCCACATTTTACCCTACGTAAATTAGAGGTGATCCAAAGCTCAGTTGCCCATATCCTAACTCGCACCAAGTCCCACTCACCCATCACCCCCTGTGCTCGCTGATCTACATTGGCTTCCAGTTAAGCAACGCCTCGATTTCAAAATTCTCATCCTTATTTTCAAATCCCTCCATGGCCCTCGCCCCTCTATCTCTGTAATCTCCTCCAGCCCCACAACCCCCGAGATTTCTGTGCTCCTCTAATTCTGCCCTCCTGAGCATCCCTGATTATAATCGCTCCACCATCGGTGGCCGTGCCTTCTGTTGCCTGGGCCCCAAGCTCTGGAACTCCCTGCCTGAAACTCTCCTCCTCTCTCTCTCTTTCCTCTTTCAAGACGCTCCTTAAAACCTGTAAAGTCCTTACTCTACAGTATGAAACCACATGAGGCACATTCTGGGGACAAGTACACTCTGTGAACTTAACTCTTTATTCACAGGACTTCAAAGACGATGACCCTGTGTGGGACCTCCCTTTTTATACCTGTGTGATCAGGTAAGGAGTGTCTCCCACAGGTTCACCCCTTGTGGCCAAGGTGTGCATCTAGGTTGAGTGTATACAGTAATACAGTGGTGTTACATTGTGGTTACATCATCTCCCCCCCCAAAGTCTTACTGGGATCACAGGTTTAGTTTTTCAAGTGGTCTACGCTCCCTCGTGGGGCGCCGCAGTTGGGGCTCTGGTTGTTGGACACTGACCTGAGTGTCTGTCACCTGTGGTGATTCCGGCCTGTCCGGGCTGACCGCAGGGACTGTGCATTCTTCTGATTGCTCTTGTTGCTCGTTCACTGGTGGTGTTGTGAGCTCCATCTCATGGTCTTCTTCAGGTTCCTCCGTGTCCATGCTGAACCTTTTTTTTACTTGGTCCAGATGCTTACGGCATGTCTGACCATTGTTGAGTTTTACCACGATGACCCGATTCCTCTCTTTGTCAATTACAGTGCCCTCAAGCCATTTGGGCCCCATGGCGTGATTGAGGACAAATACAGGATCATTTATTTTTATACATCTCCCCCTCGAATTACGGTCATGGTACTCGACTATGTCGGTCAGGACTGGGTGAATGAGGGACAGCCGAGTTTTGAGTGCCCATTTCATTAGTAGCTCTGCGGGCGGGACCCCTGTGAGCGAGTGCGGTCAGGATCTATCGGCCAGCAGGAGACGCGATAGGCGGCATTGTAGGGAGGGCCCTTGAATTCTGAGCATACCTTGCTTAATGATTTGGACCGCACGTTCCGCCTGGCCATTGGAGGCCGGCTTGAATGGCACAGTTCTGACGTGGTTGATGCCATTGCCCGACTTAAACTCTCGGAATTCGTAGCTTGTGAAACATGGGCTATTATCACTAACCAGGATGTCCGGCAAGCCATGGGTTGCAAAGATCGCACGTAGGCTTTACACGGTGGTGTATGACGTGCATGAATTCAGAATGATGCACTCGATCCATTTCGAGTATGTATCTACCACAATAAGGGACATCTTTCCCATGAGCGGGCCTGCGTAGTCAACATGAATGTGTGGCTATGGCCTGGTGGGCCAGGGCCACGGGTTGAGCAATGAGGGGATCTCATAGAAACATTTAAAATTCTGACGGGTTTAGACAGGTTAGATGCAGGAAGAATGTTCCCAATGTTGGGGAAGTCCAGAACCAGGGGTCACAGTCTAAGGATAAGGGGTAAGCCATTTAGGACCGAGATGAGGAGAAACTTCTTCACCCAGAGAGTGGTGAACCTGTGGAATTCTCTACCACAGAAAGTTGTTGAGGCCAATTCACTAAATATATTCAAAAAGGAGTTAGATGTAGTCCTTACTACTAGGGGGATCAAGGGGTATGGCGAGAAAGCAGGAATGGGGTACTGAAGTTGCATGTACAGCCACTCACACACACACACACACACACACACACACACACACACACACTCTCTCACACACACTCACGCACACACACTCAGACACACACACACACTCACACACACACACACTCATACACACACACACACACTCTCACACACACTGATACACAGACACACACTCACACACACACTCTCACACACACACACACTCACACACACACACACTGATACACACACACATTCACACACACACACACTGATACACACACACACTCACACACACACACACGCGCGCACACACACGCGCGCGCGCGCGCGCGCGCGCACACACACACACACTGATACACAGACGCGCACACACACACACACACACACACTGATACACAGACACACACACACACACACACAGATACACAGGCACACACACACACACACACTGATACAGACACACACACACACATACACACACACACTGATACACAGACACACACACACACACACACACACACACACATACACACACACACACTGATACACAGACACACACACACACACACTGATACTCACACACACACACACGCGCACACACACACACACACACACACTGATACACAGACACACACACACACACACACAGATACAGAGACACACACACACACACACACACACACACACACTGATACAGACACACACACACACATACACACACACACACTGATACACAGACACACACACACACACACACACACACATACACACACACACACTGATACACAGACACACACATACACACACTGATACACACACACTCACACACACACACACTGATACACAGACACACACACACACACACACACACATACACACACACACTGATAGACAGACTCACACACACACACACACACACACACTGATACACACATATACTCCTACTGTCCTCCTCCCTCTTACCCACAGGTCCTCTCTCCCTGGGTTTCATAGCTTGCACTGTGGGCCTCCCGACCCCGCTCCTGGACCCTGATCCCGCACCTGGGCCACGACCTCATCCCTCCCGACCCCGCTCCTGGACCCTGATCCCGCTCCTGGGCCCTGACCCCGCACCTGGGCCCCGACCTCATCCCTCCCGACCCCGCTCCTGGACCCTGATCCCGCTCCTGGGCCCTGACCCCGCACCTGGGCCCCGACCTCATCCCTCCCGACCCCGCTCCTGGACCCTGATCCCGCTCCTGGGCCCCGACCCCGCACCTGGGCCCCGACCCCGCTCCTGGGCCTTGACCCCGCACCTGGGCCCCGACCTCATCCCTCCCGACCCCGCTCCTGGACCCTGATCCCGCTCCTGGGCCCTGACCCCGCTCCTGGGCCCCAACCTCATTCGTCCCGACCGCGCTCCTGGACCCTGATCCCGCTCCTGGGCCCCGACCCCGCTCCTGGACCCTGATCCCGCTCCTGGGCCCCGACCCCGCTCCTGGGCCTTGATCCCGCTCCTGGGCCCCGACCTCATCCCTCCCGACCCCGCTCCTGGGCCCCGACCCCGCACCTGGGCCCCGACCTCATTCCTCCCGACCCCGCTCCTGGGCCCTGACCCCGCTCCTGGGCCCCGACCCCGCTCCTGGGCACCGACCTCATTCCTCCCGACCCCGCTCCTGGGCCCTGACCCCGCTCCTGGGCCCCGACCCCGCACCTGGGCCCCGACCCCGCTCCTGGGCCTTGACCCCGCACCTGGGCCCCGACCTCATTCCTCCCGACCCCGCTCCTGGACCCTGACCCCGCACCTGGGCCTTGACCCCGCTCCTGGGCCCTGACCTCATTCCTCCCGACCCCGCTCCTGGACCCTGACCCCGCTCCTGGACCCTGACCCCGCTCCTGGGCCCTGACCCCGCTCCTGGGCCCTGACCCCGCACCTGGGCCTTGACCCCGCTCCTGGGCCCCGACCTCATCCCTCCCGACCCCGCTCCTGGACCCTGATCCCGCTCCTGGGCCCTGACCCCGCACCTGGGCCCCGACCTCATCCCTCCCAACCCCACTCCTGGACCCTGATCCCGCTCCTGGGCCCTGACCCCGCACCTGGGCCCCGACCTCATCCCTCCCGACCCCGCTCCTGGACCCTGATCCCGCTCCTGGGCCCCGACCTCATTCCTCCCGACCCTGCTCCTGGGCCCCGACCACATTCGTCCCGACCCCGCTCCTGGGCCCCGACCACATTCGTCCCGACCCCGCTCCTGGGCCTTGATCCCGCTCCTGGGCCCCGACCTCATCCCTCCCGACCCCGCACCTTGGCCCCGACCCCGCTCCTGGGCCTTGACCCCGCTCCTGGGCCCCGACCTCATTCCTCACGACCCCGCTCCTGGACCCTGACCCCGCACCTGGGCCCCGACCTCATCCCTCCCGACCCCTCTGCTGGACCCTGATCCCGCACCTGGGCCCCGACCTCATCCCTCCCGACCCCGCTGCTGGACCCTGATCCCGCACCTGGGCCCTGACCCCGCACCTGGGCCCCGACCTCATCCCTCCAGACCCAGCTCCTGGACCCTGATCCCGCTCCTGGGCCCTGACCCCGCTCCTGGTCCCTGATCCCGCTCCTGGGCCCTGAACCCGCACCTGGGCCCCGACCTCATCCCTCCCGACCCCGCTCCTGGACCCTGATCCCGCTCCTGGGCCCTGACCCCGCACCTGGGCCCCGACCTCATCCCTCCAGACCCCGCTCCTGGGCCCTGATCCCGCTCCTGGGCCCCGACCCCGCTCCTGGGCCTTGATCCCGCTCCTGGGCCTTGACCCCGCACCTGGGCCCCGACCTCATCTCTCCCGACCCCGCTCCTGGACCCTGACCCCGCACCTGGGCCCCGACCCCACTCCTGGGCCTTGACCCCGCACCTGGGCCCCGACCTCATCTCTCCCGACCCCGCTCCTGGACCCTGACCCCGCACCTGGGCCCCGACCCCACTCCTGGGCCTTGACCCCGCTCCTGGGCCCCGACCTCATTCGTCCCGACCCCGCTCCTGGACCCTGACCCCGCACCTTGGCCCCGACCCCGCTCCTGGGCCTTGACCCCGCTCCTGGGCCCTGACCCCGCTCCTGGGCCCTGACCCCGCACCTGGGCCTTGACCCCGCTCCTGGGCCCCGACCTCATTCCTCCCGACCCCGCTCCTGGATCCTGATCCCGGCTCCTGGGCCCTGACCCTGCTCCTGGGCCCCGACCTCATTCCTCCTGACCCCACTCCTGGACCCTGATCCCGCTCCTGGGCCCCGACCTCATTCCTCCCGACCCCGCTCCTGGAACCTGATCCCGCTCCTGGGCCCCGACCTCATTCCTCCCGACCCCGCTCCTGGGCCCCGACCTCATTCCTCCCGACCCCGTTCCTGGGCCCTGACCCCGCTCTTGGGCTCTGACCCCGCAGCTAGGCCTTGACCCCGTTCCTGGACCCCGACCTCATTCCTCACGACCCCGCTGCTGGACCCTGATCCCGCACCTGGGCCCTGACCCCGCACCTGGGCCCCGACCTCATCCCTCCCGACCCCACTCCTGGACCCTGATCCCGCTCCTGGGCCCTGACCCCGCACCTGGGCCCCGACCTCATCCCTCCCGACCCCGCTCCTGGACCCTGACCCCGCACCTGGGCCCCGACCCCACTCCTGGGCCTTGACCCCGCTCCTGGGCCCCGACCTCATTCGTCCCGACCCCGCTCCTGGACCCTGACCCCGGACCTTGGCCCCGACCCCGCTCCTGGGCCTTGACCCCGCTCCTGGGCCCCGACCTCATTCCTCCCGACCCCGCACCTGGGCCCTGACCCCGCTCCTGGGCCCTGACCCCGCACCTGGGCCTTGACCCCGCTCGTGGGCCCCGACCTCATTCCTCCCGACCCCGCTCCTGGGCCCTGACCCCGCTCCTGGGCCCTGACCCCGCACCTGGGCCTTGACCCCGCTCCTGGGCCCCGACCTCATTCCTCCCGACCCCGCTCCTGGATCCTGATCCCGGCTCCTGGGCCCTGACCCTGCTCCTGGGCCCCGACCTCATTCCTCCTGACCCCACTCCTGGACCCTGATCCCGCTCCTGGGCCCCGACCTCATTCCTCCCGACCCCGCTTCTGGAACCTGATCCCGCTCCTGGGCCCCGACCTCATTCCTCCCGACCCCGCTCCTGGGCCCTGACCCCGCTCCTGGACCCTGATCCCGCTCCTGGGCCCCGACCTCATTCCTCCCGACCCCGCTCCTGGGCCCTGACCCCGGACCTTGGCCCCGACCCCGCTCCTGGGCCTTGACCCCGCTCCTGGGCCCCGACCTCATTCCTCCCGACCCCGCTCCTGGGCCCTGACCCCGCTCCTGGGCCCTGACCCCGCACCTGGGCCTTGACCCCGCTCGTGGGCCCCGACCTCATTCCTCCCGACCCCGCTCCTGGGCCCTGACCCCGCTCCTGGGCCCTGACCCCGCACCTGGGCCTTGACCCCGCTCCTGGGCCCCGACCTCATTCCTCCCGAACCCGCTCCTGGATCCTGATCCTGGCTCCTGGGCCCTGACCCTGCTCCTGGGCCCCGACCTCATTCCTCCTGACCCCGCTCCTGGACCCTGACCCCGCACCTGGGCCCCGACCTCATCCCTCCCGACCCCGCTCCTGGGCCTTGACCCCGCACCTGGGCCCTGACCCCGCACCTGGGCTCCGACCTCATCCCTCCCGACCCTGCTCTTGGGCCTTGACCCCACTCCTGGGCCTTGACCCCGCTCCTGGGCCCTGACCCCGCACCTGGGCCCCGACCTCATCCCTCCCGACCCCGCTCCTGGGCCCCGACCCCGCTCCTGGGCCCCGACCCCGCTCCTGGGCCCCGGCCCCGCTCCTGGGCCCTGATCCCTCTCCTGAGCCCCGACCTCATTCCTCCCGACCCCGCTCCTGGAACCTGATCCCGCTCCTGGGCCCCGACCTCATTCCTCCCGACCCCGCTCCTGGGCCCTGACCCCGCTCCTGGACCCTGATCCCGCTCCTGGGCCCCGACCTCATTCCTCCCGACCCCGCTCCTGGGCCCTGACCCCGCTCCCGGGCCCTGACCCCGCACCTGGGCCCCGACCTCATCCCTCCCGACCCCACTCCTGGACCCTGATCCCGCTCCCGGGCCCTGACCCCGCACCTGGGCCCCGACCTCATCCCTCCCGACCCCACTCCTGGACCCTGATCCCGCTCCTGGGCCCTGACCCCGCACCTGGGCCCCGACCTCATTCCTCCCGACCCCGCACCTGGGCCCCGACCTCATCCCTCCCGACCCCGCTCCAGGACCCTGATCCCGCTCCTGGGCCTTGGCCCCGCTCCTGGGCCCCGACCTCATTCCTCCCGACCCCGCTCCTGGACCCTGATCCCGCTCCTGGGCCCCGACCTCATTCCTCCCGACCCCGCTCCTGGGCCCTGACCCCGCTCCTGGGCCCTGACCCCGCATCTAGGCCTTGACCCCGCTCCTGGGCCCCGACCTCATTCCTCACGACCCCGCTCCTGGACCCTGACCCCGCACCTGGGCCCCGACCTCATCCCTCCCGACCCCGCTGCTGGACCCTGAACCCGCTCCTGGGCCCTGACCCCGCTCCTGGTCCCTGATCCCGCTCCTGGGCCCTGACCCCGCACCTGGGCCCCGACCTCATCCCTCCCGACCTCGCTCCTGGACCCTGATCCCGCTCCTGGGCCCTGACCCCGCACCTGGGCCCCGACCTCATCCCTCCCGACCCTGCTCCTGGGCCTTGACCCCACTCCTGGGCCTTGACCCCGCTCCTGGGTCCTGACCCCGCACCTGGGACCCGACCTCATCCCTCCAGACCCCGCTCCTGGGCCCTGATCCCGCTCCTGGGCCCCGACCCCGCTCCTGGGCCTTGATCCCGCTCCTGGGCCCTGACCCCGCACCTGGGCCCCGACCTCATCCCTCCCGACCCCGCTCCTGGGCCTTGACCCCGCTCCTGGGCCCTGACCCCGCACCTGGGCCCCGACCTCATCCCTCCCGACCCCGCTCCTGGGCCTTGACCCCGCTCCTGGGCCCTGACCCCGCACCTGGGCCCCGACCTCATCTCTCCCGACCCCGCTCCTGGACCCTGACCCCGCACCTGGGCCCCGACCCCACTCCTGGGCCTTGACCCCGCTCCTGGGCCCCTACCTCATTCCTCCCGACCCCGCTCCTGGGCCCTGACCCCGCTCCTGGGCCCTGACCCCGCACCTGGGCCTTGACCCCGCTCGTGGGACCCGACCTCATTCCTCCCGACCCCGCTCCTGGGCCCTGACCCCGCTCCTGGGCCCTGACCCCACACCTGGGCCTTGACCCCGCTCCTGGGCCCCGACCTCATTCCTCCCGACCCCGCTCCTGGATCCTGATCCCGGCTCCTGGGACTTGACCCTGCTCCTGGGCCCCGACCTCATTCCTCCTGACCCCGCTCCTGGGCCTTGACCCCGCTCGTGGGACCCGACCTCATTCCTCCCGACCCCGCTCCTGGGCCCTGACCCCGCTCCTGGGCCCTGACCCCACACCTGGGCCTTGACCCCGCTCCTGGGCCCCGACCTCATTCCTCCCGACCCCGCTCCTGGATCCTGATCCCGGCTCCTGGGACTTGACCCTGCTCCTGGGCCCCGACCTCATTCCTCCTGACCCCGCTCCTGGGCCTTGACCCCGCTCCTGGGCCCTGACCCCACACCTGGGCCTTGACCCCGCTCCTGGGCCCCGACCTCATTCCTCCCGACCCCGCTCCTGGATCCTGATCCCGGCTCCTGGGACTTGACCCTGCTCCTGGGCCCCGACCTCATTCCTCCTGACCCCGCTCCTGGGCCTTGACCCCGCTCCTGGGCCCTGACCCCGCATCTGGGCCTTGACCCCGCTCCTGGGCCCCGACCTCATTCCTCCCGACCCCGCTCCTGGGCCCTGACCCCGCACCTGGGCCTTGACCCCGCTCCTGAGCCCCGACCTCATTCCTCCCGACCCCGCTCCTGGTCCCCGACCTCATTCCTCCCGACCCCGCTCCTGGACCCTGACCCCGCTCCTGGGCCCCGACCTCATCCCTCCCGACCCCACTCCTGGGCCCTGACCCCGCACCTGGGCCCCGACCTCATCCCTCCCGACCCCGCTCCTGGGCCCCGACCTCATTCCTCCCGACCCCGCTCCTGGGTCCCGACCTCATTCCTCCTGACCCCGCTCCTGGGCCCTGACCACCGCACCTGGGCCCCGACCTCATCCCTCCCGACCCCGCACCTGGGCCCCGACCTCATTCCTCCTGACCCCGCTCCTGGACCCTGATCCCGCTCCTGGGCCCCGACCCCACTCCTGGGCCCCGACCTCATTCGTCCCGACCCCGCTCCTGGGCCTTGATCCCGCTCTTGGGCCCCGACCTCATCCCTCCCGACCCCGCACCTTGGCCCTGACCCCGCTCCTGGGCCCCGACCTCATTCCTCCCGACCCCGCTCCTGGACCCTGATCCCGCTCCTGGGCCCCGACCTCATTCTTCCCGACCCCGCTCCTGGGCCCTGACCCCGCTCCTGGGCCCTGACCCCGCATCTAGGCCTTGACCCCGCTCCTGGGCCCCGACCTCATTCCTCACGACCCCGCTCCTGGACCCTGACCCCGCACCTGGGCCCCGACCTCATCCCTCCCGACCCCGCTGCTGGACCCTGATCCCGCACCTGGGCCCTGACCCCGCACCTGGGCCCCGACCTCATCCCTCCCGACCCCGCTCCTGGACCCTGATCCCGCTCCTGGGCCCTGACCCCGCACCTGGGCCCCGACCTCATCCCTCCCGACCCCGCTCCTGGACCCTGAACCCGCTCCTGGGCCCTGACCCTGCTCCTGGTCCCTGATCCCGCTCCTGGGCCCTGACCCCGCACCTGGGCCCCGACCTCATCCCTCCCGACCCCGCTCCTGGACCCTGATCCCGCTCCTGGGCCCTGACCCCGCACCTGGGCCCCGACCTCATCCCTCCCGACCCTGCTCCTGGGCCTTGACCCCACTCCTGGGCCTTGACCCCGCTCCTGGGTCCTGACCCCGCACCTGGGCCCCGACCTCATCCCTCCAGACCCCGCTCCTGGGCCCTGATCCCGCTCCTGGGCCCCGACCCCGCTCCTGGGCGTTGATCCCGCTCCTGGGCCCTGACCCCGCACCTGGGCCCCGACCTCATCCCTCCCGACCCCGCTCCTGGGCCTTGACCCCGCTCCTGGGCCCTGACCCCGCACCTGGGCCCCGACCTCATCCCTCCCGACCCCGCTCCTGGGCCTTGACCCCGCTCCTGGGCCCCGACCCCGCTCCTGGGCCTTGATCCCGCTCCTGGGCCCTGACCCCGCTCCTGGGCCCTGACCCCGCACCTGGGCCTTGACCCTGCTCCTGGGCCCCGACCTCATTCCTCCTGACCCCACTCCTGGACCCTGATCCCGCTCCTGGGCCCCGACCTCATTCCTCCCGACCCCGCTCCTGGAACCTGACCCCGCTCCTGGACCCTGATCCCGCTCCTGGGCCCCGACCTCATTCCTCCCGACCCCGCTCCTGGGCCCTGACCCCGCACCTGGACCCTGACCCCGCATCTAGGCCTTGACCCCGCTCCTGGGCCCCGACCTCATTCCTCCCGACCCCGCTCCTGGACCCTGATCCCACTCCTGGGCCCTGACCCCGCACCTGGGCCCCGACCTCATCCCTCCCGACCCCGCTCCTGGGCCTTGACCCCGCACCTGGGCCCTGACCCCGCACCTGGGCTCCGACCTCATCCCTCCCGACCCTGCTCTTGGGCCTTGACCCCACTCCTGGGCCTTGACCCCGCTCCTGGGCCCTGACCCCGCACCTGGGCCCCGACCTCATCCCTCCCGACCCCGCTCCTGGGCCCCGACCCCGCTCCTGGGCCCCGACCCCGCACCTGGGCCCCGGCCCCGCTCCTGGGCCCTGATCCCTCTCCTGAGCCCCGACCTCATTCCTCCCGACCCCGCTCCTGGGCCTTGATCCCGCTCCTGGGCCCTGACCCCGCACCTGGGCCCCGACCTCATCCCTCCCGACCCCGCCCCTGGGCCTTGACCCCGCTCCTGGGCCCTGACCCCGCTCCTGGGCTCCGACCTCATCCCTCCCGACCTCGCTCCTGGGCCTTGATCCCGCTCCTGGGCCCTGACCCCGCTCCTGGGCTCCGACCTCATCCCTCCCGACCCCGCTCCTGGGCCCTGACCCCGCTCCTGGACCGTGATCCCGCTCCTGGGCCCCGACCCCGCTCCTGGGCCCTGACCTCATTCCTCCCGAACCCGCTCCTGGACCCTGATCCCGCTCCTGGGCCCCGACCTCATTCCTCCCGACCCCGCTCCTGGGTCCCGACCTCATTCGTCCCGACCCCACTCCTGGACCCTGATCCCGCTCCTGGGCCCCGACCCCGCTCCTGGGCCTTGACCCCGCTCCTGGGCCCTGACCCCGCTCCTGGGCTCCGACCTCATCCCTCCCGACCCCGCTCCTGGGCCCTGACCCCGCTCCTGGACCCTGATCCCGCTCCTGGGCCCCGACCCCGCTCCTGGGCCCTGACCCCGCTCCTGGACCCTGATCCCGCTCCTGGACCCAGATCCCGCTCCCGGGCCCTGACCTCGCTCCTGGGCCCCGATCTCGCTCCTCCCGACCCTGCTCCTGGAACCTGATCCCGCTCCTGGACCCAGATCCCATTCCTGGGCCCCGATCTCGCTCCTCCCGACCCTGCTCCTGGATCCTGATCCCGCTCCTGGACCCAGATCCCGCTCCTGGGCCCTGACCTCGCTCCTGGGCCCCGATCTCGCTCCTCCCGACCCTGCTCCTGGGCCCTGACCTCGCTCCTGGGCCCCGATCTCGCTCCTCCCGACCCTGCTCCTGGGCCCTGACCTCGCTCCTGGGCCCCGATCTCGCTCCTCCCGACCCTGCTCCTGGGCCCTGACCCTGCTCCTGGGCCCTGACCCTGCTCCTGGGCCCTGACCCTGCTCCTGGGCCCTCACCCTGCTCCTGGGCCCCGACCTCGCTCCTCGCCGAATGGCCTACTCCTGCACCCATTTTCTATGTTTCTATTTTTATTAATTAAGAGCATAAGAACATCAGAAATAGGAGCAGGAGTCGGCCATTCGGCCCCTCGAGCCTGCTCCACCATTCAATAAGATCATGGCTGATCCGATCATGGACTCAGCTCCACTTCCCCGCCCGCTCCCCATAACCCTTCACTCCCTTATCATTCAGAAATCTGTCTATCTCCACCTTAAATATATTCAATGACCCAGCCTCCACAGCTCTCTGGGGCAGAGAGTTCCACAGATTGTGCCGTGTTTTGGTGTTTTGGGGGTATTCTCATTGTTAGTAACGGGAGTCGGTACAAAGGGAGCTCCCATTATTATCAATGAGAATACGAGTTTGTGATTGGTGTTCCTGACCCATGTGATTGCAACATAGACACCGTACGGGGAAGACAGATCCCTGCGCGCTGCCCAGCGAATGGAGGTCTACGACCAGAATCCTGCCGGTCTCCGGCTCCAACGGGTGGTTTTGTAGATTTTTTCTGGGTCAGAGGCGTTCGTATGAAGGAAGCCCCCTCCCCGCCAATGTGTTCAGCATCTTGCTGTGGGACCTTGAACCCATGACCTCCTGACTCACAGCTGAGAGTGCTAACCCAGTGAGCCAAACTGACAGATGGTTAGTATATTATAATAACATAACTGGTTAGGGAATAACTATTTTTTATGGGGTATATAACGTGTCTTTCACCCTGATGCAGACTTTTTGTGACATTTACACTACACTGCGCGACAGTTCTGTGAGGGGTTCGAGGAAACGCAGAGGTTGAACGAGTAGCGAAACACTCCAAAATGTGATGAAATCAGCCACAGAAAATTAATTTTGGTGTTTGCTAATAACCCAGAGCACGAGAGGAAAACAACGCTCCGCAGCTGATGGCGAAAGACCCAAGCACCGTGTCACCTGCATCCTGTGTCCATGGTACCGAGCACAGCTGCTGTCCCAGGCTAATGGAGGCAGGACCCAGCGCTGAGAATCATAAGAACATAAGAACAAAAGAATTAGGAACAGGAGTAGGCCATCTAGCCCCTCGAGCCTGCTCCGCCATTCAACAAGATCATGGCTGATCTGGCCGTGGACTCAGCTCCACTTACCCGCCCGCTCCCCGTAACCCTTAATTCCCTTATTGGCTAAAAATCTATCGATCTGTGACTTGAATACATTCAATGAGCTAGCCTCAACTGCTTCCTTGGGCAGAGAATTCCACAGATTCACAACCCTCTGGGAGAAGAAATTCCTTCTCAACTTGGTTTTAAATTGGCTCCCCCGTATTTGAGGCTGTGCCCCCTAGTTCTAGTCTCCCCGACCAGTGGAAACAACCTCTCTGCCTCTATCTTGTCTATCCCTTTCATGATTTTAAATGTTTCTATAAGATCACCCCTCATCCTTCGGAACTCCAATGAGTAAAGACCCAGTCTACTCAATCTATCATCATAAGGTAACCCCCTCATCTCCGGAATCAACCTAGTGAATCGTCTCTGTACCCCCTCCAAAGCTAGTATATCCTTCCTTAAGTAAGGTGACCAAAACTGCACGCAGTACTCCAGGTGCGGCCTCACCAATACCCTGTACAGTTGCAGCAGGACCTCCCTGCTTTTGTACTCCATCCCTCTCGCAATGAAGGCCAACATTCCATTCGCCTTCCTGATTACCTGCTGCACCTGCAAACTAACTTTTTGGGATTCATGCACAAGGACCCCCAGGTCCCTCTGCACCGCAGCATGTTGTAATTTCTCCCCATTCAAATAATATTCCCTTTTACTGTTTTTTTTTCCAAGGTGGATGACCTCACACTTTCCGACATTGTATTCCATCTGCCAAACCTTAGCCCATTCGCTTAACCTATCTAAATCTCTTTGCAGCCTCTCTGTGTCCTCTACACAACCCGCTTTCCCACTAATCTTAGTGTCATCTGCAAATTTTGTTACACTACACTCTGTCCCCTCTTCCAGGTCATCTATGTATATTGTAAACAGTTGTGGTCCCAGCACCGATCCCTGTGGCACACCACTAACCACCGATTTCCAACCCGAAAAGGACCCATTTATCCCGACTCTCTGCTTTCTGTTCGCCAGCCAATTCTCTATCCATGCTAATACATTTCCTCTGACTCCGCATACCTTTATCTTCTGCAGTAACCTTTTGTGTGGCACCTTATCGAATGCCTTTTGGAAACCTAAATACACCACATCCATCGGTACACCTCTATCCACCATGCTCGTTATATCCTCAAAGAATTCCAGTAAATTAGTTAAACATGATTTCCCCTTCATGAATCCATGTTGCGTCTGCTTGATTGCACTATTCCTATCTAGATGTCCCACTATTTCTTCCTTAATGATAGTTTCAAGCATTTTCCCCACTACAGATGTTAAACTAACCGGCCTATAGTTACCTGCCTTTTGTCTACCCCCTTTTTTAAACAGAGGCGTTACATTAGCTGCTTTCCAATCCGCTGGTACCTCCCCAGAGTCCAGAGAATTTTGGTAGATTATAACGAATGCATCTGCTATAACTTCCACCATCTCTTTTAATACCCTGGGATGCATTTCATCGGGACCAGGGGACTTGTCTACCTTGAGTCCCATTAGCCTGTCCAGCACTACCCCCCTAGTGATAGTGATTGTCTCAAGGTCCTCCCTTCCCACATTCCTGTGACCAGCAATTTTTGGCATGGTTTTTGTGTCTTCCACTGTGAAGACCGAAGCAAAATAATTGTTTAAGGTCTCAGCCATTTCCACATTCCCCATTATTAAATCCCCCTTCTCATCTTCTAAGGGACCGACATTTACTTTAGTCACTCTTTTCCGTTTTATATAAAGGTCCCGCACACATAGTCATCAGGGACACCGGAAGCGTCCCTGACTTCCCACATCGTACAGGAGGAGCATAACACGTGTCCGAGCTGTCCTGCAATAACTTAACCCTTAGATACACTTAAATTGGCAACAACTACGCTAAATGTTACTTACTGATATCGAAAAGAAAACGAGAAACTACTCACCAATCACCAGCCAATCACTTAACCCCTTGCCGCTGGGCCTTTATAGGCTGCTCCCGAACTCCCGCACCGCCTCCCACTGCCGCTGGGCCTTTATAGGCTGCTCCCGAACTCCCGCACCACCTCCCACTGCCGCTGGGCCTTTATAGGCTGCTCCCGAACTCCCGCACCGCCTCCCACTGCCGCTGGGCCTTTATAGGCTGCTCCCGAACTCCCGCACAGCCTCCCACTGTCGCTGGGCCTTTATAGGCTGCTCCCGAACTCCCGCACCGCCTCCCACTGCCGCTGGGCCTTTATAGGCTGCTCCCGAACTCCCGCACCACCTCCCACTGTCGCTGGGCCTTTATAGGCTGCTCCCGAACTCCCGCACCGGCTCCCACTGCCGCTGGGCCTTTATAGGCTGCTCCCGAACTCCCGCACCGCCTCCCACTGCCGCTGGGCCTTTATAGGCTGCTCCCGAACTCCCGCACCGCCTCCCACTGCCGCTGGGCCTTTATAGGCTGCTCCCGAACTCCTGCACCGCCTCCCACTGCCGCTGGGCCTTTATAGGCTGCTCCCGAACTCCCGCACCGCCTCCCACTGCCGCTGGGCCTTTATAGGCTGCTCCCGAACTCCAGCCTCTCCTCTGCCGCACTCCAAGACGGAAGTGGAGCGCTAAATCGAGTGTTACCACTTCTCTTAGGGCGTTGAAGTGTGTTGAGAGGGGCGGTGGCGGCAGAACGCTGAAGAATGTGCAGTGCAGAGCTGCCAGCATCAGAGACTCCTTCCCGAGCTGACAGCGAAGGGCCAATGATGGGTTGAAACATTCTGTAGTCAGTTCTGCAGGGCCAGCAGACCTGCGTGACTTCAATTACAGCCCCAATCACTCTCAGAGAGCGGAGGGCTGAGGCATTGTGCAGCAATGAGCCGCCAGAAACATTCAGCAGTCACCAGACCGGTGCGAAGAATAAAGTTGGCCCTACCTGACCATCATTGCCTTTAATTATCGCTCCCACAAGCGGCCAGCCGACTACGCCTCCTGTTGCTGCCAATGTTGACGCCTGGTGATGCAGCAGGGGGAGGGAGCGAATATTGCATTTCGGCGGTAACGGGCCGCTGCGCACTGGATGATGTCACGATCTACAGGGCGCAAGGGAGCGAGCCGGTAAGTGTAAGCATCAGCAGAAAACCCCCAGGGAAGTTGGCGGGGTTGGTGAATTCACCGCGCCTGATCGGTATCCTCTTATCGACCTTTTTTTTTATTCGTTGCCAATCTTTCCAATTCTTTGTCAGATCATCTTGTCAGATTACAAACGCCAGAGGTCACCTGCACACATCAAGGATCACTCTGCGCCAATGCTCTTAGCCAAAAGGCCTAGAGCCACTGCACCGTTCCTGGAAGTACTGCAATACCAGGTTCGTGCCGTGGAGGTGGATGGGTCAGGCCCCCCACACACCTCCGTGGAGGCGACCCATTACCGCCCCCCACAGGTGCTAACGGGAGGCGTAAAGTAGCCGAATTTCTCCCCCCTGGTCTCCCCCTGACCCCAATTCAACACATTCCAGGCTGTAGGCAGTTACTCTAATTGCCATTCCGAGCTGACTTTACAAACAGGATATGTTGCAAATTGTAAGTTATATTCTTTTCACGCAGAACACTTGAGTCACTTCCCTGAATTATCTCTTTGAATTACAGAACGAATTGGAACAATTTACGGAACGCCCACTTGTATATAAAGCTGTGTTCTTGTCATTGTTTTAGCCTCTGAGCCATCATCCTGTTTGTCTCTGGCACGTTCGATGGTCAAGAAAATCACTCCATCAACTTGCAGACAGACAGGACACACCCAACATCTTTTGCGAAGGTATGTGGATTTTAATCAGCAGGTTAATTTCATTGGTTATGGAGAAAATATCTGCATGCTCACCAAGGCGAGGCATGTTAGTGCTGGGGATCAGATCACTCCTCAAACATACAGGGGAAGATGTCAACCCCCTCAGCTTCAGCCAGAAGATGGGGAGAAAGGTTGTAAAATGGCCCAAGCTGTGTCACAGGAGCACTGACACCAAGCTACACAAGGAGCTATTAGTACCGGTGACCAATAGCTCGGTCAAGGAGGTTGGTTTTAAGGAGCCTCAAAGGAGGAGCAAGAGGTGGCGAGGTGGCGAGGTTTAGGGAGGGAGTTCCAGAACTTGGGGCCCAGGTAGCTGAAGGCATGGCCACCAATAGTGGAGTGATAAAAATCGGAGATGCTCAAGAGAGCAGAATTGGAGGAGCGCAGACATCTCAGGGGGTTGTGGGGCTGGAGGGGATTACACAGATAGGGAGGGGCGAGGCCATGGAGGGATTTGAAAACAAGGATGAGAATTTTTAAATCAAGGCGTTACTCAACCGGAAGCCAATGTAGGTCAGCGGGCACAGAGGGTGATGAGTGAGTGGGACTGGGTGCGAGTTAGGACACGGGGCACAGCGGGTGATAGGTGAGCGGGACTCGGTGCGAGTTAGGACACGGGGCACAGCGGGTGATAGGTGAGCGGGACTCGGTGTGAGTTAGGACACGGGGCAGCGAGCACAGGGGGTGATGGGTGAGCGGGACTCGGTGTGAGTTAGGACACGGGGCAGCGAGCACAGGGGGTGATGGGTGAGCGGGACTCGGTGTGAGTTAGGACACGGGGCAGCGAGCACAGGGGGTGATGGGTGAGCGGGACTTGGTGCGAGTTAGGACACAGGGCACAGGGGGTAATGGGTGAGTGGGACTGGGTGCGAGTTAGGACACGGGGCAGTGAGCACAGGGGGTGATGGGTGAGCGGGACTCGGTGCGAGTTAGGACACAGGGCACAGGGGGTAATGGGTGAACGGGACTCGGTGCGAGTTAGGACATAAACCAGTGAGCACAGGGGGTGATGGGTGAGTGGGACACGGTGTGAGTTAGGACATGGGACAGCGAGCACAGGGGGTGATGCGTGAGCGGGATTGGGTGCGAGTTAGGACAGGGTCAGCGAGCACAGGGGGTGATGGGTGAGCGGGGCTCAGTGCGAGTTAGGACACGGGGCAGAGGGGGTAATGGGTGAACGGGACTCGGTGCGAGTTAGGACACAGGGCACAGGGGGTAATGGGTGAGTGGGACTTGGTGCGAGTTAGGACACGGGGCAGTGAGCACAGGGGGTGATGGGTGAGCGGGACTCGGTGCGAGTTAGGACACAGGGCACAGGGGGTAATGGGTGAATGGGACTCGGTGCGAGTTAGGACATAAAGCAGTGAGCACAGGGGGTGATGGGTGAGTGGGACACGGTGTGAGTTAGGACATGGGACAGCGAGCACAGGGGGTGATGCGTGAGCGGGATTGGGTGCGAGTTAGGACAGGGTCAGCGAGCACAGGGGGTGATGGGTGAGCGGGGCTCAGTGCGAGTTAGGACACGGGGCAGAGGGGGTAATGGGTGAACGGGACTCGGTGCGAGTTAGGACATAAAGCAGTGAGCACAGGGGGTGATGGGTGAGTGGGACACGGTGTGAGTTAGGACATGGGACAGCGAGCACAGGGGGTGATGCGTGAGCGGGATTGAGTGCGAGTTAGGACAGGGTCAGCGAGCACAGGGGGTGATGGGTGAGCGGGGCTCAGTGCGAGTTAGGACACGGGGCAGTGAGCACAGGGAGTGATGGGTGAGCGGGACTCGGTGCGAGTTAGGACACGGGACAGTGAGCACAAGGGGTGATGGGTGAGTGGGACTGGGTGCGAGTTAGGACACGGGGCAGCGAGCACAGGGGGTGATGGGTGAGCGGGACTCGGTGTGAGTTAGGACACGGGGCAGCGAGCACAGGGGGTGATGGGTGAGCGGGACTCGGTGTGAGTTAGGACATGGGGCAGCGAGCACAGGGGGTGATGGGTGAGCGGGACTCGGTGCGAGTTAGGACACAGGGCACAGGGGGTAATGGGTGAGTGGGACTTGGTGCGAGTTAGGACACGGGGCAGTGAGCACAGGGGGTGATGGGTGAGCGGGACTCGGTGCGAGTTAGGACATAGGGCACAGGGGGTAATGGGTGAACGGGACTCGGTGCGAGTTAGGACATAAAGCAGTGAGCACAGGGGGTGATGGGTGAGTGGGACACGGTGTGAGTTAGGACATGGGACAGCGAGCACAGGGGGTAATGGGTGAACGGGACTCGGTGCGAGTTAGGACATAAAGCAGTGAGCACAGGGGGTGATGAGTGAGCGGGATTGGGTGCGAGTTAGGACAGTGTCAGCGAGCACAGGGGGTGATGGGTGAGCGGGGCTCAGTGCGAGTTAGGACACGGGGCAGAGGGGGTAATGGGTGAACGGGACTCGGTGCGAGTTAGGACATAAAGCAGTGAGCACAGGGGGTGATGGGTGAGTGGGACACGGTGTGAGTTAGGACATGGGACAGCGAGCACAAGGGGTGATGCGTGAGCGGGATTGAGTGCGAGTTAGGACAGGGTCAGCGAGCACAGGGGGTGATGGGTGAGCGGGGCTCAGTGCGAGTTAGGACACGGGGCAGTGAGCACAGGGAGTGATGGGTGAGCGGGACTCGGTGCGAGTTAGGACACGGGACAGTGAGCACAGGGGGTGATGGGTGAGCGGGACTGGGTGCGAGTTAGGACACGGGGCAGCGAGCACAGGGGGTGATGGGTGAGCGGGACTCGGTGTGAGTTAGGACACGGGGCAGCGAGCACAGGGGGTGATGGGTGAGCGGGACTCGGTGTGAGTTAGGACACGGGGCAGCGAGCACAGGGGGTGATGGGTGAGCGGGACTCGGTGCGAGTTAGGACACAGGGCACAGGGGGTAATGGGTGAGTGGGACTTGGTGCGAGTTAGGACACGGGGCAGTGAGCACAGGGGGTGATGGGTGAGCGGGACTCGGTGCGAGTTAGGACACAGGGCACAGGGGGTAATGGGTGAACGGGACTCGGTGCGAGTTAGGACATAAAGCAGTGAGCACAGGGGGTGATGGGTGAGTGGGACACGGTGTGAGTTAGGACATGGGACAGCGAGCACAGGGGGTGATGCGTGAGTGGGATTGGGTGCGAGTTAGCACAGGGTCAGCGAGCACAGGGGGTGATGGGTGAGCGGGGCTCAGTGCGAGTTAGGACACGGGGCAGTGAGCACAGGGGGTGATGGGTGAGTGGGACTCGGTGCGAGTTAGGACACGGGGCAGTGAGCACAGGGAGTGATGGGTGAGCGGGACTCGGTGCGAGTTAGGACACGATGCAGTGAGCACAGGGGGTGATGGGTGAGCGGGACTCGGTGCGAGTTAGGACACGGGGCAGTGAGCACAGGGAGTGATGGGTGAGCGGGACTCGGTGCGAGTTAGGACACGGGACAGTGAGCACAGGTGGTGATGGGTGAGTGGGACTGGGTGTGAGTTAGGACACGGGACAGTGAGCACAGGTGGTGATGGGTGAGTGGGACTGGGTGCGAGTTAGGACACGGGGCAGTGAGCACAGGGGGTGATGGGTGAGTGGGACACGGTGCGAGTTAGGACACAGGGCAGTGAGCACAGGGGGTGATGGGTGAGTGGGACTGGGTGTGAGTTAGGACATGGGACAGTGAGCACAGGGGGTGATGGGTGAATGGGACTGGGTGTGAGTTAGGACACGGGGTCAGTGAGCACAGGGGGTGATGGGTGAGTGGGACTGGGTGTGAGTTAGGACACAGGGTCAGTGAGCACAGGGGGTGATGGGTGAGTGGGACTGGGTGTGAGTTAGGACACGGGACAGTGAGCACAGGGGGTGATGGGTGAGTGGGACTGGGTGTGAGTTAGGACACAGGGTCAGTGAGCACAGAGGGTGATGGGTGAGTGTGACTGGGTGTGAGTTAGGACACGGGGACAGTGAGCACAGGGGGTGATGGGTGAGTGGGACTGGGTGTGAGTTAGGACACGGGGCAGCGAGCACAGGGGGTGATGGGTGAGTGGGACTGGGTGCGAGTTAGGACACAGGGTCAGTGAGCACAGGGGGTGATGGATGAGTGGGACTCGGTGTGAGTTAGGACACGGGGCAGTGAGCACAGGGGGTGCTGGGTGAGTGGGACTGGGTGTGAGTTAGGACACGGGGCAGTGAGCACAGGGGGTGATGGGTGAGTGGGACTGGGTGTGAGTTAGGACACGGGGGCAGTGAGCACAGGGGGTGATGGGTGAGTGGGACTGGGTGTGAGTTAGGACACGGGACAGTGAGCACAGGGGGTGATGGGTGAGTGGGACTGGGTGCGAGTTAGGACACGGGACAGTGAGCACAGGGGGTGATGGGTGAGTGGGACTGGGTGTGAGTTAGGACACGGGGCAGTGAGCACAGGGGGTGATGGGTGAGTGGGACTGGGTGTGAGTTAGGACACGGGGCAGCGAGCACAGGGGGTGATGGGTGAGCGGGACTCGGTGTGAGTTAGGACACGGGGCAGCGAGCACAGGGGGTGATGGGTGAGCGGGACTCGGTGCGAGTTAGGACACAGGGCACAGGGGGTAATGGGTGAGTGGGACTTGGTGCGAGTTAGGACACGGGGTTAGTGAGCACAGGGGGTGATGGGTGAGTGGGACTGGATGTGAGTTAGGACAGGGGCTGATGGGTGAGTGGGACTGGATGTGAGTTAGGACAGGGGGTGATGGGTGAGTGGGACTGGGTGTGAGTTAGGACACGGGGCAGTGAGCACAGGGGGTGATGGGTGAGTGGGACTGGGTGTGAGTTAGGACACGGGGCAGTGAGCACAGGGGGTGATGGGTGAGTGGGACTGGGTGTGAGTTAGGACACGAGGCAGTGAGCACAGGGGGTGATGGGTGAGTGGGACTGGGTGTGAGTTAGGACACGAGGCAGTGAGCACAGCGGGTGATGGGTGAGTGGGACACGGTGTGAGTTAGGACACGGGGCAGCGAGCACAGGGGGTGATGGGTGAGTGGGACACGGTGTGAGTTAGGACACGGGGCAGCGAGCACAGGGGGTGATGGGTGAGTGGGACTGGGTGTGAGTTAGGACACGGGACAGTGAGCACAGGGGGTGATGGGTGAGTGGGACTGGGTGCGAGTTAGGACACGGGACAGTGAGCACAGGGGGTGATGGGTGAGCGGGACTGGGTGCGAGTTAGGACACGGGACAGTGAGCACAGGGGGTGATGGGTGAGTGAGACTGGGTGTGAGTTAGGACACGGGACAGTGAGCACAGGGGGTGATGGGTGAATGGGACTGGGTGTGAGTTAGGACACGGGGGCAGCCGAATTTCTTATGAACTCAAGTCTATAGAAGGTGGAAGATGGGAAGCCAGCCAGGAGAGCATTGGAAAAGTCGAGTCCAGAGGTAATAAAGGCATGGATGAGGGTTTCAGCAGCAAATGAGCTGAGGCAGGGGCGGAGACGAGCGATGTTACGGAGGTGGAAGTAGGCGGTCTTGGTGATGGGGAGGATATATGGTTGGAAACTTATCTCAGAGATAAATCGGATGCCAAGTTTATGAACGGTCTGGTTCAGCCTCAGGCAATGAACTGGTACTGTGATGGAGTCTGTGGCTAACAAACAGTTTCGGTGGGGACTGAAGAAAATGGCTTTGGTCTACCTAATATTTAGTTGGAGGAAATCTCTGCTAATCCAGGAATGGCTGTTGGACAAGCAGTGTGACAAATCAGAGGCAGTGTGGGGGCAGGGGGAGCTGAGTGTCGTCAGATTACCTGTGGAACCTGACGGGGCAGAAATTGCCCCTTTCTAGAAGGGCTGTGAACACCTCAAAGAGGCAGCCATGGGTCGGTAAGGAATCACCGCTTGGTCGGTGCGATGGAGCCGCCATTTTGTATATTGGCCCCCTCTAGTTTTGGAGCGATGTACGGGGCCACCTCGCCCATTTTCTCGCGCTGACCCCTTACCGGTCGGACGCAACCACCTTTCGGAAATTGTCTCATGGGGAATTGCCCTGTGAGGAAGTGCCCTGTGAGGAAGTGCCCTGTGAGGAAGTGCCCTGCGGGAAGTGCCCTGTGAGGAAGTGCCCTGCGGGAAGTGCCCTGTGAGGAAGTGCCCTGTGAGGAAGTGCCCTGTGAGGAAGTGCCCTGTGAGGAAGTGCCCTGTGAGGAAGTGCCCTGCGGGAAGTGCCCTGTGAGGAAGTGCCCTGTGAGGAAGTGCCCTGTGAGGAAGTGCCCTGTGAGGAAGTGCCCTGCGGGAAGTGTCCTGTGAGGAAGTGCCCTGCGGGAAGTGCCCTGTGAGGAAGTGCCCTGTGAGGAAGTGCCCTGTGAGGAAGTGCCCTGTGAGGAAGTGCCCTGTGAGGAAGTGCCCTGCGGGAAGTGCCCTGTGAGGAAGTGCCCTGTGAGGAAGTGCCCTGTGAGGAAGTGCCCTGTGAGGAAGTGCCCTGTGAGGAAGTGCCCTGTGAGGAAGTGCCCTGCGGGAAGTGCCCTGTGAGGAAGTGCCCTGCGGGAAGTGCCCTGTGAGGAAGTGCCCTGTGAGGAAGTGCCCTGTGAGGAAGTGCCCTGCGGGAAGTGCCCTGTGAGGAAGTGCCCTGCGGGAAGTGCCCTGTGAGGAAGTGCCCTGCGGGAAGTGCCCTGTGAGGAAGTGCCCTGTGAGGAAGTGCCCTGTGAGGAAGTGCCCTGCGGGAAGGTTCAGCAGGTTGATTCCGGAGATGGGGGGTTGACTTATGAAGATAGATTGAGTAAGTTGGGACTCTACACATTGGAACTCAGAAGAATGAAAGGTGATCTTATCTAAACTTGTAAGTTACTGAGGGGGCTCGACAAGGTGGATGCAGAGAGGATATATCAACTCACAGGGAAACTAAAATTAGGGAACATAGTCTCAGAATAGGGCCGCCCATTTAAAACTGAGATGAGGAGGAATTTCTTCTCTCAGAGGGTTGTAAATCTGTGGAATTCTCTGCCCCAGAGAGCTGTGGAAGCTGGGACATTGAATTTATTTAAGGCGGAGATGGACAGATTTTTGAGCGATAAGGGAGTAGAGGGTTAAGGGGAGCAGGCAGGGAAACATAGAAACATAGAAAATAGGTGCAGGAGTAGGCCATTCGGCCCTTCGAGCCTGCACCGCCATTCAATAAGATCATGGCTGATCATTCACCTCAGTACCCCTTTCCTGCTTTCTCTCCATACCCCTTGATCCCTTTAGCCGTAAGGGCCATATCGAACTCCCTCTTGAATATATCCAATGAACTGGCATCAACAACTCTCTGCGGCAGGGAATTCCACAGGTTAACAACTCTCTGAGTGAAGAAGTTTCTCCTCATCTCAGTCCTAAATGGCTTACCCCTTATCCTTAGACTGTGTCCCCTGGTTCTGGACTTCCCCAACATTGGGAACATTCTTCCCGCATCTTCCTGCATCTAAAATTGTGACGGGACTGTCCAGTCCCGTCAGAATTTTATATGTTTCTATGAGATCCCCTCTCATCCTTCTAAACTCCAATGAATACAGGCCCAGTCGATCCAGTCTCTCCTCCTATGTCAGTCCTGCCATCCCAGGAATCAGTCTGGTGAACCTTCGCTGCACTCCCTCAATAGCAAGAACATCCTTCGTCAGATTAGGAGAACAAAACTGAACACAATATTCCAGGTGAGGCCTCACCAAGGCCCTGTACAACTGCAGTAAGACCTCCCTGCTCTTATACTCAAATCCCCTAGCTATGAAGGCCAACATACCATTTGCCTTCTTCACCACCTGCTGTACCTGCATGCCAACCTTCAATGACTGATGAACCATGACACCCAGGTCTCGTTGCACCTCCCCTTTTCCTAATCTGCTGCCATTCAGATAATATTCTGCCTTCGTCTTTTTGCTACCAAAGTGGATAACCTCACATTTATCCACATTATACTGCATCTGCCATGCATTTACCCACTCACCTAACCTGTCCAAGTCACCCTGCAGCCTCTTAGCATCCTCCAGCACAGCCCTGTGGCACCCCACTTGTCACTGCCTGCCATTCTGAAAAGGACCCGTTTATCCCAATTCTCTGCTTCCTGTCTGCCAACCAGTTCTCTATCCACGTCAGTACATTACCCCTAATATCATGTGCTTTAATTTTGCACACCAATCTCTTGTGTGGGATCTTGTCAAAAGCCGTTTGAAAGTCCAAATACACCACATCCACTGGTTCTCCCTTGTCCACTCTACTGCTTACATCCTCAAAAAATTCGAGAAGATTTGTCAAGCATGATTTCCCTTTCATAAATCCATGCTGACTTGGACCGATCCCGTCACTGCTTTCCAAATGCGCTGCTATTTCATCCTTAATAATTGTTCCCAACATTTTCCCCACTACCGATGTCAGGCTAACCGATCTATAATTACCCGTTTTCTCTCTCCCTCCTTTTTTAAAAAGTGGTGTTATATTAGCTACCCTCCACTCCATAGGAACTGATCCAGATTCGATAGACTGTTGGAAAATGATCACCAATGCATCCACTATTTCTAGGGCTACTTCCTTAAGTACTCTGGGATGCAAACTATCAGGCCACTGGGATTTATCGGCCTTCAATCCCATCAATTTCCCTAACACAATTTCACGCCTAATAAGTATTTCCTTCAATTCCTCCTTCTCACTAGACCCTCGGTCCCCTAGTATTTCTGGAAGGTTATTTGTGTCTTCCTTCATGAAGACAGAACCAAAGTATTTGTTTAACTGGTCCGTCATTTCTTTGTTCCCCATTATAAATTCACCTGAATCCGACTGCAAGGGACCTACGTTTGTCTTCACTAATCTTTTTCTCTTCATATAGCTATAGAAGCTTTTGCAGTCAGTTTTTATCTTCCCAGCAAGCTTCCTCTCATACTCTATTTTCCACCTCCTAATTAAACCCTTTGACCTTCTCTGCTGTATTGTAAAATTCTCTCAGTCCTCAGGTTTGCTGCTTTTTCTGGACAATTTATATGTCTCTTCCTTGAATTTACTATCCTTAATTTCCTTTGTTAGCCACGGTTGAGCCACCTTCCCCGTTTTATTTTTACTCCAGATAGGGATGTACAATTGTTGAAGTTCATCCATGTGATCTTTAAATGTTTTCCATTGCCTATTCACAGTCAACCATTTAAGTATCACTCACCAATTATCTATTCTAGTATCTTTAAGTATCTATTCTAGCCAATTCATGTCTCATACCATCGCAGTTACCTTTCCTTAAGTTCAGGACCCTAGTCTCTGAATTAACTGTGCCACTCTTCATCTTAATAAAGAATTCTACCATATTATGGTTACTCTTCTCCAAAGGGCCTCGCGCGACAAGATTGCTAATTAGTCCTTTCTCATTACACATCACCCAGTCTAGGAAGGCCAGCTCTCTAGTTGGTTCCTTGACATATTGGTCTAGAAAACCATCCCTAATGCACTCCAGGAAATCCTCCTCCACCGCATTGCTACCAATTTGGTTAGCCCAATCAATATGTAGATTAAAGTCACTCATTATAATTGCTGTACCTTTATTGCATGCATCCATAATTTCTTGTTTGATGTTGTCCCCAACCTCACTACTACTGTTTGGTGGTCTGTATACAGCTCCCACTAGCGTTTTCTGCCCTTTGGTATTCCGTAGCTCCACCCATACAGATTCCACATCATCCAGGCTAATGTCCCTCCTTACTATTGCATTAATTTCCTCTTTAACCAGCAACGCCACCCCGCCTCCTTTTCCTTTCTGTCTATCCTTCCTGAATGTTGAATACCCCTGGATGTTGAGTTCCTAGTCTTGGTCACCCTGGAGCCATGTCTCCGTGATGCCAATGACATCGTATCCGTTAACTGCTATCTGCGCAGTTAATTTGTCCACCTTATTCCGAATACTCCTCGCATTGAGGCACAGAGCCTTCAGGCTTGTCTTTTTAACACACTTTGCCCTTTGAGAATTTTGCTGTAATGTGGCCCTTTTTGTTTTTTGCCTTGGGTTTCTCTGCCCTCCACTTTTACTATTCTCCTTTCTATCTTTTGCTTCTGCCTCCATTTTATTTCCCTCTGTCTCCCTGCATTGGTTCCCATCCCCCTGCCATATTAGTTGAACCCCTCCCCAACAGCACTAGCAAACACTTTCCCGAGGATATTGGTTCCGGTCCTGCCCAGGTGCAGACCGTCCGGTTTGTACAGGTCCCACCTCCCCCAGAACCGGTTCCAATGTCCCAGGAATTTGAATCCTTCCCTTCTGCACCACAGCTCAAGCCACGTATTCATCTGAGTTATCCTGAGCTATCCAACAGGCAGCCTGGCACCTCCACTTGTGTACCGGGCTGCTGGCCCTAGTGGCCCAGTGTTAACCACTAAATTGGCTGCAGAGTTCGCAGCAGGTCCTCTCCTTTAACTGAACAGGATGGACGTTATGACGTCATCAGCGCGGCGCGGAAGACTTGGAGCGTTCTGACCCGCCCCCACTTGCGCCCCATTCCCAACACCAAGAGCTGAAAATCGCCAGAATGACTGCCCAATGCACTGGGGCAGAGGAGCACCTAAAAATCACTCGGTGCGCCCCGTTTCGGGCAGAGGGCAATTTCAGCCCCGTGTTTTCGGATGATGCTGCCGAGGGGCAGCATGTAGATGGGAATAGGAGGGGGCCAAGGATAGATCCCTGGAGTGGGAAGAGAAGCCATTGGGTAGGTAAGAATGGAAGCAGGTGAGGACAGTCACAGCTAGCTGGATGACAGAGGAGAGGTGTTGGAGGAGTAAATGATGTCAAAGGCTGCACACAGGTAGAGGGGATTAAGAAGACAGTTTGTAATGGAGAAGAAAAGCCGGGGGTTATCTTTGCATTCCTGGATGATCCTGGAAGAGTGAGCAATTTTAGCAGAGGGTAGCAGGTCTGGACCGTGGTTCAGTGGTGCAGCAGAGGTAGTTCGAGACTGTGATTGGGGATTGTAAATTGCTTCCCCGCTCTGCCTTTAACTTTATAAAATAATTATTCCATTTAAACAGTTCAGCAGCACAAACTGAAACTGGAAAGATTAACCCATCTTATTAGACTGATTTTCTCTTCAACCCTCCCATTGATTGTGACTCACTGGCTTGTCTCCAATCCACCTCATACCCAATAGATTCTTTTCCCACTATCACTGTGCCCGAGCCTCAGTTCTTCCCATCGGTCCCATCACCTCAGCTCCTTCGTATGTTGCAGGGCTCCAACATGGGCACGTCAACGCTAGCTCAGTGTTGCACTCTCGCCCCTTAAGTGTCAGTAGTGGCTCAGTGGGCAGCACCCTCGCCTCTGAGTCAGAAGGTTGTGGGTTCAAGTCCCACTCCAGGGACTGGAGCACAAGCATCCAGGCTGACACTCCCAGTGCAGTACTGAGGGAGTGCTGCACTGTCGGAGGTGCGTTCTTTCGGATGAGACGTTAAATTGAGGCCCCGTCTGCTTTATCAAGGGGACATAAAAGATCCCATGGCATTATTTCAAAGGCGAGCAGGGGAGTCCTCCCTGGTGTCCTGGCCAATATTTATCTCTCAATCAACATAACAAAAGCAGATTCTCTGGTCATTATTAAATTGCTGTTTGTGGGAACTTGCTGTGTGCAAATTTGCTGCCGTGTTTCATACATTACAACAGTGACTACACTTTAAAAGCACTTCATTGGCTGTAAAGTGTTTGAAACGTCCAGTTGGTCGTGAAAGGTGCTGTATAAATGCAAGTCTTTCTTTCTCGTGACCTGAGCAAACAATCTGTAGTGCAGGACTGAAGGAGTGGTGTGTATTTTATAACATAAAAATTCAGAGTAGGAGTAGGCCATTCGGCCCCTCGAGCCTGTTCTGCCATTCAATAAGATCATGGCTGATCTTCGACCTCAACTCCACTCTCCTGCACTATGCCCATATTCCTTGATGCAGTTTTTCCCTGGGACAGCAGTGGGTCTTGGCTGGTCCAGATTCTTATCTGGCGTGCCGTGACAGGTGATCCTTCGCCCTCAAAGGCTTCCATGGCCATGACCAGTTCCGCGGGCTGCTTGGCTTCACCCTCGGTGGTGGCGAGCGGGAGCCGGCTGAGCGCGTCAGCACAGTTATCGGTGCCTGGTCTGTGGCGGATTGTGGAGTCGTAAGCAGACAGCGTTAATGCCCACCTCTGAATGCGAGTTGAGGCGTTGGTATTAATGCCTTTGCTCTCAGAGAATAACGACGTGAGCGGCTTGGGGTCGGTTTCTAGTTCGAACTGCCGGCAAAATAGGTACTGGTGCATCTTTTTTACCGCGTACACACAAACTAGGGCCTCCTTTTCGACTATACTATTCCCCCTTTCAGCCTTGGAAAGGCTGCGGTTCCCATACGCGACAGGTTGGAACTTACCCGGCACATTCGCTTGCTGAAGCACACACCCGATCCCGTAGGATGACGCATTGATGCTAAAACAAGATGCCTACAGGGATCATACAGCGCCAGTAGTTTGTTTGAACACAATAAATTTCTGGCCTTCTCGAAGACCGTTTCTTGATTTTTACCCCAGAACCAGTCATTACCCTTACGGAGCAGTAAATGTAATGGTTCAAGAAAAGTGTTCAGCCCAGGCAGAAAGTTACCAAAGTAGTTCAGTCCTAGGAACGAGCGCAGCTCCGTCGTGTTGCATGGTCTCGGGGCTTTCTGGATCACCTCCGTCTTAGAGTCTGAGGGTTGATGCCATCTGCTGCGATTCTCCTTCCCAGGAATTCCACCTCTGGTGACAAGAAGACGTATTTGGTTCGTTTCAATCTTAGACCGACTCGATTTAGTCGGCGTATCACCTCTTCCAGGTTATGGAGGTGTTCATCGGTGTTGTGTCCTGTGATCAAGTTATTGCCTTGGAAGACGACCGTTCCCGGGACAGATTTCAGCTGGCTCTCCATGTTTCATTGGAAGATCCCAGTCGCTGAACGGATCCCGAAGGGGCACCGGTTGTATACGAACAGCCCCTTGTGTGTGTTTATGCACGTCTGCTTCTTGGACGATTCCGCCAGCTCCTGAGTCATGTACGCCGAGGTGAGGTCCAATTTTGAAAACAGCTTTCTGCCCGACAGGGTCGTGAACAAATCCTCCGCCTTGGGTAGCGGGTACTGGTCCTGTAACGATACTCGGTTTATGGTTACTTTATAATCCCCATAGATTCTAAATGTCCCATCACTTTTAAGAATGGGGACGATGGGACTGGCCCAGTCATTAAATTCCACTGGCGATATGATGCCTTCGCGCTGAAGCCGATCTAGGTCGACTTCTACTTTCTCCCGCATCATGTAAGGGACCGCTCTGGCCTTGTGGTGAATGGGTCTTGCGTCTGGGCTGAGATGAATTGTTATCTTGGCCCCTGTGAAGCTGCTGATGCCAGGCTGGAACAGTGACGGAAACTTGTTTAAGACCTGCGCACACGTGGCTTTCTCCATCGACGATAATGCTTTTACATCGCCCCATTTCCTGTTAAAATTCCGCAGCCAGCTTCTGCCAAGCAGCGTGGGCCCGTTTCCGGGAACAATCCATCGTGGCAATTTATGCACAGAACCATCATACAGCACCTGAACCATTGCACTTCCGAGGACCAGGATAATCTCTTTAGTGTACGTGTGCAGTTTCACGTCGATCGGGCTCAGCTTGGGCTTGCCCATAACTTCTCGAAGACCTTCTGGCTCATGATCGATTGGCTCGCACCCGTGTCCAGTTCCATCGGTACCGGAATGCCGTTCAGTTTAACATTCATCATAATAGGGGGACTCTTGTTGGTAAAGGTGTGCACTTCATGCATGTGCACCCCATGTACCTCTCCCTCCTCAGTCACCTCTGCGCGATCCTCAGGATCTACGCTTGACCTCCCATCCTCCGCTAAGTATCGAGTTGTAGCACGTTTACACATTCGTTGGAGGTGCCTCATCATTGAGCAACTCTTGAACCTGCACTGGTTTGCTCAATGAGCCCCTCCACAGCTTGCTGATGGACTTGCATTCACAGGTACCGGTCCATTGTTGTGGTGAGTGAGTCATCCCAGGTCGAGCAGAGGTCGCATTAGCCCAGCTGGCACTTCTCCTGTCTGCCGACGAATTTAGCTTATTCACGGTGTTTGGCCCCGGGTGATTCCGAAGTTGTGAGTAGAGTAGCTTTGTTTCTTCCTCTCTGGCCATGTATGCCTGAGCAATCAGGGTGGCTTTGGCTAGGTCCAAGTCTTCCTCCACTAGCAATTTGCAGAAAATCCCTTTGTGCCCGATTCCCAAAACAAAGAAGTCTCTTAACATTTTTTCAAGAACTGTCCCGAATTTGCAAGGCCCAGCGAGACGCCTTAGCTCAGCGATGAACGCTGCCACACCTTGGCCTACTCCGCGCCGGTGGGTGTAGAAACGCTACCTCGCCATGAGCGCACTGCGTTTCGGCTTTAGGTGATTTCGAACTAGCTCGCACAGTTCTTCATAACCTTTCCCAGCGGGTTTCATCGGGGCCAGTAGGTCCTTGATCAATGCGTATGTCTGTGATCCGCAGACCATGAGGAGGATGGCCCTGTGTTTGCTGGCATTCACGGCTCCCTCTAAGTCTTTCACGACAAAGCATTGATCCGGTCAATGAAGTCATCCCAGTCTTCCCTGACGCAATATCGCTCGATGTAGTCAACGATGGCCATAGCTGCGTGTTAGTATCCTATTATTTTACCAAGTACTTTTTACCAAGTGATGGTTTTCGGTTCGCCCCTCCCTATAGCCCCTTGATAATCAATTATTGGGATGTTTTTAGTGTCTTCTACCGTGAAGACCAATAAAAAATATTTGTTCAACGTCTCTGCCATTTCCCTGTCCCCATTATGAATTGCCCGGTCTCATCCTCTAAGGGACCAATGTTTACTTTAGCCACTCTTTTCCTTTTTATATTCCTGTAGAAGCTTTTACTGTCTGTTTTTATATTTCTCACTAGTTTACTCTCATAATCTAACCTCTCTCTTTATACTTTTTTTAGTCGACCTTTGCTGGTTTAAAAACATTTCCCAATCCTCTGGCCTCCCATTAATCTTGGCAACATTGTATGCCATTGATTTAATTTGATATCATCCTTTACTTCCTTAGTTAGCCACTGGGATATATTTTTGTTGAGTGTTATGAAATATCTCTTTAAATGTCACCTTAAATATAAGGGACTCAAGGGATATGGGGATACTGCGGGAAGGTGGATTGAGGTCGAAGTTCATCCATGATCTTATTGAAGAGCGGAGCAGACTCGAAGGGCCAAATGGCCTACTCTTGCTCCTATTTCTTATGTTCTTACATTCCTGATCTACTTTTTGTCTTTTTCAGAAAATGGTTGGAAAAAAGATACATATTGGCAACTTCAACTTGGATGATCTTTTTCAAGATTACACCAGTACTGATGGCTACATTATTGATCATGATGTGTCTCCTTGTACACCAGCAATTACCAGTCATTCAGTCAACACAGTAATTGCTGCTGTCTATTGCCTGGTGTATTTCCTCGCTGTGACAGGGAACATGGTCGTGATGGTTGTCATACTTTACAATCGACGCACAATATCGTCCACGGATATCTACCTGCTTCATCTGGCCGTAGCCGATCTGCTCTTTGCCATTATCTTGCCCTTTTGGGCAGTGGATGCCATATCTGGGTGGGTGTTTGGTGATGCCATGTGTAAGATTATCAGCATGTTACAGGAAGTTAACTTTTACAGTGGCATTCTGTTGCTGGCTTGTATCAGTATCGACCGCTATCTGGCCATTGTCTACTCTACACAGTCCCACAAGCAGAAAAGACCATTTCTAATCAAGCTGGTCTGTGCTGTTGTTTGGGTGCTGGCCATTGCTCTGTCTTTACCTATTCTGTACAAGGGAGAATATACTCCACCCGGTTCCAGCAGAACGATATGTTATGAGATACTCGACGGTGAATCAGCTGATACGTGGAGAGCAACCACCAGGTTTTTGCGGCACTCTATTGGGTTCCTCATCCCGCTGGCTGTCATGATCTTCTGCTACAGCGTGACGATCCATAGACTGTGTCAAACAAAGGGATTCCAGAAACAGAAAGCCATGAAGGTCATCATAGCGGTGGTGCTGGCTTTTCTCATTTGTTGGCTGCCGTACAATCTTACTGTGTTCATCGACACACTGATGAGGAGCAAACTCATTGATGAGAGTTGTGACATGCGCAATCATATCGACAGAGCTCTGTCTGCAACACAAATATTGGGATTCCTGCACAGCTGCATTAACCCAATCTTATACGCATTCATCGGGGTGAAATTCAGGAGGAACCTGGTCAAACTCTTGGCTACGAAAGGAATCATTAAACAAAGTGCACATTCACAGTACGGGAGATCTATATCCTCCTCTATATCTGGACTCAATTCAACCACCATATAGACTCCTTGTGACAGAGATAGTTCAACTAATTAATAAGGTGCCTTTAATGGAAAGTACAGTTAGTCCACTCTAGTCTGTCAGATTCATGCGAGGACGGGGAGGTTAAAACCCCCGAGTTACAGACAGATAACCAGTACAGTTTTGGAAGAGACCTTTGAGTGAATATAGCAGATGCTCAGAGACTGCTATCTTTATAAAATGGGCCAGTTTTGAGTTCTCTTGTGATATGTGTTTATAATGAATTGCCTTTTGCAAATAAAGTAACTATTACAATAAGCGGCATTGTCTCAATTACAACCATTAATCTTCAATCTCAGCATATGCTCTGGGGCAGCTGTGATAAATGACAGGTTGGAAGAATTGTAGACTCTTACAACACAGAAGTAGGCCATTGATCCTTCATGTTTGTGCCGGCTCTTTGAAAGAGCTAGCCAATTACTTCCATTGCCCTGCCCCTTCCCGTAGGGCAGGGATTGCGGATGCATTGGTTGTAAGTTACCAAAATTCCCAGTGCTGGGACCCCAACTATTTACCAAAATTCCCTGGATTCTGGGGAGGTCCCAACAGATTGGAAAACTAAAAATGTGACACCCTTATTTAAAAAAGGAGGCAGACAAAAAGCAGGAAACTATAGACCAGTTAGCCTAACATCTGTGGTTGGAAAAATGTTGGAGTCCATTATTAAAGAAGCAGTAGCAGGACATTTGGAAAAGCAAAATTCGGTCAGGCAGAGTCAGCATGGTTTTATGAAAGGGAAATCATGTTTGACAAATTTGATGGAGTTCTTTGAGGATGTAATGAACAGGGTGGATAAAGGGGAACCAGTGGATGTGGTGTATTTGGATTTCCAGAAGGCATTTGACAAGGTGCCACATAAAAGGTTACTGCACAGATAAAAGTTCACAGGGTTGAGGGTAATATATTAGCATGGATAGAGGATTGGCTAACTAACAGAAAACAGAGAGTCGGGATAAATGGTTCATTCTCGGGTTGGCAATCAGTAACTAGTGGGGTGCCGCAGGGATCAGTGTTGGGACCCCAATTATTTACAACCTATATTAACAACTTGGAAGAAGGGACTGAGTGTAACGTAGCCAAGTTTGCTGACGATACAAAGATGGGAGGAAAAGCAATGTGAGAGGAGGTTACAAAAAATCTGCAAAAGGACATAGACAGGCTAAGTGAGTGGGCAAAAATTTGGCAGATGGAGTATAATGTTGGAAAGTGTGAGGTCATGCACTTTGGTAGAAAAAAATCAAAGAGCAAGTTATTATTTAAATGGAGAAAGATTGCAAAGTGCTGCAGTACAGTGGGACCTGGGGTTACTTGTGCATGAAACACAAACGAATAGTATGCAGGTACAGCAAGTGATCAGGAAGGCCAATGGTATCTTGGTCTTTATTGCAAAGGGGATGGAGTATAAAAGCAGGGAAGTCTTGCTACAGTTATACAGGGTATTAGTGAGGCCACACCTGGAATACTGCGTGCAGTTTTGGTTTCCATATTTACGAAAGGATATACTTGCTTTGGAGGCAGTTCAGAGAAGGTTCACTCGGTTGATTCTGGGGATGAGGGGGTTGACTTATGAGGGAAGGTTGAGTAGGTTGGACCTCTACTCATTGGAATTCAGAAGAATGAGAGGTGATCTTATCGAAACATATAAGATTATGAGGGGGCTTGACAAGGTGAATGCAGAGAGGATGTTTCCACTGATGGGGGAGACTAGAACTAGGGGGCATGATCTTAGAATAAAGGGCCACCCATTTAAAACTGAGATGAGGAGAAATTTCTTCTCTCAGAGGGTTGTAAATCTGTGGAATTCGCTGCCTCAGAGAGCTGTGGCAGCTGGGACATTGAATACATTTAAGACAGAAATAGACAGTTTCTTAAACGGTAAGGGGATAAGGGGTTATGGGGAGCGGGCAGGGAAGTGGAGCTGAGTCCATGATCGGATCAGCCATGATCTTATTGAATGGCGGAGCAGGCCCGAGGGGCTGTATAGCTACTCCTGCTCCTATTTCTTATGTTCTTATGTTCTTATAGCCCTGCAAATTTCTGGAATTTATCCAATTCCCTTTTCAAAGTTACTATTGAATCTGCTTCCACCGCCCTTTCAGGCAGCACGTTCCCGATCACAACACCTCGCTGCGTAATAAAATCTCCTCACCTCCCCTCTGGCTCTTTTGCCAACCACCTTAAATCTGCGCTCTCTGGTAACCCACCGTCTGGCCACTGGAATCAGTTTATTCTTATTTACTCTATCAAAACCCTTCATAATTTTGAACACCATTATTAAATCTCCCCTTAACCTCTCTGCTCTAAGGAGAACAATCCCAGCTTCTCCCGTCTCTCCATGTTACTGAAGTCCCTCATCCCCGGTATCATCTTACTCCTCTGCACCCTCTCTAAGGCATTTCTATCCTTCCTAAACTGTGGTGCCCAGAATTGGACACACTACTCTGGCTGCAGCCTGACCAGTGATGTTACCGAAGTGGAGGAGTTTCTGGAGGATGGTCGATGGTCTTGTGTCTGAAATGACAGATGACAGCCTGCACTTGGTTGACACAGGAGTCAAAAAAAAAGATCTGCTCCATGATGAAGGAAAATTGAATCCTCTGTGGATCAACCTAATTCTACATCCTAATCAGTGATTTATAAAGGTTTCGCATAACCTCCTTGCTTTTTTACTCTCTGCTTCTGTTTATAAAGTTTTTTTTTAACAGCCTTCGCCACTTGGCCTGCCACCTACAAAGATTTGAGTAAGTACACCCCCAGGTCTCTCTGTTTCTGCACCCCCTTTAAAATTGTACCAATTTCTCTACCACCTCCTGCTTTGTTGTGACATTGGCAGCATCCTCTTCTTTAGTGAAGACAGATGCAAAATACCCACTTAGTACCTCAGCTGTGCACTCTGACTCAACAACAATATCTTCTTTTTGGTCTCTGAGGTTCCGCAGGGCTCAGTGCTGGGCCCTTTGCTTTTTGTGATATACATCAATGATCTAGACTTGAATATAGGGGGTATGATTATGAAGTTTGCAGATGACACTAAAACAGGCTGTGTGGTTGATAATGAAGAAGAAAGCTGAGGATTGCAGGAAGATATCAATGGACTGGTCAGGTGGGCAGAACAGTGACAAATGGAATTCAATCCAGAAAAGTGTGAGGCATTTTGGGAGGGCTAACAAGGAAAGGGAATACACATTAAATGGTACGACATTGAGAAGTGTAGAGGAACAAAGGGACCTTGGAGTGCAGGTCCACAGATCCCTGAAAGTAGCAGGCCAGGTGGTTAAGAAGGCATACGGAATACTTGCCTTTATTCGCCAATGCGTAGAATACAAGAGCAGGGAGGTTATGCTTAAACTGTATAAAACACTGGTTAGGCCACAGCTGGAGTACAGCGTGCAGCTCTGGTGATCTCGTTACAGGAAGGACGTGATTGCACTAGAGAGGGTGCAGAGGAGATTTATGAGGATGTTGCTAGGACTGGAGAATCTAAGCTGAGGACAGATTGGATCAGCTGGATTTGTTTTCAATGGAACAGAGGAGGCTGAAGGGAGACCTCATTGAGGTGTATAAAATGATGAGGGGCCTAGATATAGTGGATAGAAAGGGCCTATTTCCCTTAGCAGAGGGGTCAACAACCAGTGGGCATAAATTTAAAGTAATTGGTAGAAGGTATAGAGGGGATTTGAGGGGAAATGTCTTCACCCAGAGGGTGGTGGGGGTCTGGAACTCACGGCCTGAAAGGGTGGTAGAGGCAGAAACCCTCACCACATTTAAACAGTACCTGGATGTGCACCTGAAGTGCCGTAACCTGCAGGGCTACGGACCGAGACCGGGAAAGTGGGATTAGGCTGGATAGCCTGTTGTTAGAAACATAGAAACATAGAAAATAGGTGCAGGAGTAGGCCATTCGGCCCTTCGAGCCTGCACCACCATTCAATGAGTTCATGGCTGAACATGCAACTTCAGTACCCCATTCCTGCTTTCTCACCATACCCCTTGATCCCCCTAGTAGTAAGGACTACATTTAACTCCTTTTTGAATATATTTAGTGAATTGGCCTCAACAACTTTCTGTGGTCGAGAATTCCACAGGGTCACCACTCTCTGGGTGAAGAAGTTTCTCCTCATCTCGGTCCTAAATGGGTTACCCCTTATCCTTAGACTGTGACCCCTGGTTCTGGACTAGCCCAACATTGGGAACATTCTTCCTGCATTTAACCTGTCCAAACCTGTCAGAATTTTAAACGTTTCTATGAGATCCCCTCTCATTCTTCTGAACTCCAGTGAATACAAGCCCAGTTGATCCAGTCTTTCTTGATAGGTCAGTCCCGCCATCCCGGGAATCAGTCTGGTGAACCTTTGCTGCACTCCCTCAATAGCAAGAATGTCCTTCCTCAGGTTAGGAGACCAAAACTGTACACAATACTCCAGGTGTGGCCTCACCAAGGCTCTGTACAACTGTAGCAACACCTCCCTGCCCCTGTACTCAAATCCCCTCGCTATGAAGGCCAACATGCCATTTGCTTTCTTAACCACCTGCTGTACCTGCATGCCAACCTTCAATGACTGATGTACCATGACACCCAGGTCTCGTTGCACCTCCCCTTTTCCTAATCTGTCACCATTCAGATAATAGTCTGTCTATCTGTTTTTACCACCAAAGTGGATAACCTCACATTTATCCACATTATACTTCATCTGCCATGCATTTGCCCACTCACCTAACCTATCCAAGTCACTCTGCAGCCTCATAGCATCCTCCTCGCAGCTCACACTGCCACCCAACTTAGTGTCATCTGCAAATTTGGAGATACTACATTTAATCCCCTCGTCTAAATCATTAATGTACAATGTAAACAGCTGGGGCCCCAGCACAGAACCTTGCGGTACCCCACTAGTCACTGCCTGCCAGAGAGTTGTTAACCTGTGGAATTCCCTGCCGCAGAGAGTTGATGCCAGTTCATTAGATCTATTCAAGAGGGAGTTAGATATGGCCCTTACGACTAAAGGGATCAAGGGGTATGGAGAGAAAGCAGGAATGGGGTACTGAGGGAATGATCAGCCATGATCTTATTGAATGGCGGTGCAGGCTCGAAGGGCTGAATGGCCCACTCCTGCACTTATTTTCCATGTTTCTATGTAACCCCTAGCGTGATCGATCACTCTGCGAGAGTGCTCGGGGCTGATTGTGCCGGATCGCGGCTGCCGTCGCCGATGAGGTAGCTCGTTTCCATGTAGATCCTGCAGTGATGGCCCTTCCCTTTAAGGGAAGGAAGGAGCCTCCATTCCCGGCAGCGCTGCCCTCGACATTGGGCAGTGCTGCACCACTACCAGCCCTCCTGCCAGCTTTAGCGCTCCAAGGGAAGTGGCAGGGCTTGGTTTATCGCTCCACTTCCTTCCTGGAGCCCTAAACAATTTTTTCCCCAAAATCTTTAGTCATCCAGGGAGCTCTAGCATCGGATGTCCTTCCTTTCCTCCTGTATAAGAATTAGGAACAGGAGTAGGGCATCTAGCCCCTCGAGCCTGCTCCGCCATTCAACAAGATCATGGGGATGTTTCTATTCCGGGCTGGAGAAGAACTTGGAATGGGAGGGGGAGGATCCAGTTGTCGTGGTACACGTCGGTACCGATCACATGGGTAGGACTAAGAAAGAGGTTCTGCTGAGAGAGTTTGAACACCTAGGGACTAAATTGAAAAGCAGAACCACAAAGGTAATAATCTCTGCATTGGCAAATTGGCATCGGGTCAATAGAATCCGGGAGAGGAATGCGTGGCTCAGAGGTTGGTGTGGGAGAAGTGGGTTTCCACTCGTGGGGCACTGGCACCAAGACTCGGGAAAGAGAGAGCAGTTCCGTGGGGACGGACTACACCTGAACTATGCTGGGACCAGAGTTCGAGTGAACCGACTAACTTGGGAGGTAGACAGGGCTTTAAACTGAATAAGGGGCGGGGGGAGGCGGGGGGGAGGGGTTGGAGGGGGGGGAGGGGGGTGAGGACGGTCGCAGTGGAGAGATATCGAGAATACTAAAGAGAAATGAAAAGGAAGCAATGCAGGAAAGTGATTGTGGTAAGAAAAAATAATAATAAGGCAAATAGGGTTATAGTACAAAATAATGTTAAGATGTTAAATGTTAAAAAGATAAATCTAAAAGCATTGTATCTGAATGCACGAAACATCTGTAATAAGGTAGATGAATTAACAACGCAAATAGATGTTAGCGGAGAGGATATAGTTGCAATTAGAGACATGGTTGCAGGGTGACCAGGGTTGGGAACTGAATATCCAAGGATATTCGATATTTAGGAAGGCCAGGCAAAAAGGAAGAGGGGGCGGTGTGACATTGTTAGTAAAGGATGAAATCAGAGCAATAGTGAGAAAGGATATTGGCTCAGAAAATCCAGATGTAGAATCAGTCTGGGTGGAGCTAAGGAGCACCAAGGGGCAGAAAACATTGGTGGGAGTTGTCTATAGGCCTCCAAACAGTAGTAGTAGTGTAGGGGACGGCATCAAATAGGAAATTAGAGATGCATGTAACAAGGGTACTACAGTAATCGTAGTGACATTAATCTACATATAGACTGCCCAAACCAAATTAGTAATAATACTGTGGCAGATGGATTCCTGCAGTGTGTACGAGATGGTTTTTTAGACCAGTATGTTGAGTATCCTACTAGGGAACAGGCTATCCTAGATTGGGTATTGTGTAATGAGAAGGGGTTAATTAACAGTCTTGTTTTGCGGGGTCCTTCCGGGAAGAGTGACCATAACATGACTGAATTCTTTAATAAGATGGAAAGTGAAATAATCCAACCTGAAACTAGGGTCCTAAATCTAAACAAAGGAAACGACAAAGATATGAGGAATGAATTGGCTATGATAGATTGGGAAGATTCATTAAAAGGCATGACAGTGGATAAGCAATGGCTAATATTTAAGGAACGAATGCATGAATTGCAACAGTTATACATTCCTTTCTGGCTTAAAAACACAAAAGGAATAGTGGCCCAACCATGACTAACGAAATAAATTAAGGATAGTATTAGATCCAAAGAAGGATTATACAAAGCTGCCAGAAAAAGTAGCAAACCTGAGGATTGGGAGCAGTTTAGAATTCAGCAAAACAGGACGAAGAGATTGATTAAGAGGGGAAAAATAGAGTATGAGAGTAAACTTGCAAGGAACATAAAAACCCACTGCCAAAGTTTCTACAAGTACGTGAAAAGGAAACGATTAGTGAAGACAAATGTAGGTCCTTTACAGACAGAAACGGAAGAATTTGTAATGGGGAACCAGGAAATGGCAGAACAATTAAAGAAATACTTCAGTTCTGTCTTCACAGAAGGGGACACAAATAACGTCCCAGAAATGTTGGGGAACCAAGGGTCTAGTGAGCAAGAGGAATTAAAGGAAATGATTATTAGTAAGAAAATAGTGCTGGAGAAACTAATGGGACTGAAGGCAGATAAATCCCAGGGCCTGATGATCTGCATCCCAGAATACTAAAAGAGGTAGCCATGGAAATAGTGGATGCATTGGTTGTCATCTTCCAAAATTCTATAGATTATGGAACAGGTCCTGCAGATTGGAGGGTGGCAAATGTAACCACACTATTTAAAAAAGGAGGGAGAGAGAAAACGGGGAACTACAGACCGGTTAGCCTGACATCAGTAGTAGGGAAAATGCTAGCGTCCATACAAAAGGATGTGTAACGGCACACTTAGATGATATCAATGAGATTAAACAAAGTCAACATGGATTTATGAAAGGAAAATCATGTTTGACAAACCTACTGGAGTTTTTTAACATAGAAACATAGAAAATAGGTGCAGGAGTAGGCCATTCGGCCCTTCGAGCCTGCACCGCCATTCAACAAGATCATGGCTGATCATTCCTTCAGTACCCCTTTCCTGCTTTCTCTCCATACCACTTGATCCCTTTAACTGTAAAGGCCATATCTAACTCCCTCTTGAATACATCCAATGAACTGGCATCAACAACTCTCTGCGGTAGGGAATTCCACAGGTTAACAACTCTTGAGTGAAGAAGTTTCTCCTCATCTCAGTCCTAAATGGCTTACCCCTTATCCTTAGACTGTGTCCCCTGGTTCTGGACTTCCCCATCTTCGGGAACATTCTTCCTGCAGCTAACCTGTCCAGTCCCATCAGAATTTTAGATGTTTCTATGAGATCCCCTCTCATCCTTCTAAACTCCAGTGAATACAGGGCCAGTCGATCCAGTCTCTCCTCATATGTTAGTCCTACCATCCCAGGAATCAGTCTGGTGAACCTTCGCTGCACTCCCTCAATAGCAAGAACGTCCTTCCTCAGATTAGATCAAAACTGAACATAATATTCCAGGTGATCCTTCACCAAGACCCTGTACAACTGCAGTAAGACCTCCCTGCTCCTATACTCAAATCCCCTAGCTATGAAGGCCAACATACCATTTGCCTTCTTCATCGTCTGCTGCACCTGCATGCCAACTTTCAATGACTGATATACCATGACACCCAGGTCTCGTTGCACCTCCCCTTTTCCTAATTCGCCCCCAAAGTGGATAACTTCACATTTATCCACATTATACTGCATCCGCCACGCATTTGCCCACTCACCTAACCTGTCCAAGTCACCCTGCAGCCTCTTAGAGTCCCCCTCACAGCTCACACCGCCACCCAGTTTAGTGTCATCTGCAAACTTGGAGATATTACAATCAATTCCTTCATCTAAATCATTAATGTATATTGTAAATAACTGGGGTCCCAGCACTGAGCCCTGCGGCACCCCACTAGTCACTGCCTGCCATTCTGATAAGGACCCGTTTATCCCGACTCTCTGCTTCCTGTCTGCCAACCAGTTCTCTATCCACGTCCGTACATTACCCCCAATACCATGTGCTTTAATTTTGCACACCAATCTCTTGTGTGGGACCTTGTCAAAGCCTTTTGAAAGTCCAAATACACCAGATCCACTGGTTCTCCCTTGTCCACTCTACTCGTTACATCCTCAAAAAATTCCAGAAGATTAGTCAAGCATGATTTCCCTTTCATAAATCCATGCTGACTTGGACCGATCCTGTCACTGCTTTCCAAGTGCGCTGCTATTTCATCTTTAATAATTGATTCCAACATTTTCCCCACTCCTGATGTCAGGCTAACCGGTCTATAATTACCCATTTTCTCTCTCCTTCCTTTTTTAAAAAGTGGTGTTATATTAGCTACTCTCCAGTCCATAGGAACTGATCCAGAGTCAATAGACTGTTGGAAAATGATCACCAATACATCCACTATATAAATGATTTGGATGAGGAAACCAAATGTAATATTTCCAAGTTTGCTGATGACACAAAACTAGGTGGGATTGTGAGTTGTGAGGAGGATGCAAAGACGCTGCAAGGTGATTTAGATAGGTTGAGTGAGTGGGCAAACACATGGCAGATGCAGTATAATGTGGATAAATGTGAAGTTATCCATTTTGGTAGGAAAAACATGAGGACAAGGAATTATTTTTAAATGGTGATGGCTTGTGAAGTGTTAATGTACAGAGGGACTTGGGTATCCTTGTACACCAGTCATTGAAAGTAAACATGCAGATGTAGCAAGCAGTTAGGAAAGCAAATGGTATGTTGGCCTTCATTGCAAGAGGTTTTGAGTACAGGATATCTTACTACAGTTATACAGGGTCTTGGTGAGACCCTCTGAGTCTCACTGAAATGATACTGAGTGTCGTTTTGTCTCCTTACCGAAGAAAGAATATACTTGCCATAGAAGGAGTGCAGCGAAGGTTCACCAGACTGATTATTGTGGTGGCAGGACTATCTTTTGAGAAAAAATTGTGTCGACTGGATCTGTGTTCACTTGCAGGCTGGGACCGCGCCGATTTCCGGGCCGGGCCTCCGCAAGCTCCTCCCTCCAATGGCCCCGGCCTGCTGATGGTCTTGCAGGCTGGGACCGCGCCGATTTCCGGGCCGGGCCGCCGCAAGCTCCTCCCTCCAATGGCCCCGGCCTGCTGATGGTCTTGCAGGCCGGGACCGCGCCGATTTCCGGGCCGGGCCACCGCAAGCTCCTCCCTCCAATGGCCCCGGCCTGCTGATGGTCTTGCAGGCTGCGACCGCGCTGATTTCCAGACTGGGCGATTGGAGGGAACAGTGTGCGGCAGCCTGGCCCAGAAATTGGTGTGGTCCCTGTCTGCAAGACCATCAGCAGGCCGGGGCCATTGGAGGGAGCAGCGTGCGGCGGTATACCACTGCAGGGAGCAGCGTGCGGCGGTATACCACTGCAGGGAGTAGCGTGCGGCGGTATACCACTGCAGGGAGCAGCGTGCGGCGGTATACCACTGCAGGGAGCAACGTGTGGCGGTATACCACTGCAGGGAGTAGCGTGCGGCGGTATACCACTGCAGGGAGTAGCGGGCGGCGGTATACCACTGCAGGGAGTAGCGGGCGGCGGTATACCACTGCAGGGAGCAGCGCGTGCTGCAGGAGGGGATGGCTACAAAGCCAGGTCACTAATTGTAGTGCGGACAGGCACAGCAGGAGGGGAGAAGGAGCAGCAAGAGTCTCTTGAGGGAAGTGACCGGGGCCCAGGAGAGGCGTGAATCTGGGGCCCAGGAGAGGCAAGGGCCCAGGGGCAGCACGGGCCCAGCCCACACTGCGATATGTGGGTGCACTAGGTCCGTGCAGCAGAGCAGGTCTCCAGTCGTCCTGGTTAACCCTTGCCACTGGACCAAGACCTCGCTCTGTCAAGCCCGTGTGGTGGCTGGTGTGCAACGGTCACCCCACGTTAAAACAATCCACACACAGGCATCTTCCACCCTTCAGGATGTAGTTCAGGATCTGGAATATTAGGTCCTTCATTGAAACACCTGTGAACTTATCCCTTTTTGGTGTAGAAGCAAGTCATCCTCGCTTCGAGGGAATGCCTATGATGATGATGATTCACTCCAGTTTAGACGAATGAGAAGGGATCTCATTGAAACGTCTAAAATTCTGACGGGGTTGGATAGACTGGATGTGGGGAGGATGTTACCCTGGGCTGGGGTCACAAGGGGTCACAGTCTCAGGATACGGGGTAGGAAATTTAGGAGCGAGATGAGGAGAAATGTTTTCACTCAGAGGGTGGTGAACCTGTGGAATTCTCTGCCACAGAAGGCTGTGGAGACCAAGTCACTGAATATATTTAAGAGGGAGATAGATAGATTTCTAGACACAAAAGGCATCAAGGGGTATGGGGAGAAAGCGGGACTATGGTGTTGAGGTAGAGGATCAGCCATGATCATATTGAATGGCGGTGCAGGCTCGAAGGGCCAAATGGCCTACTATTTTCTATGTTTCTATGTACCCAAACCATCTCCGTTTTGAAGGTCTCCCATTGCTCATTTACTGTTTACCTGCCAATCTTTGATTCCAATCCACCCGAGCCACATCTTTTTTAAACTCACTGAAATTAGCCCTTCTCCAGTTGAGTATTTTCATATTTGATTGCTTCTTGATCTTTTTCATAGCAACTCAAAACATAATGATATTGTGATCATTATTTCCCAAACGTGCTCAAATTGTCCCACTTCATTCCCCAGAAGCAGAGCCAGCACCTGCTTCCTGAATCGTTGGGGCTGGAAACATACTGATTAAGTACGTTCTTTTGTACACATTTTAGGAATCAATCCCTCTCTTTGCCCTTAACCCTGATATTTTCACAGTCTATATTTGGATAATTGAAGTCCTCCATTATCACTACTCTAAAGTTCTTGCATCTTTCTGCAATTTGCCTGAAGAGTTGCTCCTCTACCTCCTTCCCACTATATGGTGGTCTACAGTATCAACCCGACTGTGTTACAGCTCCTCTCTTGTTTCTTAATTCTAACCAAATAGATTTGTCTTTGAGCCCTGAAGTACAGAATCCTTTTCCAGTGCTGTAACAGTATCTTTGATCAATACTACCTTCCCCCACCATCCCTTTTTTTCCTTCCCTATCATTTCTGAATACCTTGTAGCCAGGAACAAGCAAGGATTTTTTTAGGTGGATGGTTAAATAAGAACATAAGAAATTGAAGCAGGAGTCGGCCATTCGGCCCCTCGAGCCTGCTCCTATATTCAATGAGATCACGGCTGATCATCGACCTCAACTCCACTTTCCTACACTGTTCCCATATCCCTTAAATCCCTTCGTTTCCAAATATTTATCAACCTCTGGCTTAAATATACTCAATGACTGAGCATCCACAGATCTCTGGGGTAGAGAATTACAAAGATTCACAATCTTTTGAGTGAAGAAATTTCTCCTCATCTCAGTCCTAAATGGCCGACCCCTTATTCTGAGACTGTGACCCCTGGTTCTAGATTCCTCGGCCAGGGAAACATTTTCTCAGCATTAACCATGTTAAGCCCCTTAAGAATTTTATATTTTTCAATTAGATCACCTCTCATTCTTCTAAAATCTAAGGAATATAGGCCTAGTCTACTCAATCTCTCCTCATAGGGCAATCCCCTCATCCCAGGAACCAGTCTTGTGCACTCCATCATCATGGGCAGTCCCTCGAATGAGGTTCACTTGCTTCCACAAGAGTTCACAGATGTTTCAATGAAGGAGCCGATGTTCCAGTCCTGAACTCCAGTTGAGGTGGTGGAAGATGCCTGTGTGTGGGTTTTTTTAACGTGTGCTGACCTTTGCACACCAGCCACCACACGGGCTTGACAGAGCTAGGCCTTCATCCAGTGGCAAGGATTGAGCTAACTTCAGGAAGGACATTCTTGCTATTGAGGGAGTGCAGCGAAGGTTCACCAGACTGATTCCCGGGATGGCAGGACTGACCTATCAAGAAAGACTGGATCAACTGGGCTTGTATTCACTGGAGTTCAGAAGAATGTGAGGGGATCTCATAGAAACGTTTAAAATTCTGACGGGTTTAGACAGGTTAGATGCAGGAAGAATGTTCCCAATGTTGGGGAAGTCCAGAACCAGGGGTCACAGTCTAAGGATAAGGGGTAAACTATTTAGGACCGAGATGAGGAGAAACTTCTTCACCCAGAGAGTGGTGAACCTGTGGAATTCTCTACCACAGAAAGTTGTTGAGGCCAATTCACTTAATATATTCAAAAAGGAGTTAGATGAAGTCCTTACTACTAGGGGGATCAAGGGGTATGGTGAGAAAGCAGGAATGGGGTACTGAAGTTGCATGTTCAGCCATGAACTCATTGAATGGCGGTGCAGGCTCGAAGGGCCGAATGGCCTACTCCTGCACCTATTTTCTATGTTTCTATGAACCAGGACGACTGGAGACCTGCTCTACTGCACGGAACTAGTGTGCACACATATCGTATTGTGGGCTGGGCCCGTGCTGCCCCTGGGCCCTCGGCTCTTCTGGGCCCCGTACCCTCATTCATTGCACCTTCACCCACGGTGTTCCAGGGCCCGGCGCTGCCGTGGTGAGATTTGAACTCGGATCTCCGGATTACTAATCCAGTAACATAACCGCAATGGTGATATTCCCGCTTTATTGTACGCATCATTCGACAGGCCTTGCATCCGGTGGGAAAGGTGAAAAGCAATTTTAGTTCTCAAATGCATTTGTGTCTGTCTGCACATATTTTCCTTCAATGCTCCTTCAGGTAGTTTGCTGGCTTAAGCTGCAGCATGTAGTGAGAAGCTGGTAACAGTGCTCCAGGTGTGCTGTAGGGTTTGGCCGGTGCCAACATCACAGTATGTATGGGCCGGAAGGATTTGTGGACTTTTAAAATAGAGATGCACATGGGCTGCATTTCAAAATGCAGCTGTCTGTGTTTTGGGTTGCCATGGGAGCAATCTCAACACTGACATCGTGAAAGGTAGAGGCCTTTTTATTTGGAACTTTGTGTGATATGTGGAAAAATGCCTTTTGTCCATGGGGCCAGGATGTCTGGATGGACAATGAGGTTTGCAGGCCAAATATAACACCTCTGGACACTTTCAATGAAGAAGCAGTCAAGAACTCAACAAACAGTTAGCACTTGACCAATCGGGGACAGAGACGTTACCAGGAATACCAACTAACATCTCTGCGACCATGGTAACCAGGAATCGCCCAGCCAGGTTTGTGTATTATACGGGGTATAAAGACCGTCAACCGCGAGGGTCTATGGAGCATCCTCCTCCGTTTCGGATGCCCCCAAAAGTTCATCATCATCCTCCGCCTGCTCCACGATGACATGCAGGCTGTGATCCTGACCAACGGATCCATTGCAGACCCAATCCATGTCCGGACCGGGGTCAAACAGGGCTGTCTCATCGCCCCAACCCTCTTCTCAATCTCCCTCGCTGCCATGCTCCATCTCACAGTCAACAAGCTCCCCGCTGGAGTGGAACTAAACTACAGAACCAGTGGGAACCTGTTCAACCTTCGCCGCCTCCAGGCCAGGTCCAAGATCACCCCAACCTCTGTCGTTGAGCTACAGTACGCAGACGCTGCCTGCATCTGCGCACATACAGAGGCTGATCTCCAGGACATAGTTGACGTATTTACTGAGGCGTATGAAAGCATGGGCCTTACGCTAGACATCCGTAAGACAAAGGTCCTCCACCAGCCTGTCCTCACCGCACAGCACTGCCCCCCAGTCATCAAGATCCACGGCGCGGCCCTGGACAACGTGGACCACTTCCCTTATCTCGGGAGCCTCTTATCAACAAGAGCAGACATTGACGATGAGATCCAACACCGCCTCCAGTGCGCCAGTGCAGCCTTCGGCCGCCTGAGGAAAAGAGTGTTTGAAGACCAGGCCCCTCAAATCTACCACCAAGCTCATGGTCTACAGGGCTGTAGTAATACCCACCCTCCTGTATGGATCAGAAACATGGACCATGTACAGCAGACACTTCAAGTCACTGGAGAAATACCACCAACGATCTCCGCAAGATCCTGCAAATCCCCTGGGAGGACACACGTACCAACATTAGCGTCCTCAACCAGGCCAACATCCCCAGCATTGAAGCACTGACCACACTTGATCAGCTCTGCTGGGCAGGTCACATAGTTCGCATGCCAGACACGAGATTCCCAAAGCAAGCACTCTACTCGGAACTCCTTCACGGCAAACGAGCCCCAGGTGGGCAGAGGAAACGTTACAGGGACACCCTCAAAGCCTCCCTGATAAAGTGCAACATCCCCACTGACACCTGGGAGTCCCTGGCCAAAGACCAGTGGCCAAAGTGGAGGAAGTGCATCCGGGAGGGCGCTGAGCACCTCGAGTCTCATCGCCGAGAGCATGCAGAAACCAAGCGCAGGCAGCGGAAAGAGCGTGCGGCAAACCTGTCCCACCCTCCCCTTCCCTCAATCTGTCCCACCTGTGACAGAGACTGTGGTTGTCATATTGGACTGTTCAGTCACCTAAGGACTTACGTTAAGCGTGGAAGCAAGTCTTCCTCAATTCCGAGAGGCTTCCTATGATGATGAAAGATGCTGAACTTTGTGGGATTCAGGGGCTTGCTTTCTCCATCATCTGGAAAGGGGTTCCCCGCGTGACTATGCGTCCGTCAACGCTCCAGGAACGCCAAAGTGAGTGCCTCACCGTAGCACCTGAACACAACTCTCTAGACCTCATCGCATGCCTCTGTTAGGCACGGTTTTGCGGATCCGGGGCTGCGTGAATCATTGACAAGAGCTGGTAATTATATCCAGCATACACCTCTGGAGATCCCCAAGACCTCCAGTGTGTTTAGCTGCTGAGGAACTGCAAGTAACCAAGATGCAGGCTGTAAAACTCGAGTTTTCTCAAAATTCAAAGATTCCCCCTCTGTATGAAGAAACCCGAAGGAACAATCATTTTGGACATGCTTAAAATGAACTTTGGGATTTTAAAGGATGCATGGGTCTGCAAGGGAAAAGGACTGCAAAACTCAGGAGAATACCCAAAGACCAGTTTTTGGGTATTGGAGCTGTCTGGGATATTCGAGCTAAACCAAATTGTCTGGGGAATTGTGTAAACTCCAAAACTTTGTTCCCGAGGAGGCATTAACATAGCAACAATTGATCCAGAGATAGCCCGCCATAGCTCAAAGCATGAAACCCATCCAGCGCATGCATGATGTTAATCACCTATCCGGCCTGCATGGAAAACCCAGGCCTAGGCAGACAACGTAAACACCGAAAACAATTTGTAAAATCACGACTCGAATTCAACCAATCGACACATCCTAAAACAAGTTACCATTAATGAGCCTGCCAAAATCCAACAAAGAAGTACCAAACCCGCCAAAATTAAGACAAATAATCGGGATTGATTTGGTGCGCAGGTTAGCAAGGCTCTCAAGGTATAATTGAGGCCCTGTTTTACAGTGAAGTTGGCCACCTTTGCTCCTACACCAGCTTCGTATGCTTCAGACCTGGCAGACTTCAAGATCAGCACACCAGTTTTCGTCAACCTGGTTTCTTAAGAACATCAACCAAGACAGCATCACAAACGACCAGGACACCAAGCACGCCGCGGCAGCTAGAGGTTCATGAAACAACCATCAAGATATTACCAGCAACCAAATTGGTAATATTGAGCTACCGGGACCAACGATTTCCAAACCAAAGTCAACTCGACGAAAACCCAAAGATTCGCAAGTTGTTTCCACTCTGCAAGCTATCCCTGAGCAACCAACAGGTAAAACATTAGCTAAAAGAACTTAAAAACTGACTCCTACCACAAGTGGGTACTCACCCCATGAATCCAATACGCGCCCTACTGCATCAGCAGACACCACCCAACTGAAGACTACGCAGTAAGAAGTCTTCTACAACGTTCGGGGTACGACAAGCAGAACCTACAGAGTCCAGCAAACCCCGAAATCACGAACCACCGCTGACTGTGAATAAGAGGATTGGTGAGCATTATCCCTGTTGTCCTAAAGTTTAACCTAGTCAGATTTCGGTATTGGGAAGTGGGAGGTGTATTATCTTCTGTAACCCCTTTTGTATGTGTAGTGAAGTGTTCCTTATTCTAGAGATTGTAAGTTTTGACATTGTATTTTCTTTCCTAAATAAAATCAAAGTTTCTTGCACCAAAACCAGTTGTCTGCTGCACTTCATCACATCCCCAAATAAATCCAGAGCCTAGAACCCAGGGCGTGGGAGCGATTCAAACCGCTCAGAAGGTCAGAAGTGAACCTCACCCCTGAGACCATCCCCTACAAGGCTAAGACGTGTGTGTGTGAGGCTTCCAAGTTTTTTTTGCTTCGATTTCAAGTTTCGATTTTAATCCTTTTAGCTATTCCTTCATATTCACTCCATTTCTCTTTTGCTGATTCCTTCCCTTGCTTTAACCAGTTTCTCCTTTGCCTGAATTCACTCCTTTAACTTGTTAATGACTTAGATGAAGGGACTGAGTGTAACGTATCCAAGTTTGCTGATGATACAAAGTTCGGTGGGAAAGTAAGCTGTGAGGAGGTCACAAAAAGGCTGCAGAGAGATATAGACAGGTTGACTGAGTGGGCAAGAACATGTCAAATGGAATATAATGTGGAGAAATGTGAAGTTATCCACTTTGGTAGGAAAACTAAAAAGCAGCAAACCTGAGGACTGTCCAAGTCACCCTGCAGCCTCTTAGCGTCCCCCTCACAGCTTACACCGCCACCCAGCGTAGTGTCATCTGCAAACTTAGAGATATTACATTCAATTCCTTCATCTAAATCATTAATGTATATTGTAAATAGCTGGGGTCCCAGCACTGAGCCTTGCGGCACCCCACTAGTCACTGCCTGCCATTCTGAAAAGGACCCGTTAATCCCGACTCTCTGCTTCCTGTCTGCCAACCAGTTCTCTATCTACGTCAGTACATTACCCCCAATACCATGTGCTTTGATTTTGCACACTAATCTCTTGTGTGGGACCTTGTCAAAAGCCTTTTGAAAGTCCAAATACACCACATCCACTGGTTCTCCCTTGTATACTCTACTAGTTACATCCTCAAAATATTCTGGAAGATTTATCAAGCATGATTTCTCTTTCATAAATCCATGCTGACTTGGACCAATCCTGTCACTGCTTTTCAAATGCGCTGCTATTTTATCTTTAATAATTGATTCCAACATTTTCCCCACTACTGATGTCAGGCGAACCAGTCTATCCGTTTTCTCTCTCCCTCCTTTTTTAAAAAGTGGTATTATATTAGCTCCCCTCCAGTCCAGAAGAACTGATCCAGAGTCGATAGACTGTTGGAAAATGATCACCAATGCATCCACTATTTCTAGGGCCACCTCCTTAAGTACTCTGGGATGCAGATTATCAGGCCCCGGGGATTTATCAGCCTTCAATCCCATCAATTTCCCTAACACAATTTCCCACCTAATAAGGATTTCCTTCAGTTCCTCCTTCTCACTAGACCCTCGGACCCCTAGTATTTCCGGAAGGTTAATTGTGTCTTCCTTCGTGAAGACAGAACCAAAGTATTTGTTCAACTGGTCTGCCATTTCTTTGTTCCCCATTATAAATTCACCTGATTCTGACTGCAAGGGACCTACGTTTGTCTTCACTAATCTTTTTCTCTTCACATATCTTTAGAAGCCTTTGCAGTCAATTTTTATGTTCCCAGCAAGCTTTCTCTCATACTCTATTATCCCCCTCCTAATTAAACCCTTTGTCCTCCTCTGCTGAATTCTAAATTCATCCCAGTCCTCAGGTTTGCTGCTTTTTCTGACTAATTTATATGCCATTCACAGTTCTTTTTCCCCAGTTAATATTAGGGTAGTTGAAATCCCCCACTATTGCAGCATTTAGTTTTTGCACTTCGCAGCAATTTGCCCACATATTTGTTCTTCTATCTCCCTCTGACTGTTTGGGGGTCTATAGTCTACTCCCAGTGTAATAGGAGTGATGTAACAACAGATGATGTACGATATTTCACAACTCTCAAGAAAAATATATTCCAGTGAGGGGGGAAAGGGTGTAAGAGAAAAGAAAGTCATCCGTGGTTAACTAAAGAAATAAAGGACGGTATCCGATTAAAAACAAGGCCATACAAAGTGGCCAAAACTAGTGGGAGGACAGAAGATTGGGAAGCTTTTAAAAGCCAGCAAAGAATGACTAAAAAAATGATTAAGAAAGGGAAGATAGACTATGAAAGTAAACTAGCACAAAATATATAAACAGATAGCAAGAGTTTCTATAGGTATATAAAAAGGAAAAGAGTGGCTAAAGTAAATGTGGGTCCCTGAGAGGATGAGACCGGGGAATTAGTAATGGGGAACATGGAGATGGCAGAAACTCTGAACAAATATTTTGTATCAGTTTTTACGGTCGAGGACACTAACAATATTCTGACAGTGGATAGTCAAGGGGCTATAGGGGGGAGGAACTTAACACAATCACAATCACTAAGGAGGTGGTGCTCAGAAAGATAATGGGAGTAAAGACGGATAAATCCACTGGACCTGATGGCTTACATCCTCAGGTCTTAAGAGAAGTAACGGCAGGGATTGTGGATGCATTGGTTGTAATTTACCAAAATTCCCTGGATTCTGGGGAGGTCCCAGCAGATTGGAAAACTGCAAATGTAACACCTCTATTTAAAAAAGGAGGCAGACAAAAAGCAGGAAACTATAGACCAGTTAGCCTAACATCTGTGGTTGGGAAAATGCTGGAATCCATTATTAAAGAAGCAGTAGCAGGACATTTGGAAAAGCAAAATTCGGTCAGGCAGAGTCAGCATGGATTTATGAAGGGGAAGTGATGTTTGACAAATTTGATGGAGTTCTTTGAGGATGTAATGAACAGGATGGATAAAGGGAAACCAGGGGATGTGGTGTATTTGGACTTCCAGAAGGCATTTGACAAGGTGCCACATAAAAGGTTACTGCATAAGATAAAAGTTCATGGGGTTGGGGGTAATATATTAGCATGGATAGAGGATTGGCTAACTAACAGAAAACAGAAAGTCGGGATAAATGGTTCATTCTCTGGTTGGCAACCGTAACTAGTGGGGTACCGCAGGGATCAGTGCTGGGACCCCAATTATTTACAATCTATATTAACGACTTGGAAGAAGGGACTGAGTGTAACGTAGCCAAGTTTGCTGACGATACAAAGATGGGAGGAAAAGCAATGTGTGAGGAGGACACAAAAAATCTGCAAAAGGACATAGACAGGCTAAGTGAGTGGGCAAAAATTTGGCAGATGGAGTATAGTGTTGGAAAGTGTGAGGTCATGCACTTTGGTAGAAAAAAATCAAAGAGCAAGTTATTATTTAAATGGAGAAAGATTGCAAAGTGCTGCAGCACAGCAGGACCTGGGGGTACTTGTGTATGAAACACAAAAGGATAATATGCAGGTACAGTAGGTGATCAGGAAGGCCAATGGAATCTTGGCCTTTATTGCAAAGGGGATGGAGTATAAAAGCAGGGAAGTCTTGCTACAGCTATATAAGGTTTTGGTGAGGCCACACCTGGAGTACTGCGTGCAGTTTTGGTTTCCATATTTATGAAAGGATATACTTGCTTTGGAGGCAGTTCAGAGAAGGTTCACTAGGTTGCTTCTGGGGATGAGAGGGTTGACTTATGAGGAAAGGTTGAGTAGGTTGGGCCTCTGGAATTCAGAAGAATGAGAGGTGATCTTATCGAAACGTATAAGATTATGAGGGGGCTTGACAAGGTGGATGCAGAGAGGATGTTTCCACTGATGGGGGAGACTAGAACTAGAGGGCATTATCTTAGAATAAGAGGCCACCCATTTAAAACAGAGATGAGGAGAAATTTCTTCTCTCAGAGGGTTGTAAATCTGTGGAATACGCTGCCTCAGAGAGCTGTGGAAGCTGGGACATTGAATATATTTAAGACAGAAATCGACAGTTTTTTAAATGATAAGGGGATAGGGGATTATGGGGAGCAGGTGGGGAAGTGGAGCTGAGTCTATGATCAGATCAGCCGTGATCGTATTAAATGGCGGAGCAGGCTCGAGGGGCCATATGGCCTACTCCTGCTCCTATTTCTCATGTTCTTATGTTAACACATGCTCGAGGGCTGTTATAAGCCACAGGTTGGAAGAAAATTAAAGGGTTGTTCTTGTTATAGACTCAGAAGGTGAAACAGCAAATCAAAGCAAGAGAAGGAATAAGAAATTGGGTGAACTTGAAAGGGTCAAAAATCTCAACTGGAGAGAGAAGCAGAACACTAGAAAAGGAGAAGTCTAAGCAGATTTGAGGTGATGGTTGGTTTTATGCCCTGCAGGTTACAGCATTCCAAGTGCACATCCAAGTACTTTTTAAATATGGGGAGGGTTTCTGCCTCTACCACCCTTTCAGGCAGTCAGTTGCAGACCCCCACCACCCTCTGCGTGAAGACATTTCTCGTCAAATCCCCTCTAAATCTTCTACCAATTACTTTAAATTTATGATCCCTGGTTGGTGACCCCTCTGTTAAGGGAAATAGACCCTTTCTATCCACTCTATCCAGGCCTCTCATCATTTTATACACCTCAATCAGGTCTCCCTCATTGACTAGTGGGAAAGCGGGTTGTGTAGAGGACACAGAGAGGCTGCAAAGAGATTTAGATCGGTTAAGCGAATGGGCGAAGGTTTGGCAGATGGAATACAATGTCAGAAAGTGTGAGGTCATCCACCTTGGAAAAAAAACAGTAAAAGGGAATATTATTTGAATGGGGAGAAATTACAACATGCTGAGGTGCAGAGGGACCTGGGGGTCCTTGTGCATGAATCCCAAAAAGTTAGTTTGCAGGTGCAGCAGGTAATCAGGAAGGCGAATGGAATGTTGGCCTTCATTGCGAGAGGGATGGAATACAAAAGCAGGGAGGTCCTGCTGCAACTGTATAGGGTATTGGTGAGGCCGCACCTGGAGTACTGCGTGCAGTTTTGGTCACCTTACTTAAGGAAGGATATACTAGCTTTGGAGGGGGTACAGAGACGATTCACGAGGCTGATTCCGGAGATGAGGGGGTTACCTTATGATGCTAGATTGAGTAGACTGGGTCTTTACTCGTTGGAGTTCAGAAGGATGAGGGGTGATCTTATAGGAACATTTAAAATAATGAAAGGGATAGACAAGATAGAGGCAGAGAGGTTGTTTCCACTGGTCGGGGAGACTAGAACTAGGGGGCACAGCCTCAAAATACGGGGGAGCCAATTTAAAACCGAGTTGAGAAGGAATTTCTTCTCCCAGAGGGTTGTGAATCTGTGGAATTCTCTGCCCAAGGAAGCAGTTGAGGCTAGCTCATTGAATGTATTCAAGTCACAGATAGATAGATTTTTAACCAATAAGGGAATTAAGGGTTACGGGGAGAGGGCGGGTAAATGGAGCTGAGTCCACGGCCAGATCAGCCATGATCTTGTTGAATGGCGGAGCAGGCTCGAGGGGCTAGATGGCCTACTCCTGTTCCTAATTCTTATGTTCTTATGTTCTTATGTTAAACTTCTTCACTCAGAGAGTTGTTAACCTGTGGAATTCCCTGCCGCAGAGAGTTGTTGATGCCAGTTCATTGGATATCTTCAAGAGGGAGTTAGATATTGCCCTTACAGCTAAAGTGATCAAGGGGTATGGAGAGAAAGCAGGAAAGGGGTACTGAGGGAATGATCAGCCATGATCTTATTGAATGGCGGTGCAGGCTCGAAGGGCCGAATGGCCTACTCCTGCACCTATTTTCTATGTTTCTCCCCTCAGCCTCCTCTGTTCCAACAAAAACAAACTATCCAATCTGTCCTTATAATTTAGATTCTCCAGTCCAGGCAACATCCTCGTAGATCTCTGTACTCTCTCCAGTGCAAAGACGTCTTTCCTGTAATGTGGTGACTAGACCTGCACGCAGCACTCCAGCTGTGGCCTAACCAGTGTTTTATACAGTTCAAGCATAACTTGCTCTTGTATTTTATGCCTCGGCTAATAAAGGCAAGCATTCCGTATGCCTTCTTAACCACCTTATAGAAACATAGAAACATAGAAAATAGGTGCAGGAGTAGGCCATTCGGCCCTTCGAGCCTGCACCGCCATTCAATGAGTTCATGGCTGAACATGCAACTTCAGTACCCCATTCCTGCTTTCTCACCATACCCCTTGATCCCCCTAGTAGTAAGGATTACATCTAACTCCTTTTTGAATATATTTAGTGAATTGGCCTCAACAACTTTCTGTGGTAGAGAATTCCACAGGTTCACCACTCTCTGGGTGAAGAAATTTCTCCTCATCTCGGTCCTAAATGGCTTACCCCTTATCCTTAGACTGTGATCCCTGGTTCTGGACTTCCCCAACATTGAGAACATTCTACCTGCATCTAACCTGTCTAAACCCGTCAGAATTTTAAACGTTTCTTTGAGATCCCCTCTCATTCTTCTGAACTCCAGTGAATACAAGCCCAGTTGATCTAGTCTTTCTTGATATGTCAGTCCCGCCATCCCGGGAATCAGTCTGGTGAACCTTCGCTGCACTCCCACAATAGCAAGAATGTCCTTCCTCAAGTTAGGAGACCAAAACTGTACACAATACTCCAGGAGAGCCTGGTTTTGAGAGCTCTCTTCATTAGTAATTCTGCAGGGGGCACCCCGGTAAGCGAGTGGGGTCATGTGCGATAGCTGAGCAGAATCCGAGATAGCCGAGTCTGCAGGGAACCGTCCATCACGCGTTTCAAGCTCTACTTGATGGTTTGGACTACCCGTTCCTTTTGACCATTGGATACGGTTCTTAAACGGCGCAGACTTGATATGCTTGATGCCATTGCGGGTCATGAACTTGTTGAATTCCGAGCTGGTGAAGCATGGTCCATTGTCACTAACAAGGACATCGGGCAAACCATGGGTGGCGACCATGGCCCGGAGACTTTCAATAGTGGCAGTGGACGTACATGACGACATTATTGTACATTCAATACATTTAGAGTAAGCGTCCACTGCTACTAGGAACATCTTTCCGAGAAAGGGGCCAGCAAAATCTACATGGACCCATGACCACAGACTCAGTGGGGCCTCCCTTGGTGCATTGCTCAACTGTGAGCAAGTGTTGCACTGGTGTACACACGACTCCAATTCCGAGTCAATGCCAGGCCACCAAACGTGTGACCTGGCGATAGCCTTCATCATGATTATGCCTGGATGGGTACTGTGAAGGTCACATATAAAAGTTTCCCTGCCTTTTTTTGGCAAAATTACATGATTCCCCCATAGGAGACAGTCTAAATGGATGGACCTTTCGTCCTTGCATTGGTGGAACGGCTTAATTTCGTCTTGCATTTCCCCGGGACCGCCGACCAACTCCCATTGAGGACGCAGCTTTTAACTAACTGGCTAGTCCAGGTCCTGATCTGGCGAGCCGTGATGGGTGTTCCCTCACTCTCAAAAGCATCCATTACAAAGAGCAAGTCTGCGGGTTGCGCCATTTCCACCCCGGTGGTGGGCAATGGTAGCCGACTGAGGGATCCGCACAGTTCTCCGTGCCTGGTCTGTGGCGGATTACATCATCATACGCAGATAACGTTAGTGCCCATCTTTGGATGCGGGACGAGGCATTGGTGTTAATACCTTTGCTTTCTGAGAACAGCAAAATGAACGGCTTGTGGTCGGTTTCGAACTCGAACCGGAGTCCAAATATGTATTGGTGCATTTTCTTAACCCCGTATACGCATACTAATGCTTCTTTTTCAACCATACTGTCGGCTCTTTCAGCCTTAGATAAGCTTCTGGACCAAATGTAACCGGTTGCAGTTTGCCTGACACATTGGCTTGTTGTAACACACAACCGACCCCGTACGAAGATGCATCACAAGCTAGTACTAAATGTGTACACGGGTCATACAATACAAGTAACTTGTTGGAACATAGCAGGTTTCTGGCCTTATTCTGGACTCTGGATCAGTTCCTATAGAGTGGAGGGTAGCCAATGTAACCCCACTTTTTAAAAAAGGAGGGAGAGAGAAAACAGGGAATTATAGACTGGTCAGCCTGACATCAGTAGTGGGTAAAATGATGGAATCAATTATTAAGGATGTCATAACAGCGCATTTGGAAAGAGATGATATGATAGGTCCAAGTCAGCATGGATTTGTGAAAGGGAAATCATGCCTGCCAAATCTTCTGGAATTTTTTGAGGATGTTTCCAGTAGAGTGGACAAGGGAAAACCAGTTGATGTTGTGTATTTGGACTTTCAGAAGGCTTTCGACAAGGTCCCACACAAGAAATTAATGTGCAAAGTTAAAGCACATGGGATTGGGGGTAGTGTGCTGATGTGGATTGAGAACTGGTTGGCAGACAGGAAGCAAAGAGTAGGAGTAAATGGGTACTTTTCAGAATGGCAGGCAGTGACTAGTGGGGTACCGCAAGGTTCTGTGCTGGGGCCCCAGCTGTTTACACTGTACATTAATGATTTAGACAAGGGGATTAAATGTAGTATCTCCAAATTTGCGGATGACACTAAGTTGGGTGGCAGTGTGAGCTGCGAGGAGGATGCTATGAGGCTGAAGAGCGACTTGGATAGGTTAGGTGAGTGGGCAAATGCATGGCAGATGAAGTATAATGTGGATAAATGTGAGGTTATCCACTTTGGTGGTAAAAACAGAGAGACAGACTATTATCTGAATGGTGACAGATTAGGAAAAGGGGAGGTGCAACGAGACCTGGATGTCATGGTACATCAGTCATTGAAGGTTGGCATGCAGGTACAGCAGGCGGTTAAGAAAGCAAATAGCATGTTGGCCTTCATAGCGAGGGGATTTGAGTACAGGAGCAGGGAGGTGTTACTACAGTTGTACAGGGCCTTGGTGAGGCCACACCTGGAGTATTGTGTACAGTTTTGGTCTCCTAACTTGAGGAAGGACATTCTTGCTATTGAGGGAGTGCAGCGAAGGATCACCAGACTGATTCCCGGGATGGCGGGACTGATATATCAAGAAAGACTGGATCAACTGAGCTTGTATTCACTGGAGTTCAGAAGAATGAGAGGGAACCTCATAGAAACGTTTAAAATTCTGACGGGTTTAGACAGGTTAGATGCAGGAAGAATGTTCCCAATGTTGGGGAAGTCCAGAACCAGGGATCACAGTCTAAGGATAAGGGGTAAGCCATTTAGGACCGAGATGAGGAGAAACTTCTTCACCCAGAGAGTGGTGAACCTGTGGAATTCTCTACCATAGAAAGTTGTTGAGGCCAATTCACTAAATATATTCAAAAAGGAGTTAGATGAGGTCCTTATTACTAGGGGGATCAAGGGGTATGGCGAGAAAGCAGGAAGGGGGTACTGAAGTTGCATGTTCAGCCATGAACTCATTGAATGGCGGTGCAGGCTCGAAGGGCCGAATGGCCTACTCCTGCACCTATTTTCTATGTTTCTTTGTTTCTATTAAAGGCTGTCTCTTGAGCTTTACGCCAAATCCAGTCATCCCCCTTGCGTAGCAATAATTCCAAAGGTTCCAGCAAAGTGCTCAACCGCGATAGAAAGTTACCAAAATAGTTGAGGAGTCCCAGGAACGAACGCAGCTCCATCACACTCTGTGGTCTGGGTGCATTCTTATGGCCTCTGTCTTGGAGTCTGTGGGTCTGATGCTGTCTGCCGCAATCTTTCTCCCCAGAAATTCAACCTCTGGCGCCAGGAAAACACTCTTGGAGCGTTTCAACTCTGAGTCCCACCCTGTCCAGTCGCTTGAGAACCTCTGCCAGGTTGTGCAAGTGTTCGGTGGTGTTGTGACCAGTGTTCAAGATGTCAATCTTGGAACACCATGGTGCGCGGAACTGAACTGGAAGATGGCCGCCGCAGAACGAATCCCAATGGGGCATCTGTGGTGTATGAAACATAGAAACATAGAAAATAGGTGCAGGAGCAGGCCATTCAGCCCTTCTAGCCTGCACCGCCATTCAATGAGTTCATGGCTGAACATGAAACTTCAGTACCCTCTGCGCGTTGATGCATGTCAATTTTTTCGAAGGTTCAGTCAGCTCCTATGTCATGTTAGATCCAGCTTGGTGAACGGCTTCCCCCCTGCTAGCACTGCAAACAAGTCATCCGCTTTGGGTAGTGAGTACTGGTCCTGTAATGAGACTCGGTTGATCGTTACCTTGTAGTCCCCGCAGATTCTGACAGTCCCATCGCTCTTTAACACCGGAACAATCGGACTGGCCCACTCGTTGAACTCGCCTGGCAATATGCTCCCCTCTCGCTGAAGTCTGTCCAGCTCGATCTCGACTTTCTCTCGCATCATGAATGGAACCGCTCGGGCCTTGTGATGAACGGGCCATCCATCAGGGACTAGATGGATCTGCACTTTGGTGCCTGTGAAGTTGCCGATGTCTGGCTCGAATAATGATGGGAATTTGTTTAGCACTTGGGCTCACGAGGCGTCATCCTCCGAAGACAGTGCTTTGATGTCGTGTCAGTTCCATCGGATCTTTCCTAGCCAGCTTCTGCCGAACAGCATTGGGCCATCGCCTGGTACAATCCATAGTGGTAAATCATGCACAGCTCCATCGTACGATACCTTCACTGCCGCACTGCCAATGACTGGTATGAGCTCTTTGGTGTAAGTGCGCAGCTTGCTGTGGATCGGGCTTAATTTTGACCTTTGTGCCTTGTTGCCCCAGTTTCTCAAAAGCCTTCTGGCTCATAATTGACTGACTCGCCCCCGTGTCCAATTCGATGAATATTGGAATGGCGTTTAATTTGACTTTTAACATTACCGGAGGGCTTTTGGTGGTGAAGGTGTGTATCCCATACACTTCCTCTGCACCCTCGGGTTGAGTTGCCTCTCTCACTCGTTCAGCGTGATCCGCACCGGATCGGTCATCTTCTGCCGACTGTGCCACGTGGTGAGTCACAGCATGTCTGCACATTCACTGGAGGTGCCCCATTGTCCCACAGCCCTCGCACACGTAGTGCTTGAATCGACATTGATGGGCTCGATGATTACCCCCGCAGCGCCAACATGGTGCCAATGGATTCGCATTCACGCCCCACGGCGGACTCTGGGTCACCCTCTGTGGGCGTGTAGGCCCTGCCAGGTACAGTTCTGCTTGCTGAAGGCGTTATTTTATGCACAGTACTTGCCGGTGAGTTCCGATGCTGCAATGATATCTGTTTAGTGTCATTGTTCGTGGACATAAAAGCCCGGGCTATCGTGATGGCCTTGCTCAAATCTAGGGATTCGGCAGACAGCAGTTTGCGAAGAATGACCTCGTGACCGATTCCAAGCACAAAAAAGTCCCGAAACATTTCCCTCAAAAATCCAGCAAATACGCACGGTCCCGCAAGGCGTCTTAGGTCGGCCACATAGCTCGCCACGTCCTGGCCCTCGGAGCGGCGGTGCATAAAAGCGATACCTGGCCATCAAGATGCTCTCCTTCGGCTTGAGGTGTTCCCGAACCAGCAATCACAGCGAGGAGGAGGAGCAGCGTTGAGTCGGGAGGCCGATGAAGGCCCATTGGCAGCAGTCGGAGAGCGGGAGAGCGAGGAGGAGGAGCAGTGTCGAGTCGGGAGGCCGATGAAGGCACAGCTGGTGCAGTTGGAGAGCGGGAGAGCGAGGAGGAGGAGCAGTGTCGAGTCGGGAGGCCGATGAAGGCACAGCTGGTGCAGTTGGAGAGCGGGAGAGCGAGGAGGAGGAGCAGTGTCGAGTCGGGAGGCCGATGAAGGCACAGCTGGTGCAGTTGGAGAGCGGGAGAGCGAGGAGGAGGAGCAGTGTCGAGTCGGGAGGCCGATGAAGGCCCATTGGCAGCAGTCAGAGAGCGGGAGAGCGAGGAGGAGGAGCAGTGTTGAGTCGGGAGGCCGATGAAGGCCCATTGGCAGCAGTCGGAGAGCGGGAGAGCGAGGAGGAGGAGCAGTGTTGAGTCGGGAGGCCGATGAAGGCCCATTGGCAGCAGTCGGAGAGCGGGAGAGCGAGGAGGAGGAGCAGTGTTGAGTCGGGAGGCCGATGAAGGCCCATTGGCAGCAGTCAGAGAGCGGGAGAGCGAGGAGGAGGAGCAGTGTCGAGTCGGGAGGCCGATGAAGGCACAGCTGGTGCAGTTCCAGTGGGGAGAGAAGGCAAAAAAAAGTAGAAAGAAATCGAAAGTTGACGTCACAGCCAAGGGGGTAAGTGATTGGCTGGTGATCGATGTGTAAAGTCCTTACTCTACAATATGAAACCACACGAGGCACATTCTGGGGACAAGGTCACTCTGTGACCTTAACTCTTTATTCACAGGATTCTAAAGACGATGACCCTACGTGGGACCTCCCTTTATATACCTGAGTGATCAGGTAAGGAGTGTCTCCCACAAGTTCACCCCTTGCGGTCAAGATGTGCATCTAGGTTGAGTGTATACAGTAATACAGTGGTGTTACATTGTGGTTACATACATGACATCACCCCCCCCCCCCCAAGTCTTATTGGGATCACAGGTTTAGTCTTTCAGGTGGTCTACGCTCCCTCGTGGAGCGCCGCAGTTGGGGCTCTGGTTGTTGGACACTGACCTGAGTGTCTGTCACCTGTGGTGATTCCGGCCTGTCCGGGCTGACCGCAGGGACTGTGCATTCTTCTGATTGCTCTTGTTGCTCGTTCACTGGCGGTGTGGTGAGCTCTATCTCATGGTCTTCTTCAGGTTCCTCCGTGTCGATGCTGAACCTTTTTTTTACTTGGTCCAGATGCTTACGGCATATCTGACCATTGTTGAGCTTTACCACGATGACCCTATTCCTCTCTTTGCCAATTACAGTACCCTCAAGCCATTTGTGCCCCATGGTGTGATTGAGGATGAATACAGGATCATTTATTTCTATACATCTCCCCCGCAAATTACGGTCATGGTACTCGTTTTGTGACTTGCGCTTGCCCTCAACTATGTCGGTCAGGACTGGGTGAATGAGGGACAGCCGAGTTTTGAGTGTCCATTTCATTAGTAGCTCTGCGGGCGGGACCCCCGTGAGTGAGTGCGGTCAGGATCTATCGGCCAGCAGGAGACGCGATAGGCAGCATTGTAGGGAGGGCCCTTGAATCCTGAGCATACCTTGCTTAATGATTTGGACCGCACGTTCCGCCTGGCCATTGGAGGCCGGCTTGAACGGCGCAGTCCTGACGTGGTTGATGCCATTGCCCAACATAAACTCTCGGAATTTGTAGCTTGTGAAACATGGGCCATTATCACTAACCAGGATGTCCGGCAAGCCATGGGTTGCAAAGATCGCATGCAGGCTTTCCACGGTGGTGTATGACGTGCATGAATTCAGGATGATGCACTCGATCCATTTCGACTACGCATCTACCATACTAAGGAACATCTTTCCCATGAACAGGCCCGCGTAGTCAACATGAATGCGTGACCATGGCCTGGTGGGCCAGGTCCACGGGCTGAGCGGGGCCTCCCTGGGGGCATTACCCAGATGGGCACATGTCATGCACCTGTGAACACAGTGTTCCAGGTCTGAATCAATTCCAGGCCACCAAACGTGTGACCGGGCAATGGCCTTCATCAGCACAATGCCTGGGTGCTCGCTGTGGAGTTCCCTGATGAATGCCTCCCTGCCCTTCTGGGGCATGACTACCCGGCTGCCCCATAGTAGGCAGTCGGCTTGGATGGAGAGCTCTTCCAACCGCCTGTGGAACGGTCTGACCTCTTCAGGGCATGCTCCGTGTGCGGGCGCCCAATCCCCAGTCAGGACACATTTCTTAATCAAGGATCGGAGGGGATCTCTGTTTGTCCAGATTTTGATCTGGCGGGCTGTGATGGTGGAGCCTGCACTGTCAAAGGCATCGACAGCCATGACCATCTCGGCGCTTTGCTCTGCTGCCCCTCGGTGGTGGCCAGTGGAAGCCTGCTGAGTGCGTCAGCGCAATTTTCAGTGCCGGGCCGGTGCCGGATGGAGTAGTCATAAGCAGCCAGCGTGAGAGCCCATCGCTGTATGGGGACTGACGCGTTGGCATTGACAGCCTTGCTGTCTGACAACAGGGATGTTAATGGCTTGTGGTCCGTCTCTAATTCAAACTTCCTACCAAAGAGGTACTGATGGATTTTTTTTTACACCATTGACACATGCAAGCGCTTCCTTCTCAACCATCCCATATCCCCGTTCTGCTTGAGAGAGCGACCTGGAGGCATAAGCCACAGGTTGTAGTTGACCCTCAGCATTACCCTGCTGCAACACGCACCCAACCCCATAGGACGATGCATCACATGTCAGAACCAATTTTTTACAGGGGTCGTACAGCCCGATCAAAAGCCCGTTCCTGACATTCCCCCCAAAACCAATCGCAACCCTTACGCAGGAGCACGTGTAGCGGCTCCAACAACGTGCTCAAGTTCAGCAGAAAGTTCTCGAAATAGTTCAACAGTCCCAGGAATGAACGCAACTCCGATGTGTTGCAGGGCCTGGGTACTCGTCGAATCGCCTCTGTTTAGGATTCGGTGGGCCCAATCCCATCTGCAGCAACCCTCCTGCCCAGAAACTCAACCTCAGGAGCGAAGAACACACAGTTGGACTTCTTTAGTCGCAGGCCTACCCGGTCCAGTCGGCGTAGCACCTCCTCCAGGTTGTGGAGGTGTTCCTCGGTGTCACGACCCGTGATGAGGATGAGAATACGATCGTCCCAGGAATGGATTTGAGCAGACTTTCCATGTTTCTTTGAAAAATCGCGGCCGCTGATCGAATGCCAAACGGGCACCTGTTATAAACGAACAGTCCCTTGTGCGTGGTGATGGTGGTCAGTATTTGGATTCGTCGGCCAGTTCCTGGGTCAGATAGGCTGAAGTGTGGTCCAACTTGGTGAACAGCTTGCCGCCTGCCAGCATGGCGAAGAGGTCCTCCGCTCTCGGGAGCAGGTATTGATCTTGTAGGGACACCCGATTGATGGTGGTCTTGTAGTCACCACAGATCCTGACAGAACCATCTGCTTTTAGGACGGGAACGATGGGACTCGCCCAGTCACTGAATTCAACAGGCGAGATGATGCCCTCTCGCAACAGCCGGTCCAGTTCGCTCTCGATCTTTTCCCGCATCACATACGGCACCGCTCTGGCTTTGTGGTGCACTGGCCTGGTGTCCGGGGTGATGTGTATCACTACTTTAGTGCCTTTGAAAGTCCCGACGCCGGGTTAGAATAGTGAGTCGAATTGTTGTAGGACTTGTGAGCACGAACTTCGCTCCACAGATGATTTGCGTGAACATCCCCCCATTTCCAGTTCATCTCAGCTAGCCAGCTCCTCCCCAACAGTGCGGGACCATTGCCCGGGACAATCCAGAGCAGCAGCCGATTCACTAACCCATTGTGTGTGACAGCCAACATTGCACTGCCTAGCACCGGAATGATTTCTTTAGTGTAAGTTCGTAATTGTGTCTCAATACGTGCTAATTTGGGTCGACTGGCTTTAAGTGGCCATAGCTTCTCAAATTGCTGAATGCCCATGAGTGACTGGCTGGCCCAAGTGTCCAGCTCCATGCGTACTGGGATACCATTTAATAAAACCCTCATCATCATTGGTGGCGTTTTGGTGTATGAACTGTGAATATTCGCCACATGGACCCGCTGAACCTCGGCATCCATCGATTTGCCCCAAAAGTCATCCTGCCTCAAAGAACCCTCTTCTGGTCCATCCACCTCATATATTAGTCTGGTTGCAGGCTTCCTGCACATTCGAGCTCAGTGGCCACTGAGATTGCAGTTCCTGCAGACAAACTGTTGAAATCTACAAGATCTAGCTGAGTGTTTTCCCCCACACCGCCAGCATGAGTTAAAGTTTCCATTGTTGGGGACAAAGGGACTATGGCCAGGCATTCCGTGCTGACTGTCCCTTTGACTGCTCTTAAGTACCTTATTCGTGGGTGTCAATGGCCCCATCCTGGGCCACATTGTCCACTGTGATGGCGTGAATGTCTGTTCAGCCTGCCATTGTCTCTGTTGAAGTCCTACTCTGGGGTCTATTGCTGCCTCGGGGGTGTCGGACTGCCCCTGCCTGCCTGCGGGGCTCTGAGTCGCATTGATGATGTTGACTCTCTGATCCATCGCCGCGTTAGAGGCAGAATTGCGCGCCTATATTATTTTCGTCTCTTCCTCCCCCGCCATGAAAGTTTGAGCTAACAACACCGCCGCTTCCAAGGTCAAATCCTTGGTCTCAATTAATTTGCGGAAAATTCCCGCATGACCGATGCCCTCGATAAAGAAGTCCCTTAGCATCTCCCCCCTGCAGGCGTCTGTGAACTTACAGAGGCTAGCCAAACGCCGGAGGTCCACTACGAAGTCCGGTATGCTCTGTCCTTCACCACGTCGGTGGGTATAGAATCTGTGTCGGGCCATATGTATGCTACTCACCGGTTTGAGGTGCTCCCCGATCAATTTGCTAAGTTCTTCAAAGGTTTTGTCCGCCGGCTTTTCGGGTGCCAGTAAGTCCTTCATGAGCGCGTAAGTCTTTGGTCCGCAGCTGGTCAGGAGATGAGCCCTTCGCTTGTCGGCCGCTGCATCCCCCAGCCAGTCTTTAGTTACGAAGCTTTGCTGAAGCCTCTCGACAAAATCGTCCCAGTCTTCCCCAACACAGAACCGTTCCTCTGTGCTACCAGTGGCCATTCTCGTGGGTCGTGAATTCCCGTTTCTTGTCGCCAATGTAAAGTCCTTACTCGACATTATGAAACCACACGAGGCACATTCTGGGGACACGGTCACTCCGTGACCTGAAATCTTTATTCACAGGACTCCAAAGACGATGACCCTACGTGGGACCTCCCTTTTTATACCTGTGTGATCAGGTAAGGAGTGTCTCCCACAAGTTCACCCCTTATGGTCAAGGTGTGCATCTAGGTTGAGTGTATACAGTAATACAGTGGTGTTACATTGTGGTTACATACATGACAGTAAGTAGTTTTTCTTTCTTCTTTTTCTTTTCCACATCAGTCAGTAACATTTAGCATTGTTGTTGCCAATTTGCTCATCGAAGGGTTAAGTCGTGGCAGGACAGCTCGGACACGTGTTATGCTCCTCCTATACTATGTGGGAAGTCAGGGACGCTTCCGGTGTCCCTGACGACTACCTGTGCGGGAAGTGTATCCGCCTCCAGCTCCTGACGGACCACATTGCGGCACTGGAGCTGAGGGTGGATAAACTCTGGAGCATCCACGATGCTGAGAATGACGTGAATAGCACGTTTAGCGAGTTGGTCTTACCGCAGGTAAAGGGTACACAGCCAGAGAGGGAATGGAAGACCAGCAGGAAGAGCAGTGCAAGGAAGGTAGTGCAGGGGTCCCCTGCGGTCATCCCCCTGCAAAACAGATACACTGCTTTGAGTGCTGTTGAGGGGGATGACTCATCAGGGGAGGGCAGCAGCAGCCAAGTTCATGGCACTGTGGCTGGCTCTGCTGCACAGGAGGGCAGGAAAAAGAGTGGGAGAGCTATAGTGATAGGGGATTCGATTGTAAGGGGAATAGATAGACGTTTCTGCGGCCGCAACCGAGACTCCAGGATGGTATGTTACCTCCCTGGTGCAAGAGTCAAGGATGTCTCGGAACGGGTGCAGGACATTCTGAAAAGGGAGGCTGAACAGCCAGTTGTCGTGGTGCATATAGGTACCAACGATATAGGTAAAAAATGGGATGAGGTTCTACCAGACGAATTTAGCGAGCTAGGAGCTAAATTAAAAAGTAGAACCTCAAAAGTAGTAATCTCGGGATTGCTACCAGTGCCACGTGCTAGTCAGAGTAGGAATCGCAGGATAGCTCAGATGAATACGTGGCTTGAGCAGTGGTGCAGAAGGGAGGGATTCAAATTCCTGGGACATTGGAACCGGTTCTGGGGGAGCTGGGACCAGTACAAACCGGACAGTCTGCACCTGGGCAGGACCGGAACCAATGTCCTGGGGGGAGTGTTTGCTAGTGCTGTTGGGGAGGGGTTAAACTAATATGGCAGGGGGATAGGAACCTATGCAGGGAGACAGAGGGAAGTAAAATGGAGGCAGAAGCAAAAGATAGAAAGGAGAATAGTAAAAGTGGAGGGCAGAGAAACCCAAGGCAAAAAACAAAAAGGGCCACATTACAGAAAAATCCTAAAGGGACAAAGTGTGTTAAAAAGACAAGCCTGAAGGCTCTGTGCCTCAATGTGAGGAGTATTCGGAATAAGGTGGACGAATTAACTGCGCAGATAGCAATTAACGGATATGATGTAATTGGCATCACGGAGACATGGCTCCAGGGTGACCAAGGCTGGGAACTCAACATCCAGGGGTATTCAACATTTAGGAAGGATAGACAGAGAGGAAAAGGAGGTGGGGTGGCGTTGCTGGTTAAAGAGGAAATTAATGCAATAGTAAGGAGGGACATTAGCCTGGATGATGTGGAATCGGTATGGGTGGAGCTACGGAATACCAAAGGTAGAAAACACTAGTGGGAGTTGTGTACAGACCACCAAACAGTAGTAGTGAGGTTGGGGACAGCATCAAACAAGAAATAAGGGATGTGTGCAATAAATGTACAGCAGTTATCATGGGCGACTTTAATCTACATATTGATTGGACTAACCTAACTGGTAGCAATGCGGTGGAGGAGGATTTCCTGGAGTGTATTAGGGATGGTTTTCTCGACCAATATGTCGAGGGACCAACTAGAGAGCTGGCCATCCTAGACTGGGTGATGTGTAATGAGAGAGGACTAATTAGCAATCTTGTTGTCCTTGGGGAAGAGTGACCATAATATGATAGAATTCTTCATTAAGATGGAGAGTGACACAGTTAATTCGGAAACTAGGGTCCTGAACTTAAGGAAAGGTAACTTCGACGGTATGATGTGTGAATTGGCTAGAATAGACTGGCAAATGATACTTAAAGGGTTGACGGTGGATAAACAATGGCAAACATTTAAAGATCACATGGATGAACTTCAGCAATTGTACATCGCTGTCTGGAGTAAAAATAAAACGGGGAAGGTGGCTCAACCGTGGCTAAGAAGAGAAATTAAGGATAGTGTTAAAACCAAGGAAGAGGCATATAAATTGGCTAGAAAAAGTAACAAACCTGAGGACTAGGAGAAATTTAGAATTCAACAGAGGAGGACTAAGGGTTTAATTAAGAGGGGGGAAATAGGAAGCTTGCAGGGAACATAAAAACTGACTGGAAAAACTTCTATAAATATGTGAAGAGCAAAAGATTAGTGAAGACAAATGTAGATCCCTTCCAGTCGGATTCAGGTGAATTTATAATAGGGAACAAAGAAATGGCAGACCAATTGAATAAATACTTCGGTTCTGTCTTCACGAAGGAAGACACGAATAACCTCCCGAATGTACTAGGGAACAGTGGGTCTAGTGAGAAGGAGGAACTGAGCGATATCCTTATTAGGCGGGTAATTGTGTTCAGGAAATTGATGGGATTGAAGGCTGATAAATCCCTGGGGCTTGATAGTCTGCATCCCAGAATACTTAAGGACGTGGCCCTGGAAATAGTGGATGCATTGGTGATCATTTTCCAACAGTCTATCGACTCTGGATTAGTTCCTATGGACTGGAGCGTAGCAAATGTAACCGTACTTTTTAAAAAAGGAGGGAAAGAGAAAACGGGTAATTATAGACCGGTTAGCCTGACATCAGGAGTGGAGAAAATGTTGGAATCAATCATTAAGGATGAAATAGCAACGTATTTGGAAAGCAGTGACAGGATCAGTGCAAGTCAGCATGGATTTATGAAAGGGAAATCATGCTTGGCGAATCTTCTGTAATTTTTTGAGGATGTAAGCAGCAGAGTGGACAAGGGAGAACCAGTGGATGTGGTGCATTTGGACTTTCAAAGGGCTTTTGACAAGGTCCCACACAAGAGATTGGTGTGCAAAGTCAAAGCACATGGTATTGGGGGTAATGTACTGACGTGGATAGAGAACTGGTTGGCAGACAGGAAGCAGAAAGTCAGGATAAACGGGTCCTTTTCAGAATGGCAGGCAGTGACTAGTGGAGTGCCGCAGGGCTCAGTGCTGGGACCCCAGCTCTTTACAATATACATTAACGATTTAGATGAAGGAATTGAGTGTAATATAGAAACATAGAAACATAGAAACTAGGTGCAGGAGTAGGCCATTCGGCCCGTCTAGCCTGCACCGCCATTCAATGAGTTCATGGCTGAACATGCAACTTCAGTACCCCATTCCTGCTTTCTCACCATACCCCTTGATCCCCCGAGTAGTAAGGACTACATCTAACTCCTTTTTGAATATATTTAGTGAATTGGCCTCAACAACTTTCTGTGGTAGAGAATTCCACAGGTTCACCACTCTCTGGGTGAAGAAGTTTCTCCTCATCTCGGTCCTAAATGGCTTACCCCTTATCCTTAGACTGTGACCCCTGGTTCTGGACTTCCCCAACATTGGGAACATTCTTCCTGCATCTAACCTGTCTGAACCCATCAGAATTTTAAACGTTTCTATGAGGTCCCCTCTCATTCTTCTGAACTCCAGTGAATACAAGCCCAGTTGATCCAGTCTTTCTTGATATGTCAGTCCCGCCATCCCGGGAATCAGTCTGGTGAACCTTCGCTGCACTCCCTCAATAGCAAGAATGTCCTTCCTCAGGTTAGGAGACCAAAACTGTACACAATACTCCAGGTGTGGCCTCACCAAGGCCCTGTACAACTGTAGCAACACCTCCCTGTCCCTGTACTCAAATCCCCTCGCTATGAAGGCCAACATGCCATTTGCTTTCTTAACCGCCTGCTGTACCTGCATGCCAACCTTCAATGACTGATGTACCATGACACCCAGGTCTCGTTGCACCTCCCCTTTTCCTAATCTGTCACCATTCAGATAATAGTCTGTCTATCTGTTTTTACCACCAAAGTGGATAACCTCACATTTATCCACATTATACTTTATCTGCCATGCATTTTCCCACTCACCTAATCTATCCAAGTCACCCTGCAGCCTCATAGCATCCTCCTCACAGCTCACACTGCCACCCAACTTAGTGTCATCCGCAAATTTAGAGAGACTACATTTAATCCCCTTGTCTAAATCATTAATGTACAATGTAAACAGCTGGGGCCCCAGCACAGAACCTTGCGGTACCCCACTAGTCACTGCCTGCCATTCTGAAAAGTACCCATTTACTCCTACTCTTTGCTTCCTGTCTGACAACCAGTTCTCAATCCATGTCAGCACACTACCCCCAATCCCATGTGATTTAACTTTGCACATTAATCTCTTGTGTGGGACCTTGTCGAAAGCCTTCTGAAAGTCCAAATATACCACATCAACTGGTTCTCCCTTGTCCACTCTACTGGAAACATCCTCAAAAAATTCCAGAAGATTTGTCAAGCATGATTTCCCTTTCACAAATCCATGCTGACTTGGACCTATCATGTTACCTCTTTCCAAATGCACTGCTATGACATCCTTAATAATTGATTCCATCATTTTACCCACTACCGATGTCAGGCTGACCGGTCTATAATTCCCTGTTTTCTCTCTCCCTCCTTTTTTAAAAAGTGGGGTTACATTGGCTACCCTCCACTCCATAGGAACTGATCCAGAGTCAATGGAATGTTGGAAAATGACTGTCAATGCATCCGCTATTTCCAAGGTCACCTCCTTAAGTACTCTGGGATGCAGTCCATCAGGCCCTGGGGATTTATCGGCCTTCAATCCCATCAATTTCCCCAACATAATTTCCTGATGAATAAGGATTTCCCTCAGTTCCTCCTCCTTACTAGACCCTCCGACCCCTTTTATATCCGGAAGGTTGTTTGTGTCCTCCTTAGTGAATACCGAACCAAAGTACTTGTTCAATTGGTCTGCCATTTCTTTGTTCCCCGTTATGACTTCCCCTGATTCTGACTGCAGGGGGCCTACGTTTGTCTTTACTAACCTTTTTCTCTTTACATATCTATGGAAACTTTTGCAATCCGTCTTAATGTTCCTTGCAAGCTTCTTCTCGTACTCCATTTTCCCTGCCCTAATCAAACCCTTTGTCCTCCTCTGCTGAGTTCTAAATTTCTCCCAGTCCCCGGGTTCGCTGCTATTTCTGGCCAATTTGTATGCCACTTCCTTGGCTTTAATACTACCCCTGATTTCCCTTGATAGCCGGGTTTGAGCCACCTTCCTTTTTTTATTTTTACGCCAGACAGAAATGTACAATTGTTGTAGTTCATCCATGCGGTCTCTAAATGTCTGCCATTGCCCATCCACAGTCAACCCCTTAAGTATCATTCGCCAATCCATCTCAGCCAATTCACGCCTCATACCTTCAAAGTTAGCCTTCTTTAAGTTCTAGACCATGGTCTCTGAATTAACTGTTTCATTCTCCATGCTAATGCAGAATTCCGCCATATTATGGTCACTCTTCCCCAAGGGGCCTCGCACAACGAGATTGCTAATTAATCCTCTCTCATTACATAACACCCAGTCTAAGATGGCCTCCCCCCTAGTTGGTTCCTCGACATATTGTTCTAGAAAACCATCCCTTATGCACTCCAGGAAATCCTCCTCCACCGTATTGCTTCCAGTTTGGTTAGCCCAATCTATGTGCATATTAAAGTCACTCATTATAACTGCTGCATATTTATTGCATGCACCCCTAATTTCCTGTTTGATGCCCTCCCCAACATCACTACTACTGTTTGGAGGTCTGTACACAACTCCTACTAACGTTTTTTTGCCCTTTGGTGTTCTGCAGCTCTACCCATATAGATTCCACATCATCCAAGCTAATGTCCTTCCTAACTATTGCCTTAATCTCCTCCTTAACTAGCAATGCTACCCCACCTCCTTTTCCTTTTATTCTATCCTTCCTGAATGTTGAATACCCCTGGATGTTGAGTTCCCAGCCCTGATCATCCTGGAGCCACGTCTCTGTAATCCCAATCACATCATATCTGTTAACATCTATTTGCACAGTTAATTCATCCACTTTATTACAGATACTCCTTGCATTAAGACACAAAGCCTTCAGGCTTGTTTTTTTAACACCCTCTGTCCTTTTAGAATTTTGCTGTACAGTGGCAATTTTTGTTCTTTGCCTTGGGTTTCTCTGCCCTACACTTTTCCTCATCTCCTTTCTGTCTTTTGCTTTTGTCTCCTTTTTGTTTCCCTCTGTCTCCCTGCATTGGTTCCCATCCCCCTGCCATATTAGTTTAACTCTTCCCCAAAAGCACTAACAAACACTCCCCCTAGGACATTGGTTCCGGTCCTGCCCAGGTGCAGACCGTCTGTCTTATACTGGTCCCACCTCCCCCAGAACCTGTTCCAATGTCCCAGGAATTTGAATCCCTCCCTGCTGCACCACTGCTCAAGCCACGTATTCATCTGCGCTATCCTGCGATTCCTACTCTGACTAGCACGTGGCACTGGTAGCAATCCGGAGATTACTACTTTTGAGGTCCTACTTTTTAATTTAGCTCCTAGCTCCTTAAATTCTTTCGTAGGACCTCATCCCTTTTTTTACATCCAAGTTTGCAGATGACACTAAACTGGGTGGCGGTGTGAGCTGTGAGGGGGACGCTAAGAGGCTGCAGGGTGACTTGGACAGGTTAGTTGAGTGGGTAAATGCATGGCAGATGCAGTATAATGTGGATAAATGTGAGGTTATCCATTTTGGGGGCAAAAACACGAAGGCAGAATATTATCTGCATGGCGACAGATTAGGAAAAGGGCGGGTGCAACGAGACCTGGGTGTCATGGTTCATTAGTCATTGAAGGTTGGTATGCAGGTACAACAGGCAGTGAAGATGGAAAATGGTATGTTGGCCTTCATAGCTACGAATTGAGTATAGGAGCAGGAAGGTCTTACTGCAGTTGTACAGGGCCTTAGTGAGGCCTCACCTGGAATATTGTGTTCAGTTTTGGTCTCCTAATCTGAGGAAGGACGTTCTTGTCATTGAGGGAGTGCAGCAAAGGTTCACCAGACTAATTCCAGGGATGGCTGGACTAACATATGAAGAAAGACTGGATCAACTGGGCCTTTACTCACTGGAGTTTAGAAGGATGAGAGGGGATCTCATGGAAACGTATAAGATTCTGACGGGACTGGACAGGTTAGATGCGGGAAGAATGTTCCCGATGTTGGGGTGGTCCAGAACCAGGGGACATAGTCTTATGATAAGGGGACTGTGGACTTTAGGGTCTTTAGGACTGAGATGAGGAGAAACTTCTTCACTCAGAGAGTTGTTAACCTGTGGAATTCCCTACCGCAGAGAGTTGTTGATGCCAGTTCATTGGATATATTCAAGAGGGAGTTAGATATGGACCTTACGGTTAAGGGGATCAAGGGGTATGGAGAGAAAGCAGGAAAGGGGTACTGAGTGAATGATCAGCCGTGATCTTATTGAATGGCGGTGCAGGCTCGAAGGGCCGAATGGCCTACTCCTGCATCTATTTTCTATGTTTCTATGTTTCTCGGTGAAAACATTTCCCCTTAAATTCCCTCTAAACCTCCTACCAATTACTTTAAATCTATGCCCCCTGGTTGTTGGTCCCTACTGCTAAGGGATATAGGTCCTTCCTATCCATTCTATCCAGGCCCCTCATAATTTATACACATCAATCAGGTCTCCCCTCAGCCTCCTCTGTTCCAAACAAAACAAACCTAGCCTATGCAATCTTTACTCATAGCTAAAATTTTCCAGTCCAGGCAACATCCTTGTAAATCTCCTCTGCACTCTCTCTGGTGTAATCATATCTTTCCTGTAATGTGGTGAGCAGAATTGCACGCAGTACTCCAGCTGTAGCCTAACCAGTGTTTTATACAGTTCAAGCATAACCCCCCTGCTCTTGTATTCTGTGTCTCGGCTAGGAAAGACAAGCATTCTGTATGCCTTCTTAACTTTAACTTTAACTACCTGGCCTGCTACCTTTAGAGATCTGTGGACCTCTATATTTTTCAGTGTCGTACCATTTAATGTGTATTCCCTTGCCTAGCCCTCCCCAAATGCATTACCTCACACTTCTCCAGACTGAATTTCATTTGCCATTGTTCTGTCCACCTGACCAGTTCATTGATATCTTCCTGCAGTCTACAGTTTTCTTCTTCATTATCAATCACACAGCCAATTTTTGTATCATGTGGAAACTTCTTAGTCATACCCCAATATTTAAGTCCAGATCATTGATGTATAATCACAAAAAGCAAGGGACCCAGTACTGAGCCCTGTGGGACTCCACTCAAAAGAGCCTTCCAGTCACAAAAACACCCATCAGCCATTACCCTTTGCTTCCTGCCTTTGAGCCAATTTTGAATCCAACTTGACCCTTTGCCCTGGATCCCATGGGCTTTTACTTTCATAACCAATCTGCCATGTGGGACCTTATCAAAAGCCTTGCTAAAATCCATATACACCACATCAAACGCACTGCCCTCATCGACCCTCTTTGTTACCTCCTCAAAAAATTCAATCAAGTTCGTCAGACACACCTTCCCTAAACAAATCCATGCTGACTGTCCTTGATTAATCCCTGGGGCCGAAATTCTGTAGCTCAAGAAAGCTGGCACACCTCCCGACTCTTTGGGGCTATCACCGCAGAGTGACCCGATTAGTTTTCAGCCCAAAAAGTGAAAAACTGTTCCAGGGCCCTCCAGCGTGTAGCTTCCAGCGGTGTGGCTGTGTTCATTGAAGCAGATTGCCCAAGGAGAAACTCAGCATGCTGGTAAAGTGTTTGTAACGATCCAGCTGCTCCCTGGCCTTCTGAAAGGTCAGAGTTTGCCGCTCGGCCCTGACAGGGGAAGCAGTTTACTTTGAGGATGGCTGGTGCAAAGGAGCAAGGAGGGCAAGCCGTTTCACAGACGCAAAGCTGATTATGCAAGATGTAGAGGGCATGAGGAGACGGCTGTATCCCGATGTGGCAGGTCATGACTAATGCATGGAGGGAGATAGCAGAGAAGGTCTCGGGCACCTCCATTTATCAGAGGATTCCCGTGGAGTGCAGGAAACGGTTCCACGACATAATCCGTCTTATGAAAGTGAGCAGCTCTTCCACCAACTGCTGACCTTGCATCTGCAAGCCTCTCCTTCAACATTCTCTTATTTCCCATCCTCACTCTTTAATCACTCAAGCAGCATTTCATTGTTCATGCCTGTATACATATATGTGTGTGTTCTTGCAATGAAGGCCCCCTTTCATGTCACACTTACAGCTGCATGTCAGGGATAAACACTTGTGCACACATTTCTGATGCATCATCACAGTGATACTCCCAACCATGCTTTCTTTTGCAGGCCAAACTGGCTCACAATAGAGCTGAGCAAAGGAGGATTAGTGGCAGCAATGCAGACACGCAGGTCCTTACATCTCTGGAGGAGAGGGTTGAGGCACTGGTCGGAGGACATGGTGCCTTCCCTGTGGGCCAGGGTAGTGCTGACGCCGATGTAGGTAAGTGAAGGCCCTCCTTGTTGTGTATGCAATAACTCAATAGGCTTAGTACTGTGAACTCAATCAGGTGCGACCTGACTCTATTTTATTAGCTCTCAAAGTTGGGATTAAACATGTAAGCTTTCTTTATATACAAGGGCTGAACGTGTGTGTCTGTGGCCCAATGACCTCCGACGCTCGCTCCCCCTGGTGGCAGGTAAACCCAGGCAAACATACATTACATCATTCCCCCCCAAGATCTTGGTATCAGTCCTATTTACAAATTGAGATGGTCTGGGGCTTTCCAATCCCTAGTTGATCGTTTCAATTCAATTCCAGATCTGGGTGAGCTCTCCGAGTCATTCATGACTTGAGGCTGGGTAGCCGATGGAATGGGAGTGGCAGTGTCCATGTCGGGGATTGAAGGTCCAGATTCATTGACAACAGCAGGGTCTTCTGATGGCTGCATATGAATCGGTTGGTCATTGATGGTGTCTTCTTCAAGCTGTTCCGGTCCGTCTGTGTGCCGCAATTTTGTCTGATCAATGTGCCTCCTGCATGTTTGCCCATTAGTGAGCCTGACAATAAGCACCCTGTTACCCTCCTTGGCCGTAACAGTGCCAGTGACCCACTTGGGGCCTTGACCATAATTTAGCACATACACAGGATCATTAATAGAGATGTCGCGTGACAATGCGATCATGAGACCACTGCTGATGTTAACGTCTGTTTTCGATGTGATCATTAAGATCAGGGTGGACAGGCGAGAGCCTGGTCTTGAGACCTCTCTTCATCAACAGTTCAGCAGGGGGTCCCTGGTAAGCATATGGGGTCTCGTCCTGTAACTAAGCAATATGCGTGACAAGCGAGTCTGCAAAGAACCGTGAGTTACGCGTTTCACGCTCTGCTTGATGGTTTGGACGGCCTGCTCCGCTTGACCATTGGACGCGGGTTTGAATGGTGCTGACCTTACCTGCTTGATACCATTGAGTCTCATAAACTCTTGAAACTCCAAACTCGTGAAGCACGATCCGTTGTCGCTCACAACAATGTCGAGCAGACCATGAGTGGCGAACATGGCACGAAGGCTCTCAGTGGTGGCTGTGGATGTGCTGGATGACATGATTACACACTCTATCCATTTGGAATACGCATCCACCACCACCAAAAACATTTTGCCCAGGAAACAAAGAAATAAAGTGCAGGAGTAGGCCATTCGACCCTTCAAGTCTGCACCACCATTCAATAAGATCATGACTGATCATGCAACTTCAGTACCCCTTTCCTGCCTTCTCTCCATACCCCTTGATCCCTTTAGCCTTACATCTAATTCCCTTTTGAACATATCTAACGAACTGGTCTCAACAACTTTCTGTGACAGAGAATTCCACAGGTTCACCAATATCTGGGTGAAGAAGTTTCTCCTCATCTCAGTCCTAAATGGCTTACCCCTTATCCTCAGACTGTGACCCCTGGTTCTGGACTTCCCCAACATCGGGAACATTCTTCCTGCATCTAACCTGTCCAATCCCATCAGAGTGTTATATGTTTCTATGAGATCCCCTCTCATTCTTCTAAACTCCAGTGAATATAAGCCTAGTTGATCCAGTCTTTCTTCATATGTCAGTCCTGCCATCCCGGGAATCAGTCTGGTGAACCTTCGCTGCACTCCCTCAAGAGCAAGAATGTCCTTCCTCAGATTACAACTGCAGTAAGACCTCCCTGCTCTTATACTCAAATCTTCTCGCTATGAAGGCCAACATGCCACTTGCCTTATTCATCGCCTGCTGCACCTGCATGCCAACTTTCAATGACTGATGTACCATGACACCCAGGTCTCGTTGCACCTCCCCTTTTCCTAATCTGTCACCATTCAGATAATATTCTGCCTTCCTGTTTTTGCCATCAAAGTGGATAACCTCACATTTATCTACATTATACTGCATCTGCCATGCATTTGCCCACTCACCTAACCTGTCCAAGTCACCCTGCAGCCTCATAGCATCCTCCTCACACCACCACCCAGTTTAGTGTCATCTGCAAACTTGGAGATATTACATTCAATTCCTTCGTCTAAATCATTAATGTATATTGTAAATAGCTGGGGTCCCAGCACTGAACCTTGCGGTACCCCACTAGTCACTGCCTGCCATTCTGAAAAGGACCCGTTTATTCCTACTCTTTGTTTCCTGTCTGCCAACCAGTTCTCTGTCCACATCAATACATTACCCCCAATACCATGTGCTTTAATTTTGCACACCAATCTCTTGTATGGGACCTTGTCAAAAGCTTTTTGAATGTCCAAATACACCACATCCACTGGTTCTCTCTTGTCCACTCTACTAGTTGCATCCTCAGAAGATTTGTCAAGCATGATTTCTGTTATGTTCAGAATAAATCCACAGGACTGTATTGCAAGGTCAAACTGTTGTGACCTTGGTCTCTTTATTCAGACTCCAGAGTGGGGAAGCAGCATTGTGAATCATCTTTTGTACCTGCTTGCCCCAGAGTGCACAGGTGACCCTTAGGTCTCCCACAAATGTGCCCCCTAGTGGCAAGTCTTACACTTTGATAAGGTTTATATGCATACATAACATCACTCTCCCTCCAAAGTCTTATATGCAAGTTATTTGTGAGTTGAGGCGATTGGCGCCGTGTCCCCGGGTCGATCGCCTGGGTTGAAGTCCTGACATGGTGGGTTCAACCTCGTGGTCAATGGCGAGGTTGATTGTGTTGGTGGGTTGCTGGGGGCCAGGTCCTTTCATGGTGGTTCCTGGTTATCTGTGGTTCGCAGTTTGGTCTTGTCCAAACGCTTTACTTAGCCCAGTACATGATTTCACAATTAGACGCTTCATTGTCATCACATACACTCCATTCCCCCCCTTGGCCAATTTGCTGCTAGCGGCCCAACTGGGGCCCTGAACATGGTCTACATTACTTATTCTGATGTTGTGTGGAGGGGCCGTGCACTTATGGTGCATTCTCTGCTGATGGCATACAGAATGCTCGGTTCTGTAGGGAGTCTACCATGACACTCATAGTATTAGATCTAGACACTCGTGGTACGAGATTACCTTGAGACTTTCGGTAATGGCGGGAGGCCTAGTGGACCCGTGGACCCTGGGCTGTAGTATGGGAGCTCTAGACCACCGACTGTGTGTAACCGCCCTGCCTTACTTTGCAACATAAGATGGGTCTTTTGCCTCTGTGACGGATGAGTTGCCACATCCCGTCTAGCAGTTCACCTTTGACAGGCGTTAACGCGGGATCCTGGCTGGTTCAGGTCCTAAGCTGGGGGGCCACTCGCTTCCAAGCACTTCCACGACTGCGAGTGGGTCTGCGGGCTGCGCCGTTTCCACCCCAGTGGTGGGCAACGGTAGCCAACTGAGGGCATTAGCGCCTGGCCCGTGGTGGATCATGTTGCAGTGCACAGACAATGTTAGGCCTTCTCAAAACAACGCATCGATACTGGTGCCTCTGCTCTCCCGAGCTTGTGGGATGAGCAGCTTGTCTGACTCGAGCACACACTGGGACACTCTTTGATAGGACACTTTGGTCCCATGAATACAGGCTGCTACTTTGTTTAACTTATTGTTCAATCGTTTGGGGCTCGCCCGCGACTTTCGCTTGTTGTACAACACTCCCGACCCCGTGTGATAACATATCACTTGTTACAAGTACTTTGTCAGATACATATACGACTGGTTGGTGTTCACCCGCTACTTTGGCTTGTTGTATGGTACCCCTAACCCCATATAATGGTACATCATTGGCCGTGGAAACTCGCTCACCAAGGGTTACATAGTGCATACAATTTATTCGAGCGTAGTGGGTTCCTGGCCTTCACGGCGGCCGCCCCTTTACCTTTGCCCCAAACCCAGTCGTCTTCCTTGCTGGGCAACGTATTCCTCCGTTCCGTTGTGGTCTGGACACCTTCTCGTCCCGTGGTCTGGACGCACTCTTGTCCCGTGGTCTGGACACCTTCTTGTCCCGTGGTCTGGACGCCCTCTCGTCCCGTGGTCTGGACGCCCTCTCGTCCCGTGGTCTGGACGCTCTCTTGTCCCGTGGTCTGGACGCACTCTCGTCCCGTGGTCTGGACGCCCTCTTGTCCTGTGGTCTGGACGCCCTCTTGTCCCGTGGTCTGGACACTCTCTTGTCCCGTGGTCTGGACGCTCTCTCGTCCCGTGGTCTGGACGCACTCTCGTCCCGTGGTCTGGACGCCCTCTTGTCCTGTGGTCTGGACGCACTCCTGTCCCGTGGTCTGGACGCACTCTCGTCGCGTGGTCTGGACGCCCTCTTGTCCCGTGGTCTGGACGCACTCTTGTCCCGTGGTCTGGACGCACTCTTGTCCCGTGGTCTGGACGCACTCTCGTCCCGTGCTCTGGACGCCCTCTCGTCCCGTGGTCTGGACGCCCTCTTGTCCCGTGGTCTGGACGCACTCTCGTCCCGTGGTCTGGACCCCTTCTCGTCCCGTGGTCTGGACGCACTCTCGTCCCGTGGTCTGGACGCTCTCTTGTCCCGTGGTCTGGACGCCCTCTTGTCCCGTGGTCTGGACTCCCTCTCGTCCCGTGGTCTGGACGCACTCTCGTCCCGTGGTCTGGACGCCCTCTCGTCCTGTGGTCTGGACGCACTCCTGTCCCGTGGTCTGGACGCACACTCGTCCCGTGGTCTGGACTCTCTCTTGTCCCGTGGTCTGGACACCTTCTCGTCCCGTGGTCTGGACGCACTCTTGTCCCGTGGTCTGGACACCTTCTCGTCCCGTGGTCTGGACGCCCTCTCGTCCCGTGGTCTGGACGCCCTCTCGTCCCGTGGTCTGGACACTCTCTTGTCCCGTGGTCTGGACGCACTCTCGTCCCATGGTCTGGACGCCCTCTTGTCCCGTGGTCTGGACGCCCTCTTGTCCCGTGGTCTGGACACTCTCTTGTCCCGTGGTCTGGACGCTCTCTCGTCCCGTGGTCTGGACGCACTCTCGTCCCGTGGTCTGGACGCCCTCTTGTCCCGTGGTCTGGACGCACTCCTGTCCCCTGGTCTGGACGCACTCTCGTCCCGTGGTCTGGACGCCCTCTTGTCCCGTGGTCTGGACGCACTCTCGTCCCGTGCTCTGGACGCCCTCTCGTCCCGTGGTCTGGACACCCTCTTGTCCCGTGGTCTGGACGCACTCTCGTCCCGTGGTCTGGACCCCTTCTCGTCCCGTGGTCTGGACGCACTCTCGTCCCGTGGTCTGGACGCTCTCTTGTCCCGTGGTCTGGACTCTCTCTTGTCCCATGGTCTGGACACCTTCTCGTCCCGTGGTCTGGACGTCCTCTTGTCCCGTGGTCTGGACACCTTCTCGTCCCGTGGTCTGGACGCACTCTTGTCCCGTGGTCTGGACACCTTCTCGTCCCGTGGTCTGGACGCACTCTTGTCCCGTGGTCTGGACGCTCTCTCGTCCCGTGGTCTGGACGCACTCTTGTCCCGTGGTCTGGAGCACTCTTGTCCCGTGGTCTGGACACCTTCTCGTCCCGTGGTCTGGACACCTTCTCGTCCCGTGGTCTGGACGCACTCTTGTCCCGTGGTCTGGACGCACTCTTGTCCCGTGGTCTGGACACCTTCTCGTCCCGTGGTCTGGACGCCCTCTTGTCCCGTGGTCTGGACGCACTCCTGTCCCGTGGTCTGGACGCACTCTCGTCCCGTGGTCTGGACGCCCTCTTGTCCCGTGGTCTGGACGCACTCTTGTCCCGTGGTCTGGACGCACTCTCGTCCCGTGCTCTGGACGCCCTCTCGTCCCGTGGTCTGTACACTCTCTCGTCCCGTGGTCTGGACGCTCTCTTGTCCCGTGGTCTGGACGCTCTCTTGTCCCGTGGTCTGGACGCACTCTTGTCCCGTGGTCTGGACGCCCTCTCGTCCCGTGGTCTGGACGCACCTTCATCCCGTGGTCTGGACGCACTCTCGTCCCGTGGTCTGGATGCACTCTCGTCCCGTGGTCTGGACGCTCTCTTGTCCTGTGGTCTGGACGCTCTCTTGTCCCGTGGTCTGGACGCTCTCTTGTCCCGTGGTCTGAACGCCCTCTTGTCCCGTGGTCTGGACGCTCTCTTGTCCCGTGGTCTGGATGCACTCCTGTCCCGTGGTCTGGACGCACTCTCGTCCCGTGGTCTGGACGCACTCTCGTCCCGTGGTCTGGACGCTCTCTTGTCCCGTGGTCTGGACGCCCTCTTGTCCCGTGGTCTGGACGCACTCTCGTCCCGTGGTCTGGACACCTTCTCGTCCCGTGGTCTGGACGCACTCTCGTCCCGTGGTCTGGACGCACTCTCGTCCCGTGGTCTGGACACACTCCTGTCCCGTGGTCTGGACGCACTCTCGTCCCGTGGTCTGGACGCACTCTCGTCCCGTGGTCTGGACGCACTCTCGTCCCGTGGCCTGGACGCACTCTCGTCCCGTGGTCTGGACGCACTCTCGTCCCGTGGTCTGGACACCTTCTCGTCCCGTGGTCTGGACACCTTCTCGTCCCGTGGTCTGGACGCACTCTCGTCCCGTGGTCTGGACGCCCTCTCGTCCCGTGGTCTGGACACCCTCTTGTCCCGTGGCCTGGACGCACTCTCGTCCCGTGGTCTGGACGCCCTCTCGTCCATGTCCGTGATGCCGTCTGCCATGATCTTCCTCCCCAGGTATTTTGCCTCTGGCGTCAGGAAGACGCATTCGGATCATTTCAGCCGCCGCATGGTCGATCTGGAGCCTCTTCCATCGTCGCGAAGAGGTCGTCGGCTTTGGGTGGTGGGTACCATGCCTGTACCACTGCTCGGTTGATCTTTACCTCCTCGTGGTCGTGATGAGTGGCCTGTGCCTCGGGGATCTGCAGTTCGATGCCTGGTTCAGCTGAAGGTGGGGGTTTGCTCTGCCTTTGAAAAGGGGAGACCTCGTTCGCCGGAGAAGGCACGCCGAGGTCTTCCCAGTTCCATCGAATCTTCCCCATCCACCTCTTACCAAGCAGCATTGGCCCATCACCTGAAAAAAATCCACATTGGTAAATCGTGCACTGCTCCCTCATGGAATGCTCTTAACTGGTATCAGTTCCTTGGTGTAGGTGCGCAGCTTTGCCTGAATCAGGATCAGCTCGGATCGCTGTGCTTTGTTGCCCCACAGCCTCTCGAAAGCCTTCTGGCTCATAACTGATTGACTCACCTCCGTGTCTAGTTTCATGGAGACTGAAGTGCCGTTAAGTTCAACTTTCAACATTATCAGAGGGCATTTGGTGGTGAAGATGTGTATCCCATATACTTCCTCTTCATCCTCAGGTTCAGTTGTCTCTCCTGCTCGTTCATCGTGATCCTCGCTGGATCGGTCGTCCTCTCCTGACTCTGCCACGTGGTGAGTCAGAGATCATTTGCACATTCGCTGGAGGTGCCTCATTGTTCCACAGCCCTTGTACACACAGGGCTTGAATTGACATTGATGAACTCTATGGCTGCCCCCACAGCACCAACATGGTGCTAATGTGTACGCATTCACGCCCCACGGCGGACTCTGAGTCACTCTAGGCCGAGGTCTGGCCTCTGCAATAGTGTGGGCCCTGCCCTGTGCCATTCTGCCTGTTGAGAACATTATTTTGTGCACAGTGCTTGCCGGTGAGCTTCGATTCTGTGAAGATATCTGTTTCGTGTTATCGCTCGTGGATATGAAGGTTGGGCTATTGTGCTGGCCTTGCTCAGATCTAGAGATTTGGCAGACAGCAGTTTGTGAAGGGTGATCTCGTGGCCAATTCCAAGCACGAAATAGTCCCACAAGATTTCCCCCAAGGATCTTGCAAAGTCGCACAGTCCCGCAAGGTGTCTTGGGTCGGTGACAAAACTCACCACGTTCTGGCCCTTGGAGCAACGGTGCGTGTAAAAGCTGTACCTGGTCATCAGGATGCTCTCTTTTGGCTTGAGGTGTTCCTTAGTCAGCGTACACAGCTCTGCGTAAGATTTGTCCATTAGTTTGACCGGTGCCAGAAAATTTTTGAGGAGGCCATATACCGATGACCCACATACGGTGAGGAGAATCGCCATGCGCTTGATTTCTGTTTCAGCCGTGTCCAATTCATTGGCCACAAAGTACTGGTCAAAGTGCTCAACGAAGGCTTCCCAATCATCACCCTCAATAAATCTCTCAAGAATACCAACAGCAGCCATTACCACGTGAAAGTTCGTGATCCGTTATTCGTCGCAAATTTGTTATGTTCAGAATAAATCTACAGGACTATATTGCAAGTATAGGGGAGGATGAAAACCCCCTCATTTTACCCAGAAGGAAAAGGGCTGTGGGATCAGTCTGTGCTGTGAATTGAAACCGATAACAGTTTGACTTTGGCAGAGCAGTGATTGGAGGCCAACGCAATCAACACCCACTCAAACCTTGAGTAGGTTAACATCAGTGGAAAAAACCCGCAATAATCTAAAACTGCTGCATTTTTCAAAATCACAAAGCCCACCAATGGGAAGAATTGATTTCAGCAGGAGAGGCGGACTGGATAATCTGGCGATAAAAAGGGGTTTCTGACGTAGTGTGTGGTTCCCTGCCCTCGTGATCCAACAACCAGCAAGCCTCTTGACACTGAAGGAAAACCAGTGTCCGAAGACACCGAAGATAGAAGAAACAAACCACCAGACTGCAGAAGGCACAGTAGTGAGTATAAACCTCTGGTCCCCGGAACTCCCAACTCAGTTAGGCCAGGAAAGGTGGGAGGTTAGGCATTGTACTGCTAAACTGGTGTAAAGATTTTCGTTGTGTCCATTTAGTGGGATTTAGGGGGATTGTTTTGTTGGTGTATTGCTGTTTGTTGAGTTACACCTTGTCAAATAAATTGGAAGCTGAAGTTCCTCTTGGAATCACCTTGTCTCAGTTCTATTGTATTACATCACCTGATCGTGAGTCTTATGTCAGAACCGTGTAAGGGAAGCTAGGAGCGCCTCGAAAACGCTCAACTGTGTGTCACAGGCTCGGGAAGAAGGGGTTAGGAGTGTTTGGCACTCACAGGTGCCTCACAGGCTAGGCATAAGCTGTGGGGACGCACGTCTCAAAACCCCTTTCATAAGCTGTGGACACAGTCTCTCCAGGGGTGCTCTTGCAGCACTCAGGGTACCTCACAGGCCAGGCATAAGCTGTGAGGGCAGAAGCCCAGAGAGAGACACACAAGGCACAACAACACTCCCTGAAAACCCCTTACACAAGCTCAAACTGTTGTGACCTTGGTCTCTTTGTTCAGACTCCAGAGTGAGGAAGCAGCATTGTGAATCACCTTTAATACCTGCTTGCCGAGGGTGCTCGGGTGACCCTTAGATCTCTCACAGGTGTGCCCCTAGTGGCACGTCTTACACTTTGGGAAGGTTTACATGCATACATAACAATTTCCCTTTCATAAATCCATCCTGACTTGGACCGATCCTGTCACTGCTTTCCAAATGTGCTACTATTACATCTTTAATAATTGATTCCAACATTTTCCCCACTACCGATGACAGACTAGCCGGTCTATAATTCCCTATTTTCTCTCTTTCTCCTTTTTAAAAAAATGGTGTTACATTAACTACCCTCTAGTCCATAGGAACTGATCCAGAGTCTATAGAATGTTGGAAAATGATCACCAATGCATCCACTATTACTAGGGCCACTTCCTTAAGTACTCTGGGATGCAGACTATCAGGCCCCGGGGATTTATCGGCCTTTAATCCCATCAATTTCCCTAACACAATTTCCTGACTAATAAGGATTTCCTTCAGTTCCTCCTTCTCACTAGACCCTCAGTCCCCTAAAATATCCAGAAGGTTATTTGCGTCTTCCTTAGTGAAGACAGAACCAAAGTATTTGTTCAATTGGTCTGCCATTTCTTTGTTCCCCATTATAAATTCACCTGATTCTGACTGCAAGGGACCTACATTTGTCTTCACTAATCTTTTTCTCTTCACATATCTAAAGAATCTTTTTCAGTCAGTTTATATGTTCCCTGCAAGCTTACTCTCATACTCTATTTTCCCCCTCCTAATGAAACCCTTTGGCCTCCTCTGCTGAATTCTAAATTTCTCCCAGTCCTCAGGTTTGTTGCTTTTTCTGGCCAATTTATATGCCTCTTTCTTGGATTTAACACTATCCCTAATTTTCCTTGTTAGCCACGGTTGAGCCACCTTCCCCGTTTTATGTTTACTCTGGACAGATGTACAATTGTTGAAGTTCATCCATGTGATCTTTAAATGTCTGCCATTGCCTATCCACCGTCAACCCTTTAAGTATCATTCGCCAGTCTATCCAGCCAATTCACGCCTCATACCATCGAAGTTACCTTTCTTTAAGTTCAGGACCCTTGTCTCTGAATTAACTTTGTCGCTCTCCATCTTAATGAAGAATTCTACCATATTATGGCCACTCTTCCCCAAGGGGCCTCGCACAACAAGATTGCTAATTAATCTAGGATGGCCAGCTCTCTAGTTGGTTCCTCGACATTTTGGTCCAGAAAACCATCCCTTATACACTCCAGGTTATCCTCCTCCATCGTATTGCTACCAGTTTGGTTTGCCCAATCAATATGTAGATTAAAGTCGCCCATGATAACTGCTGTTGCATGCATCCCTAATTTCTTGTTTGATGCCATCCCCAATCTCACTACTACTACTCCGGATACCGGAGATGAGGGGGTTACCTTATGATGATAGATTGAGTAGACTGGGTCTTTACTCGTTGGAGTTCAGAAGGATGAGGGGTGATCTTATAGAAACGTTTAAAATAATGAAAGGGATAGACAAGATAGAGGCAGAGAGGTTGTTTCCACTGGTCGGGGAGACTAGAACTAGGGGGCACAGCCTCAAAATACGGGGGAGTCAATTTAAAACCGAGTTGATAAGGAATTTCTTCTCCCAGAGGGTTGTGACTCTGTGGAATTCTCTTCCCAAGGAAGCAGTTGAGGCTAGCTCATTGAATGTATTCAAGTCACAGATAGATAGATTTTTAACCAATAAGGGAAATAAGGGTTACGGGGAGCGGGCGGGTAATTGGAGCTGAGTCCACGGCCAGATCAGCCATGATCTTGTTGAAAGGTGGAGCAGGCTCGAGGGGCTAGATGGCCTATTCCTGTTCCTAATTCTTATGTTCTTATGTTTGGTGGTCCGTACACAACTCCCACTAGCGTTTTCTGCCCTTTGGTGTTCCGCAGCTCCACCCATACCGATTCCACATCATCCAAGCTAATGTTGCGTTAATCTCCTCTTTAACCAGCAATGCTACCCCACCTCCTTTTCCTTTCTGTATCCTTCCTCAATATTTAATACGTCTGGATGTTGAGTTCCCAGCCTTGGTCACCCTGGAGCCATGTCTGCCTCATCCTAATTACATCATATTCGTTATCAGCTATCTGCGCAGTTAATTCATCCACCTTATTACGAACGTTCCTCGCATTGAACTAATAAACCGCAAGCACAGGGCATTTCTGAACTCAAAGCAGCAACCCAATTCGGAAGCAGCAAAGCAGCTCTACAGATGGCTGAAGGCCAAGATCCAACAAAAAACCCATGACCTAAAGAATAGATGGGGGGTGGACAAAGCACCGGAGATTCAGCAGATGGCTGACAGCCATGATGTGCGAGGATTCTTCACTGCAGTTAAATCCACCTACGACTCAAGCACCCAAGGCCCCACCCCACTGCTGGCCAAGAACGGCGAGGCACTCATTAAGGACTGGAAGGTGCACTTCGAAGATCTCCTTAATCGAGACTCTGCCTTTGACACGAGTGTCCTCGACTCCATCCCGCAGCATGTGACCCGCCACCAGTTCAGCAAAACCCCAGCCCTGCACCAGGTAGAAAAGGCCATCCATCAGCTCAAGAACAACAAGGCATCGGGAGCAGATGGAATCCCCGCTGAGGCACTAAAGTATGGCGGAGAGGCACTATTGGCACAAATGCATGACCGCATCTCTCTTATCTGGAAGGAGGAGAGCATACCAGGAGATCTCAGAGATGCAGTAATGGTGACCATCTTTAAAAAAGGGGACAAGTCCGACTGCGTCAACTACAGAGGAATCTCCCTGCTGTCAGCCACTGGGAAAGCTATTGCTAGAATCCTCCTCAACTGTCTTCTCTCTGTGGCTGAAAAGCTCCTCCCGGAGTCACAGTGTGGATTCCATCCTCGACAGAGTACAACAGACATGATCTTCACCACGCAACAACTACAAGAGAAATGTAGGGAGCAGCACCAACCCTTGTACATGGCCTTCTTTGACCTCACAAAGGCCTTTGACACTGTCAAACGCGAGGGTCTATGGTGCGTCCTCTTCCATTTCAGTAGCCCCCTAATGTCTGTCACCGTCCTCCGCCTGCTCCACGATGACATGCCAGCCGTGATCCCTGATCAACGGATCCACCACAGACCCAATCCCCGTCCGGACCGGGGTCAAGCAGGACTGCTTCATCGCACCAACCCTCTTCTCGATCTTCCTCGCTGCAATGCTCCACCTCACGCTCAGAAAGCTCCTCACTGGAGTGGAACTAAACTATAGAACCAGTAGGAACCTGTTCAACCTTCGTTGCCTCCAGGCTAGATCCAAGACCGTCCCAACCTCTGTCGCCGAGCTACAGTAAGCGGACGACGCTTGCGTCTGCGCACATTCAGAGGCTGAACTCCAGGCCACAGTCAACATCTTACTGAGGCGTACGAAAGCATGGGCCTTACACTAAACATCCGTAAGACAAAGGTCCTCCACCAACCTGACCCCACCACACAGCACTGCCCCCTGGTCATCAAAATCCACGGCGCGGCCTTGGACAACGTGGATCATTTTCCATACCGCGAGAGTCTACTATCAGCAAGGACAGACATCAACAACAAGATCCATCACTGCCTCCAGTGCGCCAGTGCAGCCTTCGGTAGCCCGAGGAAGAGAGTGTTCGAAGACCAGGACCTCAAATCTGGCACAAAGCTGAAGGTCTACAAGGCTGTAGTGATACCCGCCCTCCTGTATGGCTCAGAGATGTGGACCATATACAGTGGACACCTCAAAACGCTGGAGAAATACCACCAACGCTGCCTTCTGATCCTGAAAATCCCCTGGGAGGACAGACGCACCAACGTCAGCACTCAGGCCAACATCCCCAGCATCGAAGCATTGACCACACTCGACCAGCTCCGTTGGGCAGGCCTCATCGTCTGCATGCCCGACACGAGACTCCCAAAGCAAGCACTCTATTCTGAACTCCTACACGGCAAGCGAGACCCAGGTGGGCAGAGGAAACATTTTAAGGACACCCACAAAGCCTCCTTGATAAAGTGCAACATTCCCACCGGCACCTGGGAATCTCTGGCCCAAGTGGAGGAAGAGCATCCGGGAGGGCGCTGAACACCTCGAGTCTCGTCACCGAGAGCATGCAGAAATCAAGTGCAGGCAGCGGAAGGAGCTTGCGGCAAACCAGACTCCCCACCCACCCTTTCCTTCAATGACTGCCTGTCCTACCTGTGACAGAGACTGTAATTCCCGTATTGGACTGTTCAGCCACCTGAGAACTCACTTTTAGAGTGGAAGTAAGTCTTCATTGATTTTGAGGGACTGCCTATGATGATTAATAAAACATCTTTGGGTTATCCTTGATTTTACTTGCCCAAATTTTTTTGTGCTCTCTCTTTGCATTACAATTTGCCAACCTGAAAATGACCCATTTATCCCGACGCACTGCTTTCTGTTAGTTAGCCAATCCTCTATCCATGCTTATATATTACCCCTAACACCATGAACTATTATCTTGTGCAGTATCCTTTTATGTGGCACCTTATCAAATGTATTCTGGAAATCCAAATTCACAACATCATACTGGTTCCCCTTGATCCATCCGGTTCGGTACATGCTCAATGAACACTAATAAATTTGTCAAACACAATTTCCCTTTCATAAAACCATACTGACTTCTTGATTGTATTTTCTAAATGTCTTGCTGCTACTCCCTTAATAATGTATTCAAGCATTTTCCCAATGACAGATGTTAAGCTAACTGGGGGTCGAGTTTCCTGCTTTCTGTCTCCCTAGTTTTTTGAATAAGGGCGTTAGATTTGCGGTTTTGCAATCCACTGGGACCTTTCCAGAATCCAGGGAATTTTGGAAGACGACAACGAATGCATCCACTATCTCTGCAGCTACTTCTTTTAAGACCCTGGGATGCAGGACATCAGGTCCAGAAAACTTGGAAACATAGAAACATAGAAAATAGTTGCAGGAGTAGGCCATTCGGCCCTTCGAGCCTGCACCGCCATTCAATGAGTTCATGGCTGAACATGCAACTTCAGTACCCCATTCCTGCTTTCTCGCCATACCCCTTGATCCCCCTAGTAGTAAGGACTACATCTAACTCCTTTTTGAATATATTTAGTGAATTGGCCTCAACAACTTTCTGTGGTAGAGAATTCCACAGGTTCACCACTCTCTGGGTGAAGAAGTTTCTCCTCATCTCGGTCCTAAATGGCTTACCCCTTATCCTTAGACTGTGTCCCCTGGTTCTGGACTTCCCCAACATCGGGAACATTCTTCCTGCATCTAACCTGTCTAAACCCGTCAGAATTTTAAACGTTTCCATGAGATCCCCTCTCATTCTTCTGAACTCCAGTGAATACAAGCCCAGTTGATCCAGTCTTTCTTGATATGTCAGTCCCGCCATCCCGGGAATCAGTCTGGTGAACTTTTGCTGCACTCCCTCAATAGCAAGAATGTCCTTCCTCAAGTTAGGAGACCAAAACTGAACACAATATTCCAGGTGTGGCCTCACCAAGGCCCTGTACAACTGTAGCAACACCTCCCTGCCCCTGTACTCAAATCCTCTCGCTATGAAGGCCAACATGCCATTTGCTTTCTTAACCGCCTGCTGTACCTGCATGCCAACCTTCAATGACTGATGTACCATGACACCCAGGTCTCGTTGCACCTCCCCTTTTCCTAATCTGCCACCATTCAGATAATAGTCTGTCTCTCTGTTTTTACCACCAAAGTGGATAACCTCACATTTATCCACATTATACTTCATCTGCCATGCATTTGCCCACTCACCTAACCTATCCAAGTCACTCTGCAGCCTCATTGCAACCTCCTCGCAGCTCACACTGCCACCCAACTTAGTGTCATCCGCAAATTTGGAGATACTACATTTAATCCCCTCGTCTAAATCATTAATGTACAATGTAAACAGCTGGGGCCCCAGCACAGAACCTTGCGGTACCCCACTAGTCACTGCCTGCCATTCTGAAAAGTACCCATTTACTCCTACTCTTTGCTTCCTGTCCCCCAACCAGTTCTCAATCCATGTCAGCACACTACCCCCAATCCCATGTTCTTTAACTTTGCACATTAATCTCTTGTGTGGGACCTTGTCGAAAACCTTCTGAAAGTCTAAATACACCACATCAACTTGTCAGCCTTTAGTCCCATTAGTTTGCCTAGTACTTTTTCTCAAGTGATAACGATTGTTTTAAGTTCCTCCCTCCCTTTTGCCCCTTGATTATCTACTATTATTGTGATGCTAGTAATGTCTTCTCATCATCATAGGCAGTCGTTCGGAATCGAGGAAGACTTGCTTCCACTCTAAAAATGAGTCCAATACAAGAACCACAGTCCCTGTCGCAGGTGGGACAGACAGTGGTTGACGGAAAGGGAGGTTGGGACTGGTTTGCCGCACGCTCCTTCCGCTGCCTGCGCTTAATTTCTGCATGCTCTTGGCGACGAGACTCGAGGTGCTCAGCACCTTCCCGGATGCTCTTCCTCCACTTAGGGCGGTCTTTGGCCAGGGACTCCCAGATGTCAGTGGGGAAATTGCACTTTATCAGGGAGGCTTTGAGGGTGTCATTTGAAACATTTCCTCTGCCCACCTGGGGCTCATTTGCCATCAAGGAGTTCCGAGTGGAGCGCTTGTTTTGGGAGTCTCGTGGCCTGTGAACAATGTGGCCTGCCCAGCGGAGCTGGTCGAGTGTGGTCAGTGCTGCAATGCTGGGGATGTTGGCCTGGTCGAGGACGCTAATGTTGGTGCGTCTGTCTTCCCAGGGAATTTGTAGGATCTTGCGGAGACATCGTTGGTGGTATTTCTCCAGCAACTTGAGGTGTCTATTGTACATTGTCCATGTCTCTGAGCCATACAGGAGGGCGGGTATCACTACAGCCCTGTAGACCATGAGTTTGGTGGCAGTTTTGAGGGCCTGGTCTTCGAACACTCTTTTCCTCAGGCGGCCGAAGGCTGCACTGGCGCACTGGAGGCGGTGTTGAATCTCATCGTCAATGTCTGCTCTTGTTGATAAGAGGCTTCCGAGGTATGGGAAATGGTCCACCTTGTCCAGGGCCGCGCCGTGGATCTTGATGACTGGGGGGCAGTGCTGTGCGGCAAGGACAGGCTGGTGGAGGACCTTTGTCTTACGGATGTTTAGTGTAAAGGCCCATACTTTCGTACACCTCGGTAAATATGTCGACTATATCCTGGCGTTCAGCCTCTGAATGTGCACAGACGCAGGCGTAGTCCGCGTACTGTAGCTTGACGACAGAGGTTGGGGTGGTCTTGGACCTGGCTTGGAGACGACGAAGGTTGAACAGATTCCCACTGGTTCTGTAGTTTAGTTCCACTCCAGCGGGGAGCTTGTTGACTGTGAACACAGATACAAAATATTTGTTGCAAATATCTCTAGCACCAGCCTGAAAGAAGCCTGACACATAAAAGTTCATCACCGTGGTCATCTTCACTGCCACTGGGAATGCGATCCTTACCCTGTTTTGAGGTTGCAGTTGTGGCTGCAGTAGGCAGCAGATTTCAGTGAGGGTGTCCTTACTGAAGGACAAATGTTTCACACATTGTTCCTCGCTGAGATTCAGGTCGGGATATTGTTCCCTGAACACCATGGGTGGGTGTGGCCTGCTACTGTGAGCCCTTCTCCCCATCACCTCCGCCTCCTCCTCCTCTCTCTTCCAGCAGCTGGTCTTGCTCTGCATGTCCTCTGTTCATTCTCCAAATCAAGCAGTATTCCAAGGGAAATTCCTGCTCGTGTACCCATGTCAGGCAGAAGTCAGGAAAAAGTCCGTCAGCACCTGCCATACTACTTCCTGTAGACTTTGGCAACTTTAAACAACTATACAAAGCACCAAATACTTTTAGAATTGTCACATCATCCAGTAGAAATCAACCAGAAACGAACCTGTAGGTTGGTGATGATCTCTTTAAACAGCGTTGGTGAGGGGTCCTTGCTGTTGCTGAACATGTGTTCAGCTGTGCGAGGTTAATGAGAACGCGTTAGCTGGAGCTCCAAAATGGAACCGCTGGCATCAAATCACTGTTGCATGCCGATTGATGTCATGATCAGCCTACTCTGCATACTTCCAGCAGGTGTTCAATGAACGCGCACTAACGCCCTCACCAACATGGCGTTCGGTGCGATTCGCCCCAGAAGAGTGCACACGCCATGGAAGCCATTTTGGAACCAAAACGTCACTTAAAGCACAGAAAAATCTGCCGCAAATGATCCAAATTTTGCATCCTTAGACTTTACTTGGTTTAAAAATAAAAGAGCCCAAGTCAGTATTTGAGGAAGAGCAGGGGAGACCTCCAGGTGTCCTAGTAAACATTTATACCTCAACCAGCCTGACTCAAAAACAGATTATCTCGCCATTTAACTCATTGCCATTTGTGGGACTTGTATAGGGTTAATCACATAGGGTTAATTATGGTATTCCGACATTTAGGATGTGTTTTCTGCTTCGTGCCTCGTGGAATGTTGTTGATGCAGAGAGAGAGAGAGAGAGACCTTGATGCGCACACCATCTTGTTTATGGGACGATCGGCGCCTCGAGATCTCATGCTTTGTGGAAGAACAGCTGGGGCCTTACAGATTAGGAGTTGGCCATAAGCCACATGCACCCATGTTTGTTCAATAGTATAAAGGGACGGAACTGTCCAGTAGCTCTTTGAACTTCACCTTGGACCGTGATTGGCGAGCGGTGCTGGGACCCCCAAGGCTCCTGACCAGCCGTCGTTGCGGAGTTTCCGACGGGCCGAAGGCTGTGAGCTTTGTTGCATCTTATCATACTTCTCTTTTCTTCGTAAACTGTATTATGTTTCTTTTCTCTCAGTAAACGGTGTTTTATCTTTACTTCATTTGTCTTGTCTCTTATTTAACATTCATCCAGATCCCGAACCTGGATCTATTATTATTGATCCAAAACATTTTGGCGTAGTCAGCAGAATCTGCTAAAATATTTCAGAGAAAAGACAAGAAGCAGTGTCCTCCTGCGGGAGAGAAGTATAGAATACCAGGGTGGGGCACGAGGGATGAGGGTTTTGGCTCTCTTACCAATGTGCTAGCCCAGTTTGGACCCCGCAACATTGCGATACGCCGTTATTGGAACAGAACAAAGATAGAACCCCACGTGGAACTGTCTCTCCTGGAGGAAGCAGGCTTCCCACAGGAGAAAAGTAGTCCCCCACAAATGGGATGGATTTTGTTGACAGCATTAAGGGCAATGTGTAAGCAACGTAAGAAAAGTGAGGCAGAAAACTACAGTTAAAAACAGCTGTTAAAGTTTCGGAAAATCAAAACTCGACTCTGACTGAAGCGGTCCGCACTGCACAAGAATGGGCGGACAAGGTCACTGAACAATCAGAAACTTTAATATGCCGTCTGGCGACAGTACAAAATAAAAAGAGAGCCAGACGAGGGAAATGACAGATAAATGGGTCACAGGTACGTACATTGGGAGCTGGACCCACTTGGGACCCGGCTCGCTGGGATAGAGACATCTGGTACTCCTCTGACCCAGAATATGATGGACAGATAGAGAGGGGGGGAACAGGAGGAAACTAAAGACCCTCCCCCATACGCTCCGGGCACAGAAGCTTATGACAAATAAGACGAAACAGCAAGATGGGGAACAGCCGGTAACCACTAGAGGGGCGCGTGACTTCACCACCAGTGAGTTACAAGAAATAGAGTCTCGATTTCGCCAAAAACCCAAGGGATCGTTGTCAGAATGGCTAACCCGGATTTGGGACCAGGGAGCATCAGGCGTAATACTTAACCCTGAAGAGTTAACAAAAATGGGGACTATGACTACGGACCACCATATCACAGCAGTGCTACAGAATGTCCAGGGCACAGGTTCGCTATGGGACATGGTTACTATAGGGGTCCGGCAAAAATATCCCTCTGCCGTTGATTGGGAAGGGGAGGTAAAACCTGGGAATACTATGGTGGAGGGTGCAATACAGTTGCGCAACATGGCAACACAGGGAGGATTATATCATCAACAATATGGGGGGCCAGATCAGGAGCTCTTTACGGCAGGGATGCGGAGCAGGCTGATGAAGAGAGGCCCTCCTATGATGAGGGGTGTGCTACTCGCATTATTGGGACCAGCCCAAGGACAGCGGGTGGGGCACACTTGCCTATTGTTAGGACAGGTAGAGGATGTAGAAGATAGTATGCGAGAGTCGAGAACGACTAATGTAGAGGGGATCGGGACCAGCGACAAGGTTCGACCTCGGGGAAAGATATAGGGTCAGGAAAGGCATAAAAATAGAATTACGCGGAGGGACATGTTCGCGGCTTTACTGAAGGCAGGGGTCCCCAAGGAAAAAATTGATAGAATCCCAACAGGAGTGATGTATTCTATGTGGAAGCAACACTGCATCCCGGGAACAGGGAAGGGTGAAAGGAGGGAGGTAAGGAAGACTAAGTCGGATAGCGATAAGTCTGCGGATGTGGAGAAACCACCTCCCGCTGGTCTATACCCCAACGTAGAAGAGCTGTGGAAGGTTAATAATCCCCTCGACTAGGGGTGTGGCCAGGATCCGGGAGTATTCCCCGTTAGAACCACATCAACCCAAGCTCCCGGGGACCTGAGGCCACACATACGATTATGATACATTGGCGGGGGGTGGGCGGGGGGAACATACAAAGACATGTGGCTTTATTAGACACAGGGGCAGAAGTTACTATTGTCCATGGAAATCCTAGGAAACACACAGGGACCCGTATGATGATTAATGGGTTCGGAGGGCAGGAACGCCCGTGTCCGAACAACTAACAGAATGGCGTTGGGAAATGGGCCCCGCGCTGGGTAACGGTCTGAATATCGGCAGTAAAGGAAGATATTATTGGGATGGACCTTTTAAAGGGAACCACACACAACACCTCATTCGGGCGATTCTCATTCGGGATACGGGCGATCACTGTGATTGTAGGGGAAGCAAAGTGGGAACCAGTGGTAATACCACGGCCATCGCGAATAGTGACTATGAAACAGTACCCAATACCTGGGGGACACAAAGAAATAGGGGAAACCATACAAGGGCTCTTGGAGGTGAGTATCATTAGACAAGTGATGTCCTCCTACAATAGCCCTGTTTGGCCTGTGCAGAAACCCAACAAAGGTTGGAGGATGACTGTGGACTACCGACAACTGAACAAATTTGCCCCTCCCCTGTCCCAGATGTAGTAACTATAACAGAGCGGCTGTCTGAAGAAGGTGCGGAGTGGTATGCAGTAATCGACCTGGTCAATGCCTTTTTCTCCATTCCAATAGCGGAAGAATCCCAGGACCAGTTTGCATTCACTTGGGAAGGGAGGCAATACACGTTTAAACACCTACCTCAAGGTTACCTACATAGCCCTACCCTATGCCACGGATTGGTGGCCCGGGACCTGGACATGTGCACGTTGGCTCCTAATGTCTCACTGGCACACTACATCGATGATGTACTAATAAGGGGTCCCACCGAGGCAGTGGTGTCAGAAGCCCGAGCTACTTTAGTCCAACACATGCGAGACAGGGGCTGGGAGATAAATCCGAAGAAGGTGCAGGGCCCTAGCCAGACTGTCCAGTTTCTGGCGATCCAATGGTCTCAGGGTGAGCGCATCATACCCGAGCCTGTGAAGAATAACATTCAAGAAATGGTCACCCCCACGAATAAAACTGAGACACAACGGTTTGTGGGACTACTGGGTTACTGGAGGAGACACATACCTCACCTCATGATGTTATTAAAACCGCTGTATGCCGTAACACGAGAAAAGGCCCACTTCGAGTGGGGAAAGGAACAACAGGTGGCTTTTGATGCAGCCAAAGAAGCCGTAACTCAAGCTTTACCCCTCGCCCGGCGAGTGCCTGGGCAGCCTGTTGAGCTCCAGGTATCCGTTACCAGTGATACTGCAGTCTGGAGTTTGTGGCAGGTTCCACATGGCACTCGTGTACCGTTAGGGTCTGGTCTAGAATATTGACAGATGCTGCAACTCGTTACACTCCATTTGAGAAACAATTATTAGCATGTTATTGGGTCCTAACAGAAACAGAAGGACAGACAGGGGACGATAAAGTCAGTTTAAGACCAGACCTACACATATTAGCCTGGGTTCTCTCAGAAAATGAGACACACCAGGTCGGGCGAGTGCAGCAAAGCTCCAGAGTGCGCTGGAAATGGTACATCGCAGACAGAGCAAGTAAAGGGAAAGAAGGGATCACCCGACTACATGAGCATGTGGCTGAATACCCCACAAACAGCTGGGAGTGAACTTACGCAGTGGTCTGTCAGTTTAACCCAGGAGTCACCGATCTCCTGGGGCGTGCCTTTCGAACAGTTAACACCTGAAGAACGTAGCCATGCCAGGTTCACAGATGGCTCAGCGGTCCGGTGAAACGGCCTTCAGTGATGGTGAGCCGCTGCCTGCAATCCAAACACCCAGACAATTGTGCATAACGAGGGCGTGGGAGGCTCCAGCCAGCTAGCAGAACCAGCAGCTGTAGTCCTTGCGTTAGGAGAGGAACAGCAACAAGTACACATATATACTGACTCATGGGCAGTAGCCAATGGCATGGCGAGCTGGATGCGAAACTGGCATGAACATAACTGGCAACTAACTGGGAAAGACTTGTGGGGAAAGCACCTATGGGAACAAATATGGTCCAAAGTCCAGAAGATGAAAATAACTGTATATCATGCGGATGCTCACATGAAAAACACTTCAAAGACCTCTGAACATAATAACACCGTTGATAATAACACTGTTGATAATACAGCCCGGGTACGGGCTGTCAAAGAGGCGGAAGAGGAAGAATATGGCATTGGCAAGTGGGCCCACCACAAATCTGGACATTTGGCCATTCAGGGTACGATACAACGGGCACGAAATAGGGGGTTACATTTGACTACGGACAGTGTTAAACAGATCATAAACACCTGTGAAATTTGTCAAAAGGTGAAGCATTTTCCCCTACACCGACAACCTGGTGCCCATATTAAGAGAAGACTCAACCAGCACAAATATGGCAAGTTGATTATGTAGGATCTTTACCATTGCAACAACGGTTCCAATATTTGCTCACTGCTCTTGATACCTATTCTGGACTTTTGATAGCTTATCCAGTGACTAAAGCGAATCAACAAAGTACGATTAAAGGACTGGAAAATTTAATCACATACTGCGGTGAGCCAGCAGAAGTGCAGTCCGATAATGGGTCGCACTTCACAGGTCAAACAGTGCAACGGTGGGCGGTAGACAACGGGATCTATTGGATGTTCCACATACCTTACTATCCACAAGCTGCAGGGTTAATAGAACGCATGAATAGACTACTTAAGCAACTGATTAAAATATTAACTCCCACTTACACATTGCAAGGGTGGTTAAAGGTCTTACCACAAGCAGTGCGCAATCTGAATCACTGACCATTACGGGGGGGAACTCCCATGAGCCACATGTTAGGCAAAGTTAGTGTTCCTACTATTGAAAAAGAAAATCAGACTCAGGACACAGTTTGTGAAGGAGGAAAAGTGTGGGTGCAGTACCCCCAGAAACCCTTACAAGCAGGGGAAATCTTAGCGAAAGGAGAAGGAAACACTTATTGGGTGCTCCTGACTGGTCAAGATATTCCTCTCTGTGTTGACAAGGGTAAATTGACTAAACGGGGCTGAATTAATATACTTATGCTTCCTCCCACAGGAATTCTGCCCAAAAGGGCGACTTACCAACTCGTGCTGGCAAGTCTCTGTGTCTGGTTACCTGTGACTGTGCTGCTTCCATCCTCAAACACAGCACGGGATGGCCGTATAGGGTGGCGGTTAGCTAACACTGATCGTACGCAAGACAATTTTACCTGTCCTTCCGGGCAAGCCTGCACTATAGGACACTGGAGCGTCACTTGTGACACATGCGGGTACTGGGGAGGCCCAGGACAGGTGCTAGTAACAGTAAGCACGGGGGCCAGCATCACATTATCAATCAAGTGGCAAAAAGATATGACAATGATATGCAATTCTAATAGGTCATATCGATTGGGACGATGGATAAATGTTATGTGCCATCACACCGTCCGAGGCATTACTAACCTTCCTCCCACTGTAGACCTAACTCGTTTAGCTCAATTTCTAAAAGATAAAGAAAAGGTCACTGATGAATTGAGCAAACGAGGGCGTACTCTTCATACTCTGCAAGTTGCTATGAGTTACAGTGAAGGCACCTTGGTCAGAGTTGCGACAACAGTCACTGACCTTACGGTACACCATTGGTGGAACATCTTTGATGGATGGTCCCCAAAAACACCCGCCGCTTTGAAGCTGTTAATACATCCTATCATTGTTTTACTCGTCGTGTTATTACTGATATTACTGCTCGTATGTAGTCTTTGGTGTAGATTGCGGCCGTTGCTCTCGATCGCCCAAAGAAAACGGAAGTGAATGAAAAAAAAAGCTTCCCTAGCAACGCATTACTGCGCATGTGCAGGTTGATTTTTTTTTTCAGGTTGATGTTCTTTCCCGCGTTTGGGGAGGTCAAGGGTCTTCACACATGCTCAGAAGCTCTGGGTGGGTCTGGGAGAGAGAGAGAGAGAGAGGAGAAAGGAAGCATTTTGACAAAGCGTAATTGATATCAATTTAAAGAATGGAGGGATCTGTGGAAAGGCGAAGGCCCAAGCCCTTTAGCGAGGTGGCCAATGAGGCACTAGTTAACATAGTAAGCCCAAGCCCTTTAGCGAGGTGGCCAATGAGGCCCTAGTTAACATAGTAAGCCCAAGCCCTTTAGCGAGGAGGCCAATGAGGCCCTAGTTAACATAGTAAGCCCAAGCCCTTTAGCAAGGTGGCCAATGAGGCCCTAGTTAACATAGTAAGCCCAAGCCCTTTAGCGAGGTGGCCAATGAGGCACTAGTTAACATAGTAAGCCCAAGACCTTTAGCGAGGAGGCCAATGAGGCACTAGTTAACATAGTAAGCCCAAGCCCTTTAGCGAGGTGGCCAATGAGGCCCTAGTTAACATAGTAAGCCCAAGCCCTTTAGCAAGGTGGCCAATGAGGCACTAGTTAACATAGTAAGCCCAAGCCCTTTAGCGAGGAGGCCGATGAGGCACTAGTTAACATAGTAAGCCCAAGCCCTTTAGCAAGGTGGCCAATGAGGCACTAGTTAACATAGTAAGCCCAAGACCTTTAGCGAGGTGGCCAATGAGGCACTAGTTAACATAGTAAGCCCAAGCCCTTTAGCGAGGAGGCCAATGAGGCCCTAGTTAACATAGTAAACCCAAGCCCTTTAGCGAGGAGGCCAATGAGGCACTAGTTAACATTGTAAGCGAGAGGTAGGAGGATCTGACACGGAGTGGGCATGGGAAACCTCCACCCTGTGCATAGCGGAGGATTTGGGCAGAGATTGCTGACGTGGTCACATCAGTATCCAATGAAGCCCGGCCAATGCCACAAACGTTGGAACAGCCTACTTTCAGCTGCCAGAGTAAGTTGAAATTTATAATGATCTAAATAGTAACAAGAATCTGCAATGTTATTTGCTTACATTTAAACATAACTAAATTATGAATAAATTTATGCAGCCCAGCATAAAGTTAAATGTTGTAATGTGAAATATGCAACGTAATGCTAATTTGTAATAGAACATTTTAATCTGTCAGTCTTAAATATCTTCAATGTCTTAAATCGCCGGCTCCATTTGCTTATGCCATGCAATGTTATCGTATCAGTTACAGAAAAAGATCTCGATCAATAATCGGGAGCAGCGCAGGACGGGTGGGGGCTGTGCCATGTAGCAGACTCTGAATCCCGACGAGGAGCCTGCGGTGGCCTTGGTGGGGCCAGAAAGCCGTTCAGTCACATCCCGTGGTGTAGCCGAACGGCTTTCTGAGAAATGTGCATTGTGCAATGTGTGAATCATTAGTAGATACTGAAAATATCGTAGTTACGCATAGAATGTTATGCAATTACAATGTAATTTGATGTTATGCTAATATAACATAATCTGATATATAATGGTGATGTACTACAGATGTTCGAATGAGGTCATGTTAGGTCATGTTAAAGCTTGTGATTACCTGTGCATATGTGGTGAAACATAGAAACTTAGAAAATAGGTGCAGGAGTAGGCCATTCGGCCCTTCATAAGAACAGAAGAACATAAGAATTAGGAACAGGAGTAGGCCATCTAGCCCCTCGAGCCTGCTCCGCCATTCAACAAGATCATGGCTGATCTGGCCGTGGATTCAGCTCCACTTACCCGCCCGCTCCCCGTAACCCGTAACCCTTAATTCCCTTATTGGTTAAAAATTCCCTTATCGAGCCTGCACCGCCATTCAATGAGTTCATGGCTGTACATGCAACTTCAGTACCCCATTCCTGCTTTCTCACCATACCCCTTGATCCCCCTAGTAGTAAGGACTAAAGCGAACTCTTTTTTGAATATATTTAGTGAATTGGCCTCAACAACTTTCTGTGGTAGAGAATTCCACAGGTTCACCACTCTCTGGGTGAAGAAGTTTCTCCTCATCTCAGTCCGCAATGGCTTACCCCTTATCCTTAGACTGTGACCCCTGGTTCTGGACTTCCCCAACATTGGGAACATTCTTCCTGCATCTAACCTGTCTAAACCCGTCAGAATTTTAAATGTTTCGATGAGATCCCCTCTCATTCTTCTGAACTCCAGTGAATACAATCACTATCACTAGGGGGGTAATGCTGGACAGGCTAATGGGACTCAAGGTAGACAAGTCCCCTGGTCCTGATGAAATGCATCCCAGGGTATTAAAAGAGATGACGGAAGTTATAGTAGATGCATTCGTTATAATCTACCAAAATTCTCTGGACTCTGGAGAGGTACCAGCGGATTGGAAAGCAGCTAATGTAACGCCTCTGTTTAAAAAAGAGGGCAGACAAAAGGCAGGTAACTATAGGCCGGTTAGTTTGACATCTGTAGTGGGGAAAATGCTTGAGGCTATCATTAAATAAGAAATAGCGGGACATCTAGATAGGAATAGTGCAATCAAGCAGACATAGCATTGATTCATGAAGGGGAAATCATGTTTAACTAATTTACTGCAATTCTTTGAGGATATAACGAGCATGGTGGATAGAGGTGTACCGATGGATGTGGTGTATTTAGATTTCCAAAAGGCATTCGATAAGGTGCCACACAAAAGGTTACTGCAGAAGATAAAGGTACGCGGAGTCAGAGGAAATGTATTAGCATGGATCGAGAATTGGCTGGCAAACAGAAAGCAGAGAGTCGGGATAAATGGGTCCTTTTCGGGTTGGAAATCGGTGGTTAGTGGTGTGCCACAGGGATCGGTGCTGGGACCACAACTGTTTACAATATACATAGATGACCTGGAAGAGGGGGCAGAGTGTAGTGTAACAAAATTTGCAGATGACATAAAGATTAGTGGGAAAGCGGGTTGTGTAGAGGACACAGAGAGGCTGCAAAGAGATTTAGATAGGTTAAGCAAATGGGCTAAGGTTTGGCAGATGGAATACAATGTCGGAAAGTGTGAGGTCATCCACCTTGGGGAAAAAAACAGTAAAAAAGAATATTATTTGAACAGAGGGACCTGGGGGTCCTTGTGCATGAATCCCAAAAAGTTAGTTTGCAGGTGCAGCAGGTAATCAGGAAGGCGAATGGAATGTTGGCCTTCATTGCGAGAGGGATGGAGTACAAAAGCAGGGAGGTCCTGCTGCAACTGTATAGGGTATTGGTGAGGCCGCACCTGGAGTACTGCGTGCAGTTTTGGTCACCTTACTTAAGGAAGGATATACTAGCTTTGGAGGGGGTACAGAGACGATTCACTAGGCTGATTCCGGAGATGAGGGGGTTACCTTATGATGATAGATTGAGTAGACTGGGTCTTTACTCGTTGGAGTTCAGAAGGATGAGGGATGATCTTATAGAAACATTTAAAATAATGAAAGGGATAGACAAGATAGAGGCAGAGAGGTTGTTTCCACTGGTCGGGGAGACTAGAACTAGGGAGCACAGCCTCAAAATACAGGGGAGCCAATTTAAAACCGAGTTGAGAAGGAATTTCTTCTCCCAGAGGGTTGTGAATCTGTGGAATTCTCTTCCCAAGGAAGCAGTTGAGGCTAGCTCATTGAATGTATTCAAATCACAGATAGATAGATTTTTAACCAATAAGGGAATTAAGGGTTACGGGGAGCGGGCGGGTAAGTGGAGCTGAGTCCACGGCTAGATCAGCCATGATCTTGTTGAATGGCGGAGCAGGCTCGAGGGGCTAGATGGCCTACTCCTGTTCCTAATTCTTATGTTCTTATGTTCTTATGTCACATTGCAAACGCTGACCCCACGGAGGTCTGGTCAGCGTGGTGAGCAATCGCCTGCCGTGGAGGGCCAGACAGAGAGCTTGATTTCCCTGTGCTGGGAGACGGTCGCAATCGGTCACGACCTTATCCAGGGGTTCGAGGGATTCTCAGTGAGCTGGAGCCAGTTTCCAGCATCCTGGAGCGAGTTCTCACAGAATTTCTCCAACTGGTCTTCTGAGCAGTCACTGACTGCAAGGGAGACCTTGGAGGCGAATCGGCAACAGACAGCCGCAACCAATGCCCTACGGCACACGTTGATAGCTGGACACGGCGCTGCACTCCAAGGTGTCATGTCTGCTCGCAGCGAGACCCCTAGCACGCAAGCGAGTACGGAGGGCACAGTTCCTCCGGACTCAGAAGTAGAGCCTCAGGCTTCCGTTTCCTCTCCGTCACCTCCACCACGGCAGGAAGTCTTGACATCCCACTCTGCACGGCGTCTTGGTGTCGGTCTGCGTAGACCAAAACGGGCGGGTGGGGTGCGAACACAGGCTGGGACAGGATTGGGAGGGAAACGTGGTCGCAGGTGGGGAGGGGGGAGTGCTTCTCTATAGTTCACTTGTTTTAAAATGTTCACTTGTTATTACCAATTTATTATTCTCTTGTTATTGTTATTGTTATTGCCACTAAATTAGCCAATTGTATTCAATAGTTAAATGTTCACTTGTTCACTAGTTATCATTACTTAACTGTTCACTTTCCATTCTTTCTTAAATGGTCACTTATTAACATGACTGAAATGGTCACTTGTTATCATCACTTAAATGGCCAGTTGTTCTGTAAAATGTTAATTTCTTCTTCTTGTAACGTTTTGGGGATTTTGAGGGAAGGGTGGGTTGGTGTGGGGGTTGGGGGGTTGGAGGGAGGGTGTTGGTCATTAGTTATTTAAAAAATTTTTGTTTGTTAATAAAAAAAATATTTTTCTAAAACTTTTGTTTCTTAGTTACATAAATTTTACAATGTACAGTTTTTCATGCTTAATTGTTTGTTTATTCAGTTTAACCATGCAAATGAAACTTTAGATGAACCGTAACTGTAATTGAACGTTTGAATATCAACAATAATAGTCAATGCGAAGCCTTCATTAATGAGCTGCTGATGCAAAAGCTCAGCGGCATGTAACTGGCACTGGCTAACGGCCTTCGGGAAAGGTGAGCTGGTACCGGTGCTCGATCGCCAGGCTGATTAAGCTCCCCTATGTCCTCGCCCGCGTCCTCTCCAGCCTGTTCCTCCTCTTCATCTTCACCGGCTGCCTCATCTATCTCATCTCCTTCTGGAGGTGGACCTGCAGCATGATCTGGCATTATTTGTCCTCTCTTTATAGCTAGGTTATGCAGCATGCAACACACAATAAACTCTGCTACCTGGTCAGGGTGGTGCTGGAGGCTGCCTTCAGAATGATCCCGGCATCTGAAGCGCCGCTTTAGGACTCCAATTGTCTTTTCAACGATGTTGCGAGTCGCTATGTGACTTTCATTATACCGTCTCTGTGCTTCAGTGACAGGATTACGCAGAAGGGTCATGAGCCAACTGGCAAGGCCATATCCTTTATCCCCCAGCATCCAACCGTGACCTTCAGGCTGATTGGCAAACAGGTCAGGGATAGCACTTTCACGTAAGATGTGTGCATCATGGATGCTGCCAGGAAATGAAGCATTTACTGTCAGAATTGTTTGATTGTGGTCGACCACAAGCTGCACATTTAGGGAGTGGAACCCCTTTCTGTTACGAAACACATCTGCGTTCTTTAAGGGTGCTTTCAGGGCAATGTGCCTGCAGTCTATTGCTCCCTGCACCTTGCGGAAGTCTGCTATTCTCGAGAAACCCAAAGCCCACTCGCTCTGTGCCTCCCTGGTCATTGGGAAGCTTATGAAGTCCATCCTGCGAGCATAAAGGGCTTCAGTCACCTGTCGAATGCAGCAGTGTGGAGCGTGCTGAAACAAACAAACATAGAAAATAGGTGCAGGAGTAGGCCATTCGGCCTTTCGAGCCTGCACCGCCATTCAATGAGTTCATGGCTGAACATGCAACTTCAGTACCCCATTCCTGCTTTCTCGCTATACCCCTTGATCCCCCTAGTAGTAAGGACTACATCTAACTCCTTTTTGAATATATTTAGTGAATTGGCCTCAACAACTTTCTGTGGTAGAGAATTCCACAGGTTCACCACTCTCTGGGTGAAGAAGTTTCTCCTCATCTCGGTCCTAAATGGCTTACCCCTTATCCTTAGACTATGACCCCTGGTTCTGGACTTCCCCAACATTGGGAACATTCTTCCTGCATCTAACCTGTCTGAACCCGTCAGAATTTTAAACGTTTCTATAAGATCCCCTCTCATTCTTCTGAACTCCAGTGAATACAAGCCCAGTTGATCCAGTCTTTCTTGATATGTCAGTCCCACCATCCCGGGAATCAATCTGGTGAACCTTCGTTGCACTCCCTCAATAGCAAGAACGTCCTTCCTCAAGTTAGGAGACCAAAACTGTACACAATACTCCAGGTGTGGCCTCACCAAGGCCCTGTACAACTGTAGTAACACCTCCCTGCCCCCGTACTCAAATCCCCTCGCTATAAAGGCCAATATGCCATTTGCTTTTTAACCGCCTGATGTACCTGCATGCCAACCTTCAATGACTGATGTACCATGACACCCAGGTCTCGTTGCACCTCCCCTTTTCCTAATCTGTCACCATTCAGATAATAGTCTGTCTCTCTGTTTTTTCTACCAAAGTGGATAACCTCACATTTATCCACATTTTACTTCATCTGCCATGCATTTGTCCACTCACCTAACCTATCCAAGTCGCTCTGCAGCCTCACAGCATCCTCCTCGCAGCTCACACTGCCACCCAACTTAGTGTCATCCGCAAATTTGGAGATACTACATTTAATCCCCTCGTCTAAATCATTAATGTACAGTGTAAACAGCTGGGGCCCCAGCACAGAAACTTGCGGTACCCCATTAGTCACTGCCTGCCATTCTGAAAAGTCCCCATTTACTCCTACTCTTTGCTTCCTGTCTGACAACCAGTTCTCAATCCACGTCAGCACACTACCCCCAATCCCATGTGCTTTAACTTTGCACATTAATCTCTTGTGTGGGACCTTGTCGAAAGGCTTCTGAAAGTCCAAATGCACCACATCAACTGGTTCTTCCTTGTCCACTCTACTGGAAACATCCTCAAAAAATTCCAGAAGATTTGTCAAGCATGATTTCCCTTTCACAAATCCATGCTGACTTGGACCTATCATGTCACCTCTTTCCAAATGCACTGTTATGACATCCTTAATAATTGATTCCATCATTTTACCCACTACCGATGTCAGGCTGACCGGTCTATAATTCCCTGTTTTCTCTCTCCCTCCTTTTTTAAAAAGTGGGGTTACATTGGCTACCCTCCACTCCATAGGAACTGATCCAGAGTCAATGGAATGTTGGAAAATGACTGTCAATGCATCCGCTATTTCCAAGGCCACCTTCTTAAGTGCTCTGGGATGCAGTCCATCAGGCCCTGGGGATTTATTGGCCTTCAATCCCATCAATTTCCCCAACACAATTTCCCGACTAATAAGGATTTCCCTCAGTTCCTCCTCATTACTAGACCCTCTGACCCCTTTTATATCCAGAAGGTTGTTTGTGTCCTCCTTAGTGAATACCGAACCAAAGTACTTGTTCAATGTACTTACTGAGAGATATGGCAGATGTCGCCAGCTGAAGCCTGAAACGATCCCGATGTGTAGAAGGCTAGGGCGGCAGTAACCTTCACCTCAACGGACAGTGCGGTTCTGATGGTGCTGAAAGGCTGCAGATCACCCTTGATGAGTTGACATTTCTCTTAGATGACCTCCTTCCGGAATCGCAGCCTCCTAAGACAAGCATTTTCAGACAAGTTCAGGTAGGATTGCTTCTCCAAGTACCTTCGTTGGCTGTACGGTCTCCTCCTCGGTCTACACATTACTGTGCCACCTCTTCCATTGATCCTTTCAGTAACCAGTGTGTGAACAGTTGCAATTAAAGGCAGGGGAAGCATGGGCCCCATCACTATCGATAATTACTTTTAATAATCTCTCGACTCTATACTCTCTCATCACTGCACTCTGCCCCCTCTGTACTCTCGACGCTGTGTACCAGTCAGTTTGATAGGCCCCAACAATATCAGTAAATAACTTCACTATGTTAAAGCTATTTACTAAGTAATTCCAATATATGAGATCTATTTAGCATAAATAAGTTGATAATACCTATTTATATTCCCTGTCCAAAATTTCTGAGTACAATTGTCTTCAATTTTACTCTCTAAATAACTCATAACTAATTCTCCACCCTTCCTCCAAAGTTAAAAATGGTGTCCGTAGTGCTCATTTCCCTCTGTAAGGCCCTGAAAAAGCAACAATTTTTGAGCACTCTTTTGGGCCTTGCATCGGCCCAGCGAAGTCCATGCTTGGTGCCGAAACTTGGGATGGGCCTTGCTCGAGCGATCATTTGGCGATCATCTCAGCGATCAAAATGGAAACTTAGGGGCCTGTTTTTCCGGCGATATTTTGGGCCTAGTTTCCACTTTTTGCTCAAAATGGGCGATAGAGGTCCGTTTTGGGCGATAGATGGGCCTTAGATGGGTGATGTGCAGTGGAAAGTCTAGCCCACAGTGTTCCGAACACAGATGAGGCTGCACACAGGGAGGTTAAGGTAACAGTGACCTCAGTCTTTATTAAGACACTCCAAAGTGAGGAACGGGCCTTCTGGGCCGGCTTATATACAGTGCTCCCAAGGGATGCTGGGATCCCTTGGGACTTCAGGGGATGCGCTCCCTGGTGGCGGAACATGGGAGTGCATGCTTTACAGATACTCAACATCACTCCCCCAAAGTCAAAGTGAAAACTATTTACAAGGTGAAGCGGTCGGGAGCCTTTCTTTCCCTGGTGGACCGCCTCGGTACAAATGTCTGTTCTGATGTGTTGGCTGTGCCCTCGCTGGGCTGGCGTGTTGTTGGCCCTGCAGGGCTGCTGGGTGAGCCTGGCCTTGCTGGGCTGTTGGGCATGATGGGTTCGATTTCCTGGTCCGGGGTGGTGTCGTTGATCCTTTGGGTGTGTGTTGTGGGCTCGAAAAAGGTGGTGTGTGCTGTGGGTTGTTCAGGGCAGTCTGAGAACCGCAGCCTCGTTTGGTCCAGGTGCTTTCTGCAAATTTGTCATTGTCTAGTTTGACTACAAACACCCTACTCCCTTCTTTAGCTATCACCGTGCCCGCGATCCACTTGGGACCATGTCCATAGTTTAGCACATACACAGGGTCATTCCGATCAATTTCCCGTGACACAGTGGCGCGACCATCGTTTACATTTTGTTGCTGCCGCCTGCTCTCTACCTGATCATGCAGGTTGGTGTGAACCAGCGAGAGTCTGGTTTTAAGTGACCTTTTCATGAGTAGCTCAGCCGGGGGCACCCCTGTGAGTGAGTGGGGTCTCGTGCGGTAGTTGAGCAGTACTCGGGACAGGCGGGTTTGGAGTGAGCCTTCTGTGACTCGTTTAAGGCTCTGTTTGATGGTTTGTACTGCCCGCTCTGCCTGCCCATTGGAGGCTGGTTTAAACAGGGCCAAGGTGACATGTTTGATCCCATTGCGAGTCATGAATTCTTTAAATTCGGCACTGGTGAAACATGGCCCATTGTCACTGACCAGTATGTCAGGCAGGCCGTGGGTGGCAAACGTGGCCCTCAGGCTTTCAATGGTGACGGTGGCGGTGCTTCCCGACATTATTTCACATTCAATCCATTTTGAAAAAGCATCCACCACCACCAGGTACATTTTACCGAGAAACGGGCCCGCATAGTCGACATGGATCCTCGACCATGGTCTGGAGGGCCAGGACCACAAACTTAGTGGTGCCTCTCTGGGCGCGTTGCTCAACTGAGCACATACGCTGCATTGCCGTACACAGGACTCGAAGTCAGAGTCGATACCGGGCCACCACACGTGATTTATCATTTTCAAATGCTTCCATGACCATCAACAAGTCTGCGGGCTGCGCCACCATCAACAAGTTTGCAGGCTGCGCCATTTTCACCCCTGTGGTGGCCAATGGGAACCGACTGAGAGCATCTGCACAGTTCTCGGTGCCTGGCCTGTGGCGGATGGTATAGTTATACGCTGATAGCGCGAATGCCCACCTTTGTACGCGGGCTGAGGCATTAATATTTATCGCCCTGTTTTCAGCGAACAGGGATATGAGAGGCTTATGATCGGTTTCCAGCTCAAATTTGAGGCCAAACAGGTACTGAACCCGAACACACACGCTAATGCCTCTTTCTCAATCGTGCTGCAGGCCCTCTCGGCCTTAGACAAGCTCCTGGAGGCATCGGCGACAGGTTGCAACTTGCCCGCAACGTTAGTTTGTTGTAATACACACCCGACTCCGTACGACGATGTGTCACATGCTAGCACGAGTCTTTTACACGGGTTATACAATACAAGCAGCTTGTTGGAGCATAAAATGTTTCTCGCTTTCTCAAAAGCAATTACTTGTTTTTTTTCCCATACCCAGTTCTCACCTTTGCGCAATAACACATGTAGGGGCTCTAAGAGGGTGCTTAACCCCGGTAGGAAGTTACCAAAATAATGGAGGAGTCCCAGGAACGACAGCAGCTCCGTGACGTTCTGTGGCCTGGGCGCGTTCCTGATAGCCTCTGTCTTGGCGTCTGTGGGCCGAATGTCGTCCGCCGCGATCTTTCTCCCCAAAAACTCCACTTCTGTTGCCATGAAGACGCATTTCGACCTCTTCAGCCGCAGCCCTACGCGATCCAGTCGCTGGAGGACCTCTTCCAGGTTTTGTAAGTGCTCAACGGTGTCCCGACCCGTGACCAATATGTCGTCCTGAAAAACCACCGTGTGTGGTACCGACTTGAGTAGGCTCTCCATGTTTCTCTGGAAGATCGCTGCAGCCGACCGAATTCCAAACGGGCATCTGTTGTAGATTAACAGTTTCTTGTGCGTGTTGATGCAGGTGAGGCCCTTCGAAGACTCCTTCAGCTCCTGCGTCATGTAGGCCGAAGTCAGGTCGAGCTTGGTGAACATCTTGCCTCCTGCCAGCGTCGCAAATAGGTCATCTGCCTTTGGTAGCGGGTATTGGTCCTGTTGCGAGAAACGATTAATAGTTACTTTATAATCACCGCAAATCATGACTGCGCCATCACTTATGAGTACTGGAACAATCGGGCTGGCCCACTCGCTGAATTCCACTGGGAGATGATGCCCTCGTGTTGCAGCCTGTCCAGCTCGATTTCCATTCTCTCCCTCGCGCCTTGTGGTGAATGGGTCGTGCCTCTGGGACCAAGTGGATCCGCACCTTTGCCCCGGAAAAGTTTCCAATGCCTGGCTCAAAAAGGGAAGGAAATTTGTGAAGAACCTGGGTACATGAGGCCTCATCGACATGTGATAGCGCTCGGATGTCATCACAGTTCCAGCGGATTTTGCCCAGCCAGCTCCTTCCAAGCAGTGTGGGGCCATCGCCCGGGACAATCCAGAGTGGCAGTTCATGCACCGTGCCCTCGTAGGTGACCTTGACCATGGCACTGCCCAGGACAGTGATGAGCTCTTTGGTGTACGTTCTCAGTTTCGTGTGGATGGGGTTCAGGGCTGGTCTGAATGCCTTGTTGCACCACAGTCTCTCAAACATCTTTTTACTCATGATGGATTGGCTAGCGCCAGTGTCCAGTTCCATGGCTATGGGTAAGCCATTCAATTTTACGTTTAGCATTATAGGTGGACATTTCATCGAAAATGTGTGTCCTCCGTATACTTCAGCATCTGCCTCCTCTCTCTGAAGCTCGAAATTGCTTTGATCCACCATGGATCAATCTTCCTCTGCCACGTGGTGGTTAGCAGGTTTTGCAGAGCTTGCAGCTCGTCTGCAAGCTCGTTGGAGGTGCCCCATTGTTCCACAGCTCTTGCAAACATACCCTTTGAAGCGGCATGAATAGGCTGAATGGAAGCCTCCACAATGCCAACAAGGTGTGAATTGCCTTGCATTCACCCTTTGTTGGGGACTCTGAGTCATCTGGGTCACCTGAGGCCTGTTGGCAGTTGCAGCCTCGTGGGTTCTGCCCTGTACATTTCTGCTCGCAAACACAGTTCCAGTTCATTTATGAACATTGCTAGCACTTGTGTGCTGAGAGATTTGTTTGGTGTTATCACTGGTGGACATAAACGCCTGTGCTATCGCAATGGCCTTACTGAGGGTCGGTGTCTCTACAGTCAACAGTTTTCGTAGGATGGACTCGTGGCCATTGCCCAGTACAAAAAAGTCTCTGAGCATTTGCTCCAGGTAGCCATCAAACTCACATTGTCCTGCAAGTTGCCTTAGCTCAGCGACGTAGCTCGCCACTTCCTGACCTTCAGATCGCTGGCACATGTAGAACCGATACCTCGCCATCAGCACGCTCTCCCTCGGGTTAAGATGCTCCCGAACCAGTGTACACAGCTCCTCATACAACTTATCTGTGGGTTTCACCGGAGCCAGAAGATTCTTCATGAGGCTGTAGGTCGGTGCCCCGCAGACTGTGAGGAGGACCGCTCTCCTTTTTGCAGCGCTTCCTTCTCCGTCCAGTTCATTCGCTACAAAGTACTGGTCTAACCGTTGGACATAGGCTTCCCAGTCCTCACCCTCCGAGAACTTCTCCAGGATGCCCACAGTTTGCTGCATCTTTGCGTTGGATTCGTATACTCGTCGCCAGTTATTGTGTTCCTAACACAGATGAGGCTGCACACAGGGAGGTTAAAGTAACAGTGACCTCAGTCTTTATTGAGACACTCCAGAGTGAGGAACAGGCCTTAGGGGCCGGCTTATATACAGTGCTCCCAAGGGATGCTGGGATCCCTTGGGACTTCAGGGAATGCGCTCCCTGGTGGCGGAACATGGGAGTGCATGCTTTACACATACACAACAGCGGATGGTTGGATTTTTGCAGATTTCATGTGCAAAGCTGTTGGAGTTCTACAAGAAGTCAACTGTTACAGTGGGATTTTGTATAGTTTGCATCAGTGTGGATCGATACTTGGCAATCGTTTGTGCCACCCGATATAGTAACAGCAAACGCTATCTGGTGAAGAACATTTGTGCTGCAGTGCGGACATCGGGAGTTGTACTTTCTCTGCCAATTCTGCTCTTCAGTTCAGTCTGTGTCACACTTGACACAAATCAGACAGTTTGCTACGATCACACTTCCATATCAAATGATAATTTAAAAATTGTGATCAGAATTGTACATCATTCCATTGGCTTCATCGTCCCATTACTCATCATGCATTTCTGCTATGGTTTCACTATGAAGACCCTCTTCTGAACAAGGAGCCATCAAAAACATAAAGCCATGAAAGTCGTCATAGCAGTGGTTCTCACCGTTCTGATTTACTGGCTTCTGTCATGTATGTAGACCATGTATACTTACTATATAATCACATAAGGTGTGCCACCAGGGGGCACTGCGGTGGGAGACCTGAGGGTCACCTGCATAGGTGTGCAGGGCCCAGTATAAAAGGCTGCCCACCATATTTGTGCCTCACTCTGGAGTTACAATAAATGGGACTAAGGTCACAACAGCTCAAGTACAATACTGGACCTCGTGGAGTCATTCATAGAGTATTAAAGACATAACGACGAGATTACGAACTTTCACGCAAAAATGACTAACATTGGTGCATTAGAAAAGTTCTCAGAGGGTGAAGATTGGAAAGCCTTTATGGAGCGGCTCGATCAATATTTCGTAGCAAACGACCTGGTAGGCGATGATCCGGCTACGCTGACAGATAAGCGCAGAGCTATCCTGTTGACCAGTTGTGGGCCCGTGGTCTACGGCCTCGTCAGGGACTTGCTTGCACCAGAAAAAACAACGACCAAGTCATACGAGGAGCTGAAAGTGTTCATTCGGGACCAACTCAAACCGAAGGAGAGCATCCTCACGGCCAGGCATCGATTCTATACACACCGTCGTCCCGAGGGCCAGAAAATCACAAAATATGCTGCCGACCTCAGGAGGCTGGCAGGACCGTGTGAATTCAGCACATCCCTCGCCGATGCGTTGCGGGACTTTGTAATTGGCATCGGTCATGAGGCCCATCTTCACAGGCTACTGTCTGCCGAAACCACCGTCACTCTGCAGAAGGCCATCAGCATCAGCCAGGCGTTCATGACCTCACGCTGCAGCTCCAAGCGGATGATGACTCACTCGCAGGATTCAAACCGGGCAAGTACTGTAAATAGTAAGGTGCCTTTCACAGGCAGAACTGTTGAACGTGAATCTGCCCAGGGCAGTGCGTACAGGCCCCCGAGTCCTTTAACTCAGAGTCCGCCGATGGGTGTAAACATAAGTCGAGTAGCACCACGCTGGCGTTGCGGAGGTAATCACAAGGCTCATCAGTGTCGGTTCAGAGACTGTGTGTGCAAAGGCTGCAGCACAAAGGGCCACCTCCAGCGAATGTTCACCACGTGGAAGAGGAGTCAGCAGATGGCTGTGAATCCAGCGTGGATTACAAGGAGATGGCTAGAGAGACAGCTCAGTCCCAGGACAAAGTGTATGGAGTATATACCTGCACCACAGATTGTCCTCCAGCAATAATGGAAGTCAAGATAAATGGCATTCCAGTCTTCATGGAAATGGACATGGGGGCGAGTCAGTCAGTAATGAGCCAGGAAGCCTTTGAGAGGTTATGGAACGATCAAGCTGAACGACCCAAGCTGGTCCCAGTTCAGGCAAAGCTGCACACCTACACCAAGGAACTGACATCAGTTGTTGGTAGTGCGGATGTAAGTGTATCCCATGATGGTGCGGTGCACAATTTACCATTGTGGATTGTTTCAGGTCATGGACCAACGCTACTTGGAAGAAAATGGATGGGGAAGATTCATTGGAACTGGGAAGACTTCATCCCTCCAGCGATCGACGTCCCCCGTGCTCAGAGGCAGAGCAAGCCCCCACCTTCGGTTGGACCAGGCACCGGAGAGCAGATCCGCACAGCCCCCGAGGCACAGACCGCTCATCACGACTGTGTGGCGATGATCTGGCCGAGACGACCCGAACACACCTTCCCGGTTTCAGTGGCAGGACTCCTGGGGAGGAAGATTGGATCTGAACGCACCTTCCCGCTTTCAGTGGCAGAATCCCTGGGAAAGACGATCGCGGCAGTCGACATCATGGACAGGGAAAAGATGGTGTCCAAACCAAGAGGTGCAGCGCTAATGGATCAACGACACGTGGTTCCACGCAAGGAAGACGATTGGGGTAAAAGTAGTAAGGCCACTTTAAAGGATGCCAGCAACCCGCCATTTTTGAATGAACTGCTTGAAATTGGTAACCAATGTAAAAGTCCAGCTGTAACAAGCAAAATGTTGTTGAGCGATGTTGGGTGCAAATTGCAATCAGCCAATGTAGCGGGCGAACACCTAATGGTCGTATACAGGTCCAGCGGGCTACCCAATGCTGTAGCCTGCGTCCCCGGGACCAGAACGATGTATCATAAAGTGTCCCCACAGCTGACAGAAGTAGACAAGCCGCAGAGTAAACGATCCCCGGAGAGCAGAGGCACCGGTAGCGATACCCTGCCTCAGATCGGTTTAACATTGCCGGCACCTGATGGCATGAACCGCCACGGGCCAGAAACAGTAAACTGCGCCTATGCTCGCAGTTGGCTATCGTCGCCCACCACCCGGGTGGAAAAGGTACAGCCCACAAACCCACTCACCACCACGGCAATGCCCAAGAGCAACGGGTCACCCGCAACAGCTCCTCCGAACGGGACCTGGACCAGCCAGGATCCCAAACTAGAGAGTGCTCACAACGGTGCCCTCAAGGAAAGCAAGTCACCAGTCCCCTGCGAACTGCTAGACAAGACGAGGCAGCCCCACCGTTGCCTAGACAAAACGCTTACTCGCTCAGACCGCTTCCCAGGGAGCAGCTGCGACACTGTGCAAACGAAAAAGGACAGGGAGGTCACAGACACACATCAGCTGTCTTTGGGCCTGCCCGACACTAGGAGTAACGGCAAGAGTCCTGAGCTCCGGCAACTCGGGCAAAATGAGCTCACCTCGCCCACAGACCCACTAGCATGGGGCACTGCACCGCCAGACGACCCGGATCTCATCCGATCGTGCTGGAACAAGACTGTCCTTGTGTACCTGTACTATATACCTGTACTGATCATGTAAATGTACCACACAAAAAGAAACGCAACTGTAATCCACCCAACAAATGTACCATGATGTAAATGTAAAACCCATGTGATGAACTTGAATGCAACTTGCATGTTCACTGGAGTTCAGAAGAATGAGAGGGGACCTCATAGAAACGTTTAAAATTCTGATGGGTTCAGACAGGTTAGATGCAGGAAGAATGTTCCCAATGTTGGGGAAGTCCAGAACCAGGGGTCACAGTCTAAGGATAAGGGGTAAGCCATTTAGGACCGAGATGAGGAGAAACTTCTTCACCCAGAGAGTGGTGAATCTGTGGAATTCTCTACCACAGAAAGTTGTTGAGGCCAATTCACTAAATATATTCAAAAAGGAGTTAGATGAAGTCCTTACTACTAGGGGGATCAAGGGGTATGGCGAGAAAGCAGGAATGGGGTACTGAAGTTGTATGTTCAGCCATGAACATCATTGAATGGCAGTGCAGGCTCGAAGGGCCGAATGGCCTACTCCTGCACCTATTTTCTACGTTTCTATGTTTCTATGTAACGGGCCATTAGCATGATCTCTGTGTGGGGGGGGCGGGGGGGAGAATGGAGTAGTCATGGACTCACAACCAGAAACCACTGGGACCTCCACTGGCAACAAGTCCCACTACCAACCCACCCATAGTGTGCAGGGCCCAGTATAAATGGCTGCCCACCATGTTTGTGCCTCACTCTGGAGTTACAATAAATGGGACTAAGGTCCCAAAGCTCAAGTACAATACTAGACCTCGTGGAGTCATTCATAAGAGTATTAAAGAGGAGACTAGAACTAGAGGGCATGATCTTAGAATAAGGGGCCGCCCATTTAAAACAGAGATGAAGAGGAATTTCATCTCTCAGAGAGTTGTAAATCTGTGGAATACTCTGCCGCAGAGAGCTGTGGAAGCTGAGACATTGAATAAATTTAAGATGGAGATACAGATTTTTGAGCGATAAGGGAATAAAGGGTTATGGAGAGTGGGCGGGGAAGTGGAGCTGAGTCCAGGATCAGATCAGCCATGATCTTATTAAATGTGGATCAGGCTCGAGGGGCCAGGTGGCCGACTCCGGCTCCTATTTCTTATGTTCTTATGTTCACCCTTTTAACACATTGCAGGATGAGAGCTATGATTGTAATTGTGACATTTCCAGTCTCATCCTGACTTTCCGGGGTACAGAATGTTTTACTAAGAGCACTTGAGTCACTTCTCGTAGACATTGTTAATAATGCCATTAAATTACTTAATGTATTGCAACACTCTTCCTGCTTTACAAAATTTGCAGACCTCTTCTTCTGCTCCAATATAAAGCTGTGTTCATGTCATTAAACCTCACAGCAACCATTGAGTTGCTATCTTTGTGTACACCACGCTGTCTGGTCACAAAAATCATTGTACAAACTTACAGACGGACAGCAAACACAGAATAACTTTTCAGAAGGTATGTATGTATTTTTTTCAATAGTTTAATAGCATAGTGGTTATGTTACTCGACTAGTAATGCAGAGGTCTGGACTAATGATCAGGAGATATGGGAGCCGGAATTCAGCCTCCCGAAAAGGCCAGAAAGCGGGGGCCAAGCGGTAGACTCGAGCGGCCGCTGATTTGCGGTAGAATGGCCGCCGCCAACAAAATTCACATCGGGGGTTGTTCCAGCGGTCCCCACTTGGGCCCTGCTGCTGCCAACTTCTCCGAGGTGTGTAATTAAAGTGCGCACCGCTGATCTCCCGCACCTCGATATAAATTCACCCCCAAAAATCTTCGTACCCGCCACGCGGGACCCGACAGCTTGTTCTGTCGGTGCGCTGTGTTTTCAGTGAGTGCGGCAAGGCTGTGCGCCGCTCATTCACAGGGAGCCACACTGCCTCGGCCACTGTCAGGTCGGGCCAACAATGATGCTCCTTGGTTCGGCCGGGCTGCCAACAGGCAGCATGGCACCCCCTCTTGGGCGCCAGGCCGCTGGCCTAAACAAAACCCTCCCCGGTGGCCCAGTGGAATGAAGCTTAAAAATGCCGAAGGCTCTCCCCTTTAAGTGAAGGGAGAGCATGGTGACACACACGCGTCATGACATCATCAGCACCAGGCTGATGACTGACAGCGACGGAGACTCCATCCCGCCTTCACTTCCACCCCTCTAGAGTGCTCACTGCCTTCACTTCCACCCCTCTAGAGTGCTCACTGCCTTCACTTCCACCCCTCTAGAGTGCTCACTGCCTTCACTTCCGCCCCTCTAAAGTGCTCACTGCCTTCACTTCCACCCCTCTAGAGTGCTCACTGCCTTCACTTCCACCCCTCTAGAGTGCTCACTGCCTTCACTTCCACCCTCTAGAGTGCTCTCTGCCTTCACTTCCACCCCTCTAGAGTGCTCACTGCCTTCACTTCCACCCCTCTAGAGTGCTCACTTCCTTCACTTCCACCCCTCTAGAGTGCTCACTGCCTTCACTTCCACCCCTCTAGAGTGCTCACTGCCTTCACTTCCACCCCTCTAGAATGCTCACTGCCTTCACTTCCACCCCTCTGGAGTGCTCACTGCCTTCACTTCCACCCCTCTAGAGTGCTCACTGCCGTCACTTCCACCCCTCTCGAGTGCTCACTGCCTTCACTTCCACCCCTCTAGAGTGCTCACTGCCTTCACTTCCACCCCTCTAGAATGCTCACTGCCTTCACTTCCACCCCTCTAGAGGGCTCACTGCCGTCACTTCCACCCCTCTCGAGTGCTCACTGCCTTCACTTCCACCCCTCTAGTGTGCTCACTGCCTTCACTTCCACCCCTCTCGAGTGCTCACTGCCTTCACTTCCACCCCTCTCGAGTGCTCACTGCCTTCACTTCCGCCCCTCTAGAGTGCTCACTGCCTTCACTTCCACCCCTCTTGAGTGCTCACTGCCTTCACTTCTGCCCCTCTCGAGTGCTCACTGCCTTCACTTCCACCCCTCTTGAGTGCTCACTGCCTTCACTTCTGCCCCTCGAGAGTGCTCACTGCCTTCACTTCCACCCCTCTCGAGTGCTCACTGCCTTCACTTCCACCCCTCGAGAGTGCTCACTGCCTTCACTTCCGCCCCTCTAGAGTGCTCACTGCCACACTTCCACCCCTCTAGAGTGCTCACTGCCTTCACTTCCACCCCTCTAGAGTGCTCACTGCCTTCACTTCCACCCCTCTAGAGTGCTCACTGCCTTCACTTCCGCCCGTCTAGAGTGCTCACTGCCTTCACTTCCACCCCTCTAGAATGCTCACTGCCTTCACTTCCACCCCTCTAGAGTGCACACTGTCTTCACTTCCATCCCTCTCGAGTGCTCACTGCCTTCACTTCCACCCCTCTAGAGTGCTCACTGCCTTCACTTCCACCCCTCTAGAGTGCTCACTGCCTTCACTTCCACCCCTCTAGAGTGCTCACTGCCTTCACTTCCACCCCTCTAGAGTGCTCACTGCCTTCACTTCCACCCCTCTAGAGTGCTCACTGCCTTCACTTCCACCCCTCTAGAGTGCTCACTGCCTACATTTCCACCCCTCTAGAGTGCTCACTGCCTTCACTTCCACCCCTCTAGAGTGCTCACTGCCTTCACTTCCACCCCTCTAGAGTGCTCACTGCCTTCACTTCCGCCCCTCTAGAGTGCTCACTGCCTTCACTTCCACCTCTCTAGAGTGCTCACTGCCTTCACTTCCACCCCTCTAGTGTGCTCACTGCCTTCACTTCCACCCCTCTAGAATGCTCGCTGCCTTCACTTCCACCCCTCTAGAGTGCTCACTGCCTTCACTTCCACCCCTCTAGAGTGCTCACTGCCTTCACTTCCACCCCTCTTGAGTGCTCACTGCCTTCACTTCCACCCCTCTAGAGTGCTCACTGCCTTCACTTCCACCCCTCCAGAGTGCTCACTGCCTTCACTTCCACCCCTCTAGAGTGCTCACTGCCTTCACTTCCACCCCTCTAGTGTGCTCACTGCCTTCACTTCCACCCCTCCAGAGTGCTCACTGCCTTCACTTCCACCCCTCCAGAGTGCTCACTGCCTTCACTTCCACCCCTCTAGAGTGCTCACTGCCTTCACTTCCACCCCTCCAGAGTGCTCACTGCCTTCACTTCCACCCCTCTAGTGTGCTCACTGCCTTCACTTCCACCCCTCTAGTGTGCTCACTGCCTTCACTTCCACCCCTCTAGAGTGCTCACTGCCTTCACTTCCACCCCTCTTGAGTGCTCACTGCCTTCACTTCCACCCCTCTAGAGTGCTCACTGCCTTCACTTCCACCCCTCCAGAGTGCTCACTGCCTTCACTTCCACCCCTCTAGAGTGCTCACTGCCTTCACTTCCACCCCTCTAGAGTGCTCTCTGCCTTCACTTCCGCCCCTCTAGAATGCTCACTTCCTTCACTTCCACCCCTCTAGAGTGCTCACTGCCTTCACTTCCACCCCTCTAGAGTGCTCTCTGCCTTCACTTCCGCCCCTCTAGAATGCTCACTGCCTTCACTTCCACCCCTCTAGAGTGCTCACTGCCTTCACTTCCACCCCTCTAGAGTGCTCACTGCCTTCACTTCCACCCCTCTAGAGTGCTCACTGTCACACTTCCACCCCTCTAGAGTGCTCACTGCCTTCACTTCCACCCCTCTAGAGTGCTCACTGCCTTCACTTCCGCCCCTCTAGAGTGCTCACTGCCTTCACTTCCGCCCCTCTAGAATGCTCACTTCCTTCACTTCCACCCCTCTAGAATGCTCACTTCCTTCACTTCCACCCCTCTAGAGTGCTCACTGCCTTCACTTCCACCCCTCTAGAGTGCTCACTGCCACACTTCCACCCCTCTAGAGTGCTCACTGCCTTCACTTCCGCCCCTCTAGAGTGCTCACTGCCTTCACTTCCACCCCTCTAGAGTGCTCACTGCCTTCACTTCCACCCCTCTAGAATGCTCACTTCCTTCACTTCCACCCCTCTAGAGTGCTCACTGCCTTCACTTCCACCCCTCTAGAGTGCTCACTGCCTTCACTTCCACCCCTCTAGAGTGCTCACTGCCACACTTCTGCCCCCATTCTGACCGACTTCTACCCGCTCCAAAAAAATTGCCAAAGAACTGAATTTCACGAAAGATGCCACCTCATCCACAGCAGCGGAAAAAACACTCCCAAGAGCGGTTCGTGCAGACCTGAATTTTAGCCCCATGTAGTTTAAATCCTCCCATGGCAGCTGGGAATTTAAATTCAGTTAAATAAGTAAAAATCTGGAAAAAAGCCAGTGTCAGTAATGGTGACCATGAAACTACCGGATTGTCGTAAAAACCCATCTGGTTCACTAATGTCCTTTAGAGAAGGCAATCTTCTGCCCTTACCCAGTCTGGCCTATATGTGACTCCAGACCTACAGTAATGTGGTTGACTTTTAACTGCCCTCTGACATGGCCCAGAAAACCGTTCAGTTGTATTCAAGAAGGCAGCTCACCACCACCTTATCAAGGGCAATCAGGGGTGGGCAATAAATGCCGACCTTGCCAGCAATGCCCACATCCTTTGAATGAGGTAATATAAAGACCATGAGATGAAGGGATTGTAATATGAAGAAAGGTTGAGAAGGTTGGATCGATACTCATTGGATTTTAGAAGAATGAGAGGTGATCTTATTGAAACATATTATTGAGGGGGTTGACAGTTTGGATGCAGAGAGGATGAATCTAGAACGAGGGGGCATTGTCTCAGAATAAGGAGTCGCCCATTTAAAACAGAAATGAGGAGGAATTTCTTCTCTCAATGGGTCGTGAATCTTTGGACTTCTCTACCCCAGAGAGCTGTGGAGGCTGGGTCACTGAATAATTTTAAGTGGAGTTAGATAGGTTTTAAAAGGATAAGGGAGTCAAGGGTTATGGGAGCGGGTGGGGAAGTGGAGTTGACGTCAAGATCAGATCAGTCATGATGGCCTAGTCCTGCTCCTATTTCTTATGTTCTCATGTTAGAACATAATATAAGAAATGTAAAGCAGAATATCCTACTGCTAAAGTTCAGCTGTAACTAACTTTATGGGGATGTCCAGTTAAAACCCCATGAATGTTTTTTGCCAGGATTTTAATCTGGACACCGTCAGATGATTTGTGGTAAATTTTGAATTTAATTTATGTGTGCCAGAAACTGTGATTTGCATATTAGTGTCTTTATGCAGCGAAGGTTCACCAGACTGATTCCCGGGATGGTGGGACTGACATATCAAGAACGACTGGATCAACTGGGCTTGTATTCACTGGAGTTCAGAAGAATGAGAGGGGATCTCATAGAAACGTTTAAAATTCTGACGGGTTTGGACAGGTTAGATGCAGGAAGAATGTTCCCAATGTTGGGGAAGTCCAGAACCAGGGGTCACAGTCTAAGGATAAGGGGTAAGCCATTTAGGACCGAGATGAGGAGAAACATCTTCACCCAGAGAGTGGTGAACCTGTGGAATTCTCTACCACAGAAAGTTGTTGAGGCCAATTCATTAAAAATATTCAAAAAGGAGTTAGATGTAGTCCTTACTACTAGGGGGAATCAAGGGGTATGGCGAGAAAGCAGGAATGGGGTACTGAAGTTGCATGTTCAGCCATGAACTCATTGAATGGTGGTGCAGGCTAGAAGGGCCGAATGGCCTACTCCTGCACCTATTTTCTATGTTTCTATATTTCTAAGTTATGACACATTCAAGTAGAGGCTTGACTTATTCATGAGGACGAAGGGAATAGAGGGATATGGGGCTGCAGGGTGGGAAGAGGTCATTAGTGTAGGTGGAGCTTTGTGTGGTGTACAAATAGCTTGTTTCTGAGCTATAGATTCAATGTGTGTAACAATATTCAGTCTGCTGTGAATGTGTTTGTGCCACAACAGCAGTGGCACCTCAAGCAGCAATGTGACCACCTCTGCAGTCTGCTTGCTGAGGGAGGGTAGTATTGTTATATGAAGCAGGAGGTAACCGAACAGGGGGAACAAATGTGGGTGTGAGAATGATGGCACAGGAATAGAAGGAGGATGCTGATTTGATTGTGAGGGTACCGGGTGGCATGGAGCAGTTGTACGATCCTGGAGAGAGAGGTGTTCTTATTCTTTGTTAGTGAAACAGGAGGTTTCCGCAGTCGTCCAGGGGGCTTGTGTTATTTGCCTTTGTCTGATGTTGCTGAAGAAGGGGATGGGGGGATGGCACAGTACTGAATGCTGCTGACATTACTAAGTGTAAAGGGCTGACAGTATTCTGCAATAAGCTATGAAGAAGCAAAATCATGTTTTTTCATTCAAAAAGCCAAAAATAAAGACCAGCCAGTTCTTTATGACAGGTGGTACTGAAACAGCAGCTCGGAACCTGCAGCGCCAGGCTTTTCTGGGAACTGTTTGCCCCTGAACTGCATTCCACGCAGAAATTTGAGTGCCCAGGTTCCTGACACTCATTTGTAGGCAGTCCACATTGCTGTGCTCTCTTCAAGCACATGAAGGTTCAACTACCTGAAAAGCCATACTGGAAGCCCTGCTGCAATGTCTTCCCAGTGCAAAATAAGCACACAAGATTAGTGCCCATTAGTGCCTGGAAGAGCGGCTGCTTTTCAGGTCGGTGCTAACTCATGCCTGCAACCCAATCCTTGTAGACACCTAACCCCTGACTTTTGGGTGACACAGGAGGTAGCGGAATGCACTGCTGGTCACCCATTTAAATTTGACAGGAGAGTTGTGGGGTGCCAAACACACATCCCGATGCACCGCGCTGGATTGACCGGGCCGGGGCAGTCACCAGCAAGGTGAGTTGCATGGGGCGGAAGGTCACAATCGCAAAGGGTGAGGGTCCTGGCTCTTGGGGCGACTGTGGCCCAGATTACTTTTATGAGCCCCAGAGGAAAGATCCTGCTCGGCTTGAGTCCACAAAAATAATTCAGGACTTATCTTTGGCAGGCCGCTTTCATTCCATCACTGGTGGAACTAGTCAGAGCTTGCATTGCTAACGCTCCGACCAGTTAAAAGAAAGACTTGTATTTCTATAGCGCCTTTCATGACCACCGGACATCTCAAAGTGCTTTACAGCCAATGAAGTACTTTTGAAGTGTAGTCACCTTTGTAATGTAGGAAACGCGGTAGCCAATTTGCGCACAGCAAGCTCCCACAAAAAGCAATGTGATAATAACCAGTTAATTTGTTTTTTTAATGTTGATTGAGGGATAAATATTGGCCAGGAAACCGGGGATAATTCCCCTGCTCTTCATCGAAGTAGTGCCATACGATCTTTTACGTCCACTTGAAAGAGCAAACGGGGTCTCAGTTTTACATCTCATCTGAAAGACGGCACCTCCGCCAATGCAGCTCTCCCACAATACTGCACTGGAGTGTCAGCCTAGATGTCTTTACTCTCATACTCAAATCTTCTTGTAATTAAGGCCATTTGCTCTCTTAACTGCTTGCTGTACCTGCAGGTTAACTTTCAGTGACTGGTGTACAAGGACACCCAGGTCCTTCTGAACACCAATATTTCCCAATCTCTCACCGTTTAAACAATAGATTGCTTTTCTATTTTACTGACCAAAGTGTATAACTTCACATTTCTTCACATTATATTCCAATTTCCACATTCTTGCCCACTCACTCGGCATCTATATATTTCCCCTTGAAGCTTCTTTGCATCCTCCTCACAACTTATATTCCCACCTAGCTTTAATGCAGCGAGATGTTAAGATCTGGGATGCACTGCCTGAAAGCAGATTCAATAGGGAGTTGGATATATACTTGAAAGAGGAAAATGTGCAGGGTTATGGGGAAGAGCAGGGGAGTGGGACTAATTGTAGAGCTCTTACAAAGAGTCTGCACAGGCACGATGGGCCATATAGCCTCCTGTGCTGTAATATTCTATGTGCCATGTATGTAGACCATGTATACTAACTGTATAGTCACATAAGGTGTGCCACCAGGGGACACTGTGGTGGGAGACCCGAGGGTCACCTGCATAGGTGTGCAGGGCCCACCATGTTTGTGCCTCACTCTGGAGTTACAATAAATGGGACTAAGGTCACAACAGCTCAAGTACAATACTGGACCTCGTGGTGTCATTCATAAGAGTATTAAGGACATAACACTATGATCCTGAAGAATGAGAAGGAAGTTGGGTTGTAAAGGGTAGGGTGATGTGATTGGTAAGGGATACATGGAAACGATTGGAGATGGAATTGCTTGTGATCAAGAATGTGAAAGTAGAGAGGCCATGTGAGATGACAAGGTCGAGTCAGGTCAACGAAAATGCCAGGACCATATTTCTTTGCAATTTAATTGATGGGCAGTTCTGTAGCCAGTAGCATCTTATTGAGGGCTTATTCTTGGCTGCCTGCACTCAGATCACCAGTCAGAGGTCTCTGCGGAAGTATATCACTATAAGTAGAGACTGTGTTTCAAAAGTCAATTTTATGCTACGGGTTAGTGCCGGAGTTGCATCTTGTTGTTGAGCCACGGTCCAGCAGAGTGCTAACAATTATGAAGTGTTTTTTTAAATACAGGTGCGTTGGTTACCTTTTTGTTTTACGCAGGCAAATCGTGTTAACATCAATGATAAGCAATGGGAACTGTGTATTCCAGTTAGCCAGAGTACAGTGGCAAAGGTTTCTGTTCAACCCATGTTCTCACTACATTTTCATAAATATTGGATAAAAAAAAGCACACTCTGGTTTATAGAGGACATGACAGTAGTAGGAGACATTAGGATTAATAGCTGATCAGAGAGGTAGGTTTTAAGGAGTGACTTAAAAGGGCTGAGAGAGTTCGATCAGTTTCGGAATTCCTGAGCTATAGGCTTTGACAGCTGAAGGCACACCTTCTAATGGTGGGGTGAAGGAAGTTGGGGAGGCCAGAACTGGATGAACAGAACTCGAGAAACATCAAATGATTGTCTCAAAATTATTAGCTTCAGTGAATCCAGTGCAAATAAGTCTTCAATATTTACTGTCTTTGCATGATATAGCAATACAAATCTAATACTGCAACTTAAGATTATTCTCGTTCACTGACCTACTCTTTGTTTCTTTCAGAAAATGGTTATCCACAGGTTCCAATTTGATGATAATGACTTTGGTGATATTTTTGAAAACTACACATATTCTGATAACTACTTTATTGACCCAGACACGGCTCCCTGTACACCCATAGTAAAGGAGTCAATCAACACAGCAATTGCTGTTGTCTACAGCCTGGTGTGTTTCCTCGCTGTGACAGGGAACATGCTCGTGATGGTTGTCATACTTTACAATCGACGCACAATATCGTCCACAGACATCTACCTGCTTCACCTGACCGTAGCCGATCTGCTCTTTGCCGTGACCTTCCCCTTTTGGGCAGTGGATGCCATATCTGGGTGGGTGTTTGGTGATGCCATGTGTAAGATTATCAGCATGTTACAGGAAGTTAACTTTTACAGTGGCATTCTGTTGCTGGCTTGTATCAGTATCGACCGCTATCTGGCCATTGTCTACTCTGCACAGTCCCACAAGCAGAAAAGACCATTTCTAATCAAGCTGGTCTGTGCTGTTGTTTGGGTGCTGGCCATTGCTCTGTCTTTACCTATTCTGTACAAGGGCAAATACGTATATTCCGGCAGAATCATGTGTTATGAGATACTCGACGGTGAATCAGCTGAAACGTGGAGAGTAGCCACCAGGTTTTTGCGGCACTCTATTGGGTTCCTCATCCCGCTGGCTGTCATGATCTTCTGCTACAGCGTGACGATCCATAGACTGCGTCAAACAAAGGGATTCCAGAAACAGAAAGCCATGAAGGTCATCATAGCGGTGGTGCTGGCTTTTCTCATTTGTTGGCTGCCGTACAATATTACTGTGTTGATCGACACGCTGATGAGGAGCAAACTCATTGATGAGAGTTGTGACATGCGGAATCATATCGACATAGCTCTGTTTGCAACCCAAATTTTGGGAATCCTGCACAGCTGCATTAACCCAATCTTATACGCCTTCATTGGCGTGAAATTTAGGAAGAACCTGGTCAAAATCCTGGTTAAGAAAGGAATCATTAAGCAAACCATCATGTCACAGTTCAGGAAATCTGTATCCTCCATCTCTGAATCTGGACTTCTTTCAACCAGCATATACGTTGCTTATGATGGAGATGTTCGGACCAGTCAGTAAGGCAGCAGATAGAAAACATGATGGAATTGATAAACAAAGTTCCTAAGAACTAAAACATTGAGTAACAATGCTGCGCAGATTTCAGTTCTGAACACAGGAACTAAGCAGTTTCCAGATGGTGCAATTTGTTGGTATCCAGCGTACAATTGTCAGAAAATAAGGCTTGAGTTTTTTCCAGTATGCTACATTGGTTCAGATTACATAGGGGCTTTGCACCCAATAATAAGGCATGCCAACCCTCACATTATTAGCCAGATAATGTTCTGATTGCTTACACTCTGAGCACAGACTATGCTTTGCTGCTTCCAAATGATACCCGTATGGCTCAGTATTACAGATTAGCCACAAGGATCACTCGTTTCACAGTTTCTACCCTGCACGGAATGGAATTGAATTGAACACAGCAGTGAAGCTGTGGGCCATTTCTTCAGTCACACCATTCTCAGGACTGACCTTGTTTCACCTTTATTTTGGGGCATAAAAACAGAAAATGCTACAAGTCTCAGCGGGTCAGGCGGCGTCTGTGGAGAGAAAGCAGAGTTAACATTTCGGGTCGATGACCCTTCGACCTGATTCCAGCATCCGCAGTATTTTGCTTTTTTGGGGCAGACAGGTTGCCCCAGGATATTTGCATTTATTGAGAATGAAACCCTCCAGCAACAGTGTCCTTACAATGAGCGCCTCCTCTACTCTTGACAGGAGCTTTGCTCAGTTTTGCTGGAGAGCGCTCAAACAGGGCCAAGTCTGAAACAACTGTTTAACTTTGAAACTCTTTCAACAGACCAATGTCCTTCAGCCTATGTTACTCACTCCTCACAAGTCCTAGTCAGCATTAGGTCTCAGCATTACTTATCTTGGCATTATCTCTGGGGGTTAAAGGGGCAGTAAGTAGTAGAACAATGTACTCTTACCTCTCGCTCTCCGACGGTCTTGCAGCAGCTGGCTGAAGGCCTCAATGGTGGCGGTCAAAAGCACAGCTGCACTCTGATTAGCTGCCAGATCGTCAGACGTTAAGGCTCAGCCAGAGAGTGGTCCTAGATCTGGAGTGCACACGGGCTATGAAAATCATAGAAACTGGCTCCACTCAGGTAGGTGCATGGCAGCAGTCAGGCAGCCGTGGGAGGAAGGTCTAACCTGTTGAGTCAAGTACAAGAAATTAGATTTGCTAGGATACAGCGCAGATTCACCAGAATTATATCAGGGCTTATAGGGATAAATTATGAGGACAGGTTGCAATAACTTGGCTTGTATTCGCTTGAGTTTAGAAAGTTGAGAGCTTATCTGCATTTGGAAAGACAAGGATTAATTGGGGACAGTCAGCACGGATTTGTTAAGGGAAGATCGTGTTTGACTAACCTGATTGAATTTTTTGAGGAGGTAACCAAGAGGCTTGATGAGGGTAGTGTGTACGATGTAGTATATATGGACTTTAGCAAGGCTTTTGATAAGGCCCCACATGGTAGACTGGTCATGAAGGTTAAAGCCCATAGGATCCAGGGCAAAGTGGCAAGTTGGATCAAAAATTGGCTTGGAGGTAGGAAGCAAAGGACATGATTGATGGATGTTTTTGTGACTGGAAGGATGTTTCCAGTGGGGTTCCGCAGGGCTCAGTACTGGGTCCCTTGCTTTTTGTGGTATATATCAACGATTTTAGATTTGAATATAGGGAGGATGATTAAGAAGTTTGCAGACGACACTAAAATTGGCTGTGTGGTTGATAATGAAGAGGAAAATCATAAACATAAGAACATAACATAAGAATTAGGAACAGGAGTAGGCCATCTAGCCCCTCGAGCCTGCTCCACCATTCAACAAGATCATGGCTGATCTGGCCGTGGACTCAGCTCCACTTACCCGCCCGCTCCCCGTAACCCTTAATTCCCTTATTGGTTAAAAATCTATCTATCTGTGATTTGAATACATTCAATGAGCTAGCCTCAACTGCTTCCTTGGGCTGCAGGAGGATATCAATCTGCTGGTCAGGTGGGCATAGCAGTGGTAAATGGAATTTAATTCAGAGAAGTGTGAGGTGATGCACTTTGGGAGGGCTAATAAGGAAAGGGTAGACACATTAAGCGGTAGGCCACTTAATAGTGTAGATGACTAAGCGGACCTTGGAGTGCTTGTCCACAGATCCCTGAAAGTAGCAGGCCGGTGGATAAGGTGGTTAAGAAGGCATATGGAATGCTTGCCTTTATTGACCGAGGCATAGAATATAAGAGCAGGGAGGTTATGCTTAAATTGTATGATACTTTGGTTAGGCCACAGCTGGAGTACTGCGTGCAGTTCTGGTCGCTGTATTATAGGAAGGACGTGATTGCACTAGAGAGGGTGCAGAGGAGATTTACTAGGATGCTGCCTGGAATGGAGAATCTTAGTTATGAGGACAGATTGGATAGGCTGGGTTTGTTCTCATTGGAACAGAGGAGGTTGAGAGGAGACCTCATCGATTTCTACAAAATATTGAGGGGCCTGGACATAGTGGATAGTAAGGGCCTATTTCCATTGGTCTATTACGAGGGGGCATAGTTTTAAGGTGGTTGCTGGATGACCCTTTGTTGGACGGCGCAGATATAATGGTAAGTACTGCAGGGAATAGAATACGGCCAGGGTGATCTCCTGGACTAGTGTCGATCGTTTGGATGGGTCGGAGAGGAATTTTCCCAGATTTTTTCTCCCTAAATTGGCCTGGGTTTTTATCTGGTTTTTGCCTCTCCCAGGAGATCACATGGCTCTGGTTGGAATGGAGTGTAGAATGTTTCAGTATAAGGGGTGTCGCAGTTGTGTGAGGCGGACTGGTTGGGCTGGGTGCTCTTTGCCTTTCTGTCATTGTTCATGGGTTTATATGTAACCTTCAGGGCTGCTGACCGAGGGCCGTGTGGCTCTTTGTCGGCCGGAGCGGACACGATGGGCCGGAATGGCCTCCTTCTGCGCTGTAAATTTCTATGTTTCTAAGTGTTTAAAATGATAAAGGCATTGAGCACCTTATCCACCTGGCCTGCTACTTTCAGGGATCTGTGGATATTTGATAGGGTGTATACAGAGAGAAACTATTTCCTCGACTGCGGGGGATCCAGGACATGATCTTAAAATTAGAGCCATGCCGTTCAGGACTGAAATGAGGAAGGACTTTTTCACATAAAAGATGGTGTAAATCAGGAACTTGCTCGCCACAAAATGTTGTGGAAGCTGGGGGTCAATTGAATGTTTTAAGACGGAGATCGATAGATTGATTTTGAGTAAGGATATCAAGGGATATGGATCAAAGGCGGGTAAATGGAGTTGAGGTACAGATCAGCCAGGATCTAACTGAATAGTGGAACCAGACTCGAGCGGCTGAATGGCCTACTACTGTTCCTATGATATATATTTGTTATCTTACTATTCTGTGAGATATAAATGATGTCATGCGACTGCCCGGCCCAGAAATTGGCACAGTCCCGGCCGACAAGGCCATCAAGACCTCGCTCTGTCAAGCCCGTGTGGTGGCTGGTGTGCAACGGTCACCCCACGTTAAACAATCCACACACAGGGATCTTCCACCCTTCAGGATGGAGTTCGGGATCTGGAATATTAGGTCCTTCATTGAAACACCTGGGAACTCATCCCTTTTTGGTGTGGAAGCAAGTCATCCTCGCTTCGAGGGACTGCTTATGATGATGATGATGATATCACTGTATTATATCACTGTTAGATTATTTGCTTATTCATTGTTTATTTAATAAATTCACTTCATGTTTATACTTTAAACAAGCACTACTGTGAGTCTCTATTTACTTTTGAAGACTGCATGAAAATCTTATGTCAGCATGTCCCAAACAGAGTTTACAATTCATTAACTCAGCACTGTTACTGAATCCTTTCTTCATGATCCAAGCAAAGATAGAGAGGATTATATTGTGGAAAGGCGCTAACTGGGTGCTATGCTAATATAACTTTCCTGTTTAAACGTCCGGCTAATTGGTGATTGCCATGATTTAAACGTGCCGGGAAGCGATGAAACGGAGACCCGCACGTTTAGCATTCAAGTGCTGATTAGGAGCAATTTTCCTGGCGTGGTATAGGTAGCCTCCACACACACACTTCCACAGAAGGTGTGGTGGGCGCTGGCTGACACACAATGGCACGTAAATTGAACTCATTGAATGGCGGTGCAGGCTAGAAGGGCTGAATGGCCTGCTCCTGCACCTATTTTCTATTAGGATGGCTCAGGAAGTGGGGGAGAGGGCTCACAGCGTAAGAGGGATGACCTGTACCTGCAGGGGGGAAGGGGGCCACAGAGGCAAATAATGTAGCGGATGTGGGAGAGATCCGCCGAGGGGGTTACAGCCAGGAGCACTGTCCCTAGGACATGGCTCCAGTGCTGCAAAGAAATTGACGATTTGGCACGAGTGGTCAAGGTAAGATTCCATCTCACAAGCACACTTCTCAATAACTGCACCACCACCAGCATCACAACCTCAACACACTGCCTCCATCATCTAACTGTACACTGACATTCACATACCCCACACAGGCACTACTGACACCTCAGGCACATCTCACAGCTCTTCAACCATGTGAGGCATCACACACACACACACACAAACACACCTGCCAATACACTCATTCACAATCACCATTCCTTCTCTTCCAGGACAAAATGTCAGATAACAGGTGCTAGCAGTACCTGACTGTGAGAGGGGGAGCACGACTCCATCAGGTCACTCCCCTTGAGGCGGCAGTGCTGGCAGTGAGGAGAGGCAGACACCCATCATCATAGGCCGTCCCTCGGAATCAAGGAAGACTTGCTTCCACTCCCAAAGTGAGTTCTTTGACGGCTGAACAGTCCGATACGAGAGCCACAGACCCTGTCACAGGTGGGACAGACATTCGTCGAGGGAAGGGGTGGGTGGGGCTGGTTTGCCGCACGCTCCTTCCGCTTGACCTCTTCACGCTCTTTGCGTTGTGATTCTTTCTCCACCTCGGGCGGTCTGCGGCCAGGGTCTCCCAGGTGTCACACTTTACCAGGGAGGCTTTGAGGGTGGTCCTTATCACGTTTCCGCTGTCCTCCTTTGGCTCGTTTACCATGAGGGAGCTCCGCATAAAACATTTGTTTAGGGAGCCTCGTATCTGGCATGTGAACTATGTGGCCTGCCCAGTGAAGCTGATCGAGTGTGGTCAATGCTTCAATACTGGGGATGTTGGCCTGGGCGAAGACACTGATGTTGATCTGTCCTCCCAGGGGATTTGCAGGATCTTGCGGAGACATCGTTGGTGATATATCTACAGGACTTGAGGTGCCTTCTATACATCGTCCATGCCTCTGATCCATACAGGAGGGCGGGTATTACTACAGCCCTGTAGACCATGAGCCTGGTGATAGATTGGAGAGCCTGGTCTTCGAACACTCTTTTTCTCAGACGGCCGAAGGCTGCACGGGAGGTGATGTTGAATCTCCACATCAATGTCTGCTTTTGTTGATGAGGCTTTCGAGATATGGGAAATGATCCACATTGTCGAGGGCCGTGTTGTGGATCTTGATGACTGGGGGGCAGTGCTGTGCGGCTGGGACAGGCTGGTGCAGGACCTTTGTCTTATGGATGTTTAGCGTAAGGCCCATGCTTTCATATGCCTCAGTGAATACATTGACCATATCCTAGAGTTCAGCTCAGAATGTGCACAGACGCAGGCAGCGTCCGCGTACTGAAGCTCAACAACAGAGGTTGGGGTGACCTTGGACCTGGCCCGGAGGTGGCGTAGGTTAAACAGCTTCCCACTGGTTCTGTAGTTTAGTTGCCACAGGCAACACAAGGAATATATTGCCGAGAGGTATGTGGTCACTCCAGTTTCCTTACATATTCACAATTATTTCTGATTGTGAATCCCCCAAATCTTTCATCACTCACAAACTCCATATGGTCTCCTCATACACATCCTTCTGTAGTGGCCACAGAACCCTAACCCTTCTAGCTTTATCATTGCAGGCTCGCAGGAGCAAAATCCACCTTACCCCGCAGAGGAAATGGAAGGGGAGGAAGAGCCTCATTGCCCCTGGAGGAAAAAGAGGAGGAGAGCAAGCCACCAGCATGGAGACTGGCACCACGTGTAACTTCAGGGCTAGGGTCGAACATGGATCATCAGAGTGACACACACCGGTCACGAGTGGGCAGCAGCCACACTGGGTGGAAGGGACACGACAGGTGCCACCTTGCTTGGGAGCATGGTCGCTTTAAGATGATGGGGCTGAAACTGCCGTCTCCTTAAGGCCTGTTACCACCGCATATCGGCGGCCACACTGCGGAGTGGAGTGGCCGCTGACTTTTGGTGGAATGACCGCTCTCGCCCAATTGCCCTCCCGAGGTTTCTCGGTGGTGACCCAATCCCCCCCTTACCGCTCCTCTGCTGCCGATCGATGTTAAACACGTCATCACCGTGTGCACCGCCGATCGAACCGCACCCCCCCGACGCCGACATTCCCTCGGAAAATCTTCGGCCCGCCCGGCAGTGCCAGAACAAGCTTTGCCCGGGTGGTCCAGCGATTCTGTGGTCTTCTGCAGTAGCGCTGTGGCTTACCTTAAAGGCCATGTCAGCCCAACAAATATACCCCTGGGTTCGGCCGGGCCGCCAACAGGCAACCTGACACCCCCCCCCCTTGGTCTTGGGTGCCAGGCCGCTGGCCCGGCCGAAACCCTCCCTGGCGGTCCAGTGGGCCCAAGTTTAAAAAGCGCTAAAGGTTCTCCCCCGACTTCTGCCCCTCTGTTGCTGTGTCCGCCGCGTTTTTGCCCCTCAGGTCACCGCACCCATTATGACCGACTTCCGGATGAAAACAAAAAAAAACAAACAGCGCAATTTCTCAAAAGAGCCGACCTCAACCGCAGCTGCAGTAAAAGACATCGAAACGGGGTGGGTGCCCCGTTTCATGCCTGGGGCAATTTGTACCCCGATAATTGAGAAGGACATAAGTATGACGAAAACATAAAAACATAAGAAATAGGAACAGGAGTAGGCCAGGCAACCCTCGAGCCTGCTCTGCCATTCAATACGATCATGGCTAATCCGAGCATGGACTCAGCTCCACCTCCCTGCCCGCTCCCCATAACCCCTTATCGTTCAAGAAACTGTCGACTTCTGTCTTAAATTTATTCAATGACCCGGCTTCCACAGCTCTCTGGGGCAGCGAATTCCACAGATTTACAACCCTCTGAGAGAAAAACTCCCTCCTCATCTCAGTTTTAAATGGGCAGCCCTTTATTCTAAGATCATGTCCCCTAGTTCTACTCTCCCCCATCAGTGGAAACATCCTCTCTGCATCCACCTTGTCAAGCCCCCTCATAATCTTATACGTTTCGATAAAATTACCTGAACTCCAATGAGTGGAGGCCCAACCTACTCAACCTTTCCTCATAACTCAACCCCCTCATCCCCGGAATCAACCGAGTGAACCTTCTCTGAACTGCCTCCAAAGCAAGTATATCTTTTCGTAAATATGGAAACCAAAACTGCACGCAGTACTCCAGGTGTGGCCTCACCAATACCCTGTATAACTGTAGCAAGACTTCCCTGCTTTTATACTCCATCCCCTTTGCAATAAAGGCCAAGATACCATTGGCCTTCCTGATCACTTGCTGTACCTGTATACTATCCTTTTGTGTTTCATGCACAAGTACCCCCAGGTCCCGCTGTACTGCAGCACTTTGCAATCTTTCTCCATTTAAATAATAACTTGCTCTTTGATTTTTTTCTGCCAAAGTGTAATGACTTCACGCTTTCCCACATTATACATCTGCCAAATGTTTGACCACTCACTCAGCCTGTCTATGTCCTTTTGCAGATTTTTTGTGTCCTCCTCACACATTGCTTTTCCTCCCATCTTTGTATCGTCAGCAAACTTGGCTACGTTACACTCAGTCCAGGGTAATAGATTGGGGAAAAGCTGATTTTGATGGGCTGAGAATAGAACTTGGGAAAATAAAATGGCAACAATTACGTGGCTAGACTGGAGAAGCTGGAGTTGTTCTCCTTGGAGCAGGGAGGATTGACGGGAGATTTGATCGAGGTTCAAAATCATGAGGGATCTGGACACAGTAGATGGAGAGATGGAGAGAAACTGTTTCCACTGGCAGAAGTGTGGAGAACCAGAGGACATGGATTTAAGGTGACTGGCAGAAGATCCAAAGGTGACAGGAGGAAAACGTTTTTACACTGCGAGTGGTTGGGTTCTGGAATGCTCTGCCTGAAAGGGTGATGGAGGCAGACTCAATTTTATCTTTCAAAAGGGAGTTGGATAAGTATCTGAAGGAAAAAGATTTGCAGGGCTACGGGGAAAGGGCGGGGGAGTGGGACTGGCTGAAAGTCGGAATGGGCTTGACGGGCGGAATGACTTTTTTCCATGCTGTAACCATTCTATGATTCGATGATCTCATGATTAGCAGATTGTGGAGCGTGTATCAAGTCACAGAGACAGAGAGTGCACGGCATTCTGAAAAGGGAGGGTGAACAGCCAGTTGTCGTGGTGCATATAGGTACCAACGATATAGGTAGAAAATGGGATGAGGTCCTACAAGACGAATTTAGGGAGCTAGGAGCTAAATTAAAAAGTAGGACCTCAAAAGTAGTCATCTCAGGATTGCTACCAATGCCACATGCTAGTCAGAGTAGGAATCGCAGGATTGCTCAGATGAATACGTGGCTTGAGGAGTGGTGCAGTAGGGAGGGATTCAAATCCCTGGGACCTAAGAACCAGTTCTGGGGAAGGTGGGACCAGACGGTCTGCACCTGGGCAGGACCGGAACCAATGTCCTAGGGGGAGTGTTTGCTAGTGCTGTTGGGGAGGAGTTAAACTAATATGGCAGGGGGATGGGAACCAATGCAGGGAGACAGAGGGAAACAAAAAGGAGATAAAAGCAAAGGACAGAAAGGAGATGAGTAAAAGTGGAGGGCAGAGAAACCCAAGGCAAAAAACAAAAAGGGCCACTGTACAGCAAAATTCTAAAGGGTCAAAGTGTAATAAAAAGACAAGCCTGAAGGCTCTGTGCCTCAATGCGAGGAGTATTCGGAATAAGGTGGACGAATTAACTGCTGATGTAATTGGCATCACAGAGCCATGGCTCCAGGGTGACCAAGGCTGGGAACTCAACATCCAGGGGTATTCAACATTTAGGAAGGATAGACAGAGAGGAAAAGGAGGTGGGGTGGCATTGCTGGTTAAAGAGGAAATTAATGCAATAGTAAGGAAGGACATTAGCCTGGATGATGTGGAATCGGTATGGGTGGAGCTACGGAATACCAAAGGGCAGAAAACACTAGTGGGAGTTGTGTACAGACCACTAAACATTAGTAGTAAGGTTGGGGACAGCATCAAACAAGAAAATAGGGATGCGTGCAATGAAGGTACAGCAGTTATCATGGGTGTCTTTAATCTACATACTGATTGGGCTAACCAAACTGTTAGCAATGTGATGCAGGAGGATTTCCTCGAGTGTATCAGGTTTTCTGTACCAATATGTCGAGGAACCAACCAGGGAGCTGGCCATTCTGGACTGGGTGATGTGTAATGAGAAAGGACTAATTAGCAATCTTGTTGTGCGAGATTCCATGGGCAAGAGTGACCATAACATGGTAGAATTCTTTATTAGGATGGAGAGTGACAGTTAATTCAGAGACTAGGGTCCTGAACTTAAGGAAAGGTAACTTCGACAGTTTGAGGCGTGAATTGGCTAAATTAGACTGGCAAATGATATTTAAAGGGTTGACGGTGGATAGGCAATGGCAAATATTTAAAGATCACATGAATGAACTACAGCAATTGTACATCCCTGTCTGGAGTAAAAATAAAACGGGGAAGGTGGCTCAACCGTGGCTAACAAGGGAAATTAAGGATAGTGTTAAATCCAAGGAAGAGGCATATAAATTGGCCAGAAAAAGCAGTAAACCTGAGGATTGGGAGAAATTTAGAATTCAGCAGAGGAGGACAAAGGGTTTAATTAAGAGGGGGAAAATAGAGTACGAGAAGAAGCTTGCCAGGAATATAAAAACTGACTGCAAACGTTTCTATAGATATGTGAAGAGAAAAAGATTAGTGAAGACAAATGTAGGTCCCTTGCAGTCGGATTCAGGTGAATTTATAATGGGGAACAAAGAAATGGCAGACCAATTGAACAAATACTTTGGTTCTGTCTTCACGAAGGAAGACACAAATAACCTTCCGCAAATACTCGGGGACTGAGGGTCTAGTGAGAAGGAGGAACTGAAGAATATCCTTATTAGGCGGGAAATTGTGTTTGGGAAATTGATGGGATTGAAGGCCGATAAATCCCGGGGCCTGATAGTCTGCATCCCAGAGTAATTAAGGAAGTGGCCCTAGAAACAGTGGATGCATTGGTGATCATTTTCCAACAGTCTATCGACTCTGGATCAGTTCTTATGGACAGGAGAGTAGCTAATGTAACACCACTTTTTACAAAGGGAGGGAGCGAGAAAGCGGGTAATTATAGACCGGTTAGCCTGACATCAGTAGTGGGGAAAATGTTGGAATCAATTATTAAAGATGAAATAGCAGCGCATTTGGAAAGCAGTGACAGGATTGGTCCAAGTCAGTATGGATTTATGAAAGGGAAATCATGCTTGACGAATCTTCTGGAATTTTTTGAGCATGTAACTAGTCGAGTGGACAAGGGAGAACCAGTGGATGTGGTGTATTTGGACTTTCAAAAGACTTTTGACAAGGTCCCACACAAGAGATTGGTGTGCAAAATCAAATCACATGGTATTGGGGGTAATATGCTGATGTGGATAGAGAACTGGTTGGCAGACAGGAAGCAGAGAGTCGGGATAAACGGGTTCTTTTCATAATGGCAGGCATTGACTAGTGGGGTGCCGCAGGGCTCAGTGCTGGGACCCCAGCTATTTACAATATACATTAATGATTTAGATGAAGGAATTGAGTGTATTATTTCCAAGTTTGCAGATGACACTAAGCTGGGTGGCGGTGTGAGCTGTGAGGAGGACGCTAAGAGGCTGCAGGGTGACTTGGATAGGTTAGGTGAGTGGGCAAATGCATGGCAGATGCAGCATAATGTGGATAAATGTGAGATTATCCACTTTGGGGGCAAAAACGCGAAGACAGAATATTATCTGAATGGCGGCAGATTAGGAAAAGGGGAGGTGCAACAAGACCTGGGTGTCATGGTTCATCAGTCATTGAAAGTGGGCATGCAGGTACAGCAGGCGGTTAAGAAGGCAAATGGTATGTTGGCCTTCATAGCTAGGGGATTTGAGTATAGGAGCAGGGAGGTCTTACTGCAGTTGTACAGGGCCTTAGTGAGGCCTCACCTGGAATATTGTGTTCAGTTTTGGTCTCCTAATCTGAGGAAGGACATTCTTGCTATTGAGGGAGTGCAGCCAAGGTTCACCAGACTGATTCCCGGGATGGCATGACTTACATATGAGGAGAGACTGGATCAACAGGGCCTTTATACACTGGAGTTTAGAGGATGAGAGGGAATCTCATAGAAACATACAAGATTCTGACGGGACGGGACAGGTTAGATGCGGGTAGATTGTTCCCGATGTTGGGGAAGTCCAGAACCAGGGGACACAGTCTTAGGATAAGGAGTAGGCCATTTAGGACAGATATGAGGAGAAACTTCTTCACTCAGAGAGTTGTTAACCTGTGGAATTCCCTACCGCAGAGAGTTGTTGATGCCAGTTCATTGGATATATTCAAGAGGGAGTTAGATATGGCCCTTATGGCTAAAGGGATCAAGGGGTATGGAGAGAAAGCAGGAAAGGGGTACTGAGGGAATTATCAGCCATGATCTTATTGAAAGCTGGTGCAGACTCGAAGGGCCGAATGGCCTACTCCTGCTCCTATTTTCTATGTTTCTATGTTTATACTTTTCACCCTGCTCAGAAAGCACCACCGCAACACATAAGAACTCCCCTTCTCTTCTAACTAGTGCCACACGGTCGTCACTTTTGTCATTTAATCATTCCTGCTCCCACCCTATCACAGGCCTCTCCCTCCTTATCTCCAACCACATCATGCAAATGTCCAGATGCTGAGCTAAGATGCAAATCTGTTTCCTGTAATCAGTGATGCCTTGTGTTCATTGTGTGAGTCACAGCAGATGTTGCAATTTTGCACAAAACTCGATGAAACAACAAAGTGTACAAGCTGTTACCGGAGAAGCTTCCAGGTAACAGAGGAAGCAAGGTGGCAAATTGTAGATCCAACTGACTATTTAACCTCAAATAGCCGCGTCCTTTTGTGCTTGTACTAAAAAAGAATTTATGAGACTAGAGACTTTAGTTTCTTTTCTCTTCAATGTCACAGTTCTCCTTTTCAACAAACACTAACAAGGATGTAGTCGACAACCTCCAGTACCTCTGCTCAGTGACATTATGTGTGACAAAAGCAAAATACTGTGGATGCTGGAAATCTAAAATAAAAACCGACAATGCTAAAAATACTCAGCAGGTCAGGCAGCGTCTGTGGAGCGAGAAACAGAGCCCCAGTCCATGGTGTTGTAGGTTTTTCACCGCCCCAGTCCATGGTGTTGTAGGTTTTTCACCGCCCCAGTCCATGGTGTTGTAGGTTTTTCTCCGCCTCAGTCCATGGTGTTGTAGGTTTTTCACCGCCCCAGTCCATGGTGTTGTAGGTTTTTCACCGCCCCAGTCCATGGTGTTGTAGGTTTTTCACCGCCCCAGTCCATGGTGTTGTAGGTTTTTCACCGCCCCAGTCCATGGTGTTGTAGGTTTTTCTCCGCCCCAGTCCATGGTGTTGTAGGTTTTTCTCCGCCTCAGTCCATGGTGTTGTAGGTTTTTCACTGCCCCAGTCCATGGTGTTGTAGGTTTTTCTCCGCCCCAGTCCATGGTGTTGTAGGTTTTTCACCGCCCCAGTCCATGGTGTTGTAGGTTTTTCACCGCTCCAGTCCATGGTGTTGTAGGTTTTTCACCGCCCCAGTCCATGGTGTTGTAGGTTTTTCACCGCCCCAGTCCATGGTGTTGTAGGTTTTTCACCGCTCCAGTCCATGGTGTTGTAGGTTTTTCACCGCCCCAGTCCATGGTGTTGTAGGTTTTTCTCCGCCTCAGTCCATGGTGTTGTAGGTTTTTCTCCGCCCCAGTCCATGGTGTTGTAGGTTTTTCTCCGCCCCAGTCCATGGTTTTTGTAGGTTTTTCACCGCCCCAGTCCATGGTGTTGTAGGTTTTTCACCGCCCCAGTCCATGGTGTTGTCGGTTTTTCACTGCCCCAGTCCATGGTTTTTGTAGGTTTTTCATCGCCCCAGTCCATGGTGTTGTAGGTTTTTCTCCGCCTCAGTCCATGGTGTTGTAGGTTTTTCACTGCCCCAGTCCATGGTGTTGTAGGTTTTTCTCCGCCCCAGTCCATGGTGTTGTAGGTTTTTCACCGCTCCAGTCCATGGTGTTGTAGGTTTTTCTCCGCCCCAGTCCATGGTGTTGTAGGTTTTTCACCGCTCCAGTCCATGGTGTTGTAGGTTTTTCACCGCCCCAGTCCATGGTGTTGTAGGTTTTTCTCCGCCCCAGTCCATGGTGTTGTAGGTTTTTCACCGCCCCAGTCCATGGTGTTGTAGGTTTTTCACCGCCCCAGTCCATGGTTTTTGTAGGTTTTTCATCGCCCCAGTCCATGGTGTTGTAGGTTTTTCTCCGCCCCAGTCCATGGTTTTTGTAGGTTTTTCTCCGCCCCAGTCCATGGTGTTGTAGGTTTTTCTCCGCCCCAGTCCATAGTGTTGTAGGTTTTTCTCCGCCCCAGTCCATGGTGTTGTAGGTTTTTCACCGCCCCAGTCCATGGTTTTTGTAGGTTTTTCACCGCCCCAGTCCATAGTGTTGTAGGTTTTTCACCGCCCCAGTCCATAGTGTTGTAGGTTTTTCTCCGCCCCAGTCCATAGTGTTGTAGGTTTTTCTCCGCCCCAGTCCATGGTGTTGTAGGTTTTTCTCCGCCCCAGTCCATGGTGTTGTAGGTTTTTCACCGCCCCAGTCCATGGTGTTGTAGGTTTTTCTCCGCCCCAGTCCATGGTGTTGTAGGTTTTTCTCCGCCCCAGTCCATGGTGTTGTAGGTTTTTCACCGCCCCAGTCCATGGTGTTGTAGGTTTTTCATCGCCCCAGTCCATGGTTATTGTAGGTTTTTCATCGCCCCAGTCCATGGTGTTGTAGGTTTTTCTCCGCCCCAGTCCATGGTTTTTGTAGGTTTTTCTCCGCCCCAGTCCATGGTGTTGTAGGTTTTTCTCCGCCCCAGTCCATAGTGTTGTAGGTTTTTCTCCGCCCCAGTCCATGGTGTTGTAGGTTTTTCACCGCCCCAGTCCATGGTTTTTGTAGGTTTTTCACCGCCCCAGTCCATAGTGTTGTAGGTTTTTCACCGCCCCAGTCCATAGTGTTGTAGGTTTTTCTCCGCCCCAGTCCATAGTGTTGTAGGTTTTTCTCCGCCCCAGTCCATGGTGTTGTAGGTTTTTCTCCGCCCCAGTCCATGGTGTTGTAGGTTTTTCACCGCCCCAGTCCATGGTGTTGTAGGTTTTTCTCCGCCCCAGTCCATGGTGTTGTAGGTTTTTCTCTGCCCCAGTCCATGGTGTTGTAGGTTTTTCACCGCCCCAGTCCATGGTGTTGTAGGTTTTTCACCGCCCCAGTCCATGGTTTTTGTAGGTTTTTCATCGCCCCAGTCCATGGTGTTGTAGGTTTTTCTCCGCCCCAGTCCATGGTTTTTGTAGGTTTTTCTCCGCCCCAGTCCATGGTGTTGTAGGTTTTTCTCCGCCCCAGTCCATAGTGTTGTAGGTTTTTCTCCGCCCCAGTCCATGGTGTTGTAGGTTTTTCACCGCCCCAGTCCATGGTGTTGTAGGTTTTTCACCGCCCCAGTCCATGGTGTTGTAGGTTTTTCACCGCCCCAGTCCATAGTGTTGTAGGTTTTTCACCACCCCAGTCCATAGTGTTGTAGGTTTTTCTCCGCCCCAGTCCATGGTGTTGTTGGTTTTTTACCGCCCCAGTCCATGGTGTTGTAGGTTTTTCACCGCCCCAGTCCATGGTGTTGTAGGTTTTTCACCGCCCCAGTCCATGGTGTTGTAGGTTTTTCTCCGCCCCAGTCCATGGTGTTGTAGGTTTTTCACCGCCCCAGTCCATGGTGTTGTAGGTTTTTCACCGCCCCAGTCCATGGTGTTGTAGGTTTTTCTCCGCCCCAGTCCATGGTGTTGTAGGTTTTTCACCGCCCCAGTCCATGGTGTTGTAGGTTTTTCACCGCCCCAGTCCATGGTGTTGTAGGTTTTTCACCGCCCCAGTCCATGGTGTTGTAGGTTTTTCACCGCCCCAGTCCATAGTGTTGTAGGTTTTTCACCGCCCCAGTCCATGGTGTTGTAGGTTTTTCACCGCCCCAGTCCATGGTGTTGTAGGTTTTTCACCGCCCCAGTCCATGGTGTTGTAGGTTTTTCACCGCCCCAGTCCATGGTGTTGTAGGTTTTTCACCGCCCCAGTCCATGGTGTTGTAGGTTTTTCTCCGGCCCAGTCCATGGTGTTGTAGGTTTTTCTCCGCCCCAGTCCATGGTGTTGTAGGTTTTTCTCCGCCCCAGTCCATGGTGTTGTAGGTTTTTCACCGCCCCAGTCCATGGTGTTGTAGGTTTTTCACCGCACCAGTCCATGGTTTTTGTAGGTTTTTCACCGCCCCAGTCCATAGTGTTGTAGGTTTTTCACCGCCCCAGTCCATCGTGTTGTAGGTTTTTCACCGCCCCAGTCCATAGTGTTGTAGGTTTTTCTCCGCCCCAGTCCATAGTGTTGTAGGTTTTTCTCCGCCCCAGTCCATAGTGTTGTAGGTTTTTCTCCGCCCCAGTCCATGGTGTTGTAGGTTTTTCACCGCCCCAGTCCATGGTGTTGTAGGTTTTTCTCCGGCCCAGTCCATGGTGTTGTAGGTTTTTCTCCGCCCCAGTCCATGGTGTTGTAGGTTTTTCTCCGCCCCAGTCCATGGTGTTGTAGGTTTTTCACCGCCCCAGTCCATGGTGTTGTAGGTTTTTCACCGCACCAGTCCATGGTTTTTGTAGGTTTTTCACCGCCCCAGTCCATAGTGTTGTAGGTTTTTCACCGCCCCAGTCCATCGTGTTGTAGGTTTTTCACCGCCCCAGTCCATAGTGTTGTAGGTTTTTCTCCGCCCCAGTCCATAGTGTTGTAGGTTTTTCTCCGCCCCAGTCCATAGTGTTGTAGGTTTTTCTCCGCCCCAGTCCATGGTGTTGTAGGTTTTTCACCGCCCCAGTCCATGGTGTTGTAGGTTTTTCACCGCCCCAGTCCATAGTGTTGTAGGTTTTTCACCGCCCCAGTCCATGGTGTTGTAGGTTTTTCTCCGCCCCAGTCCATGGTGTTGTAGGTTTTTCACCGCCCCAGTCCATGGTGTTGTAGGTTTTTCACCGCCCCAGTCCATGGTGTTGTAGGTTTTTCACCGCCCCAGTCCATGGTGTTGTAGGTTTTTCTCCGCCTCAGTCCATGGTGTTGTAGGTTTTTCACCGCCCCAGTCCATGGTGTTGTAGGTTTTTCTCCGCCCCAGTCCATAGTGTTGTAGGTTTTTCACCGCCCCAGTCCATAGTGTTGTAGGTTTTTCACCGCCCCAGTCCATGGTGTTGTAGGTTTTTCACCGCCCCAGTCCATGGTGTTGTATGTTTTTCACCGCCCCAGTCCATGGTGTTGTAGGTTTTTCACCGCCCCAGTCCATGGTGTTGTAGGTTTTTCTCCGCCTCAGTCCATGGTGTTGTAGGTTTTTCTCCGCCCCAGTCCATGGTGTTGTAGGTTTTTCACCGCCCCAGTCCATGGTGTTGTAGGTTTTTCACCGCCCCAGTCCATGATGTTGTAGGTTTTTCTCCGCCCCAGTCCATGGTGTTGTAGGTTTTTCACCGCCCAAGTCCATGGTGTTGTAGGTTTTTCACCGCCCCAGTCCATGGTGTTGTAGGTTTTTCACCGCCCCAGTCCATGGTGTTGTAGGTTTTTCTCCGCCCCAGTCCATGGTGTTGTAGGTTTTTCACCGCCCCAGTCCATGGTGTTGTTGGTTTTTCACCGCCCCAGTCCATGGTGTTGTAGGTTTTTCTCCGCCCCAGTCCATGGTGTTGTAGGTTTTTCACCGCCCCAGTCCATGGTGTTGTAGGTTTTTCACCGCCCCAGTCCATGGTTTTTGTAGGTTTTTCATCGCCCCAGTCCATGTTGTTGTAGGTTTTTCACCGCCCCAGTCCATGGTGTTGTAGGTTTTTCTCCGCCCCAGTCCATGGTGTTGTAGGTTTTTCACCGCCCCAGTCCATGGTGTTGTAGGTTTTTCTCCGCCTCAGTCCATGGTGTTGTAGGTTTTTCACCGCCCCAGTCCATGGTGTTGTAGGTTTTTCACCGCCCCAGTCCATGGTGTTGTAGGTTTTTCTCCGCCCCAGTCCATGGTGTTGTAGGTTTTTCACCGCCCCAGTCCATGGTGTTGTAGGTTTTTCTCCGCCCCAGTCCATAGTGTTGTAGGTTTTTCACCTCCCCAGTCCATGGTGTTGTAGGTTTTTCACCGCCCCAGTCCATGGTGTTGTAGGTTTTTCTCCGCCCCAGTCCATGGTGTTGTAGGTTTTTCACCGCCCCAGTCCATGGTGTTGTAGGTTTTTCTCCGCCCCAGTCCATGGTGTTGTAGGTTTTTCTCCGCCCCAGTCCATGGTGTTGTAGGTTTTTCTCCGCCTCAGTCCATGGTGTTGTAGGTTTTTCACCGCCCCAGTCCATGGTGTTGTAGGTTTTTCACCGCCCCAGTCCATGGTGTTGTAGGTTTTTCACTGCCCCAGTCCATAGTGTTGTAGGTTTTTCTCTGCCCCAGTCCATGGTGTTGTAGGTTATTCACCGCCCCAGTCCATGGTGTTGTAGGTTTTTCACCGCCCCAGTCCATGGTGTTGTAGGTTTTTCACCGCCCCAGTCCATGGTGTTGTAGGTTTTTCACCGCCCCAGTCCATGGTGTTGTAGGTTTTTCTCTGCCCCAGTCCATGGTGTTGTAGGTTTTTCACCACCCCAGTCCATGGTGTTGTAGGTTTTTCACCGCCCCAGTCCATGGTGTTGTAGATTTTTCTCCGCCCCAGTCCATGGTGTTGTAGGTTTTTCTCCGCCCCAGTCCATGGTGTTGTAGGTTTTTCACCGCCCCAGTCCATGGTGTTGTAGATTTTTCTCCGCCCCAGTCCATGGTGTTGTAGGTTTTTCTCCGCCCCAGTCCATGGTGTTGTAGGTTTTTCACCGCCCCAGTCCATGGTGTTGTAGGTTTTTCACCGCCCCAGTCCATGGTGTTGTAGGTTTTTCTCCGCCCCAGTCCATGGTGTTGTAGGTTTTTCTCCGCCCCAGTCCATGGTGTTGTAGGTTTTTCTCCGCCCCAGTCCATGGTGTTGTCGGTTTTTCATCACCCCAGTCCATGGTGTTGTAGGTTTTTCACCGCCCCAGTCCATGGTGTTGTAGGTTTTTCTGCGCCTCAGTCCATGGTGTTGTAGGTTTTTCTCCGCCCCAGTCCATGGTGTTGTAGGTTTTTCTCCGCCCCAGTCCATGGTGTTGTAGGTTTTTCTCCGCCCCAGTCCATAGTGTTGTAGGTTTTTCTCCGCCCAAGTCCATAGTGTTGTAGGTTTTTCTCCGCCCCAGTCCATGGTGTTGTAGGTTTTTCACCGCCCCAGTCCATGGTGTTGTAGGTTTTTCACCGCCCCAGTCCATGGTGTTGTAGGTTTTTCACCGCCCCAGTCCACGGTGTTGTAGGTTTTTCTCCGCCCCAGTCCATGGTTTTGTAAGTTTTTCTCCGCCCCAGTCCATGGTGTTGTAGGTTTTTCTCCGCCCCAGTCCATGGTGTTGTAGGTTTTTCACCGCCCCAGTCCATGGTGTTGTAGGTTTTTCACCGCCCCAGTCCATGGTGTTGTAGGTTTTTCACCGCCCCAGTCCATGGTGTTGTAGGTTTTTCTCCGCCCCAGTCCATGGTGTTGTAGGTTTTTCACCGCCCCAGTCCATGGTGTTGTAGGTTTTTCACCGCCCCAGTCCATGGTGTTGTAGGTTTTTCACCGCCCCAGTCCATGGTGTTGTAGGTTTTTCACCGCCCCAGTCCATGGTGTTGTAGGTTTTTCTCCGCCCCAGTCCATGGTGTTGTAGGTTTTTCACCGCCCCAGTCCATGGTGTTGTAGGTTTTTCTCCGCCCCAGTCCATGGTGTTATAGGTTTTTCACCGCCCCAGTCCATGGTGTTGTAGGTTTTTCTCCGCCCCAGTCCATGGTGTTGTAGGTTTTTCACCGCCCCAGTCCATGGTGCTGTAGGTTTTTCACCGCCCCAGTCCATGGTGTTGTAGGTTTTTCTCCGCCCCAGTCCATGGTGTTGTAGGTTTTTCTCCGCCCCAGTCCATGGTGTTGTAGGTTTTTCTCCGCCCCAGTCCATGGTGTTGTAGGTTTTTCACCGCCCCAGTCCATGGTGTTGTAGGTTTTTCACTGCCCCAGTCCATAGTGTTGTAGGTTTTTTTCTGCCCCAGTCCATGGTGTTGTAGGTTATTCACCGCCCCAGTCCATGGTGTTGTAGGTTTTTCACCGCCCCAGTCCATGGTGTTGTAGGTTTTTCACCGCCCCAGTCCATGGTGTTGTAGGTTTTTCACCGCCCCAGTCCATGGTGTTGTAGGTTTTTCTCCGCCCCAGTCCATGGTGTTGTAGGTTTTTCACCGCCCCAGTCCATGGTGTTGTAGGTTTTTCACCGCCCCAGTCCATGGTGTTGTAGATTTTGCTCCGCCCCAGTCCATGGTGTTGTAGGTTTTTCTCCGCCCCAGTCCATGGTGTTGTAGGTTTTTCACCGCCCCAGTCCATGGTGTTGTAGATTTTTCTCCGCCCCAGTCCATGGTGTTGTAGGTTTTTCTCCGCCCCAGTCCATGGTGTTGTAGGTTTTTCACCGCCCCAGTCCATGGTGTTGTAGGTTTTTCACCGCCCCAGTCCATGGTGTTGTAGGTTTTTCTCCGCCCCAGTCCATGGTGTTGTAGGTTTTTCTCCGCCCCAGTCCATGGTGTTGTAGGTTTTTCTCCGCCCCAGTCCATGGAGTTGTAGGTTTTTCATCGCCCCAGTCCATGGTGTTGTAGGTTTTTCACCGCCCCAGTCCATGGTGTTGTAGGTTTTTCTCCGCCTCAGTCCATGGTGTTGTAGGTTTTTCTCCGCCCCAGTCCATGGTGTTGTAGGTTTTTCACCGCCCCAGTCCATGGTGTTGTAGGTTTTTCACCGCCCCAGTCCATGGTGTTGTAGGTTTTTCACCGCCCCAGTCCATGGTGTTGTAGGTTTTTCACCGCCCCAGTCCAGAGTGTTGTAGGTTTTTCTCCGCCCCAGTCCATAGTGTTGTAGGTTTTTCACCGCCCCAGTCCATGGTGTTGTAGGTTTTTCACCGCCCCAGTCCATGGTGTTGTAGGTTTTTCTCCGCCCCAGTCCATGGTTTTGTAGGTTTTTCTCCGCCACAGTCCATAGTGTTGTAGGTTTTTCACCGCCCCAGTCCATGGTGTTGTAGGTTTTTCACCGCCCCAGTCCATGGTGTTGTAGGTTTTTCACCGCCCCATTCCATGGTGTTGTAGGTTTTTCACCGCCCCATTCCATGGTGTTGTAGGTTTTTCTCCGCCCAAGTCCATAGTGTTGTAGGTTTTTCACCGCCCCAGTCCATGGTGTTGTAGGTTTTTCACCGCCCCATTCCATGGTGTTGTAGGTTTTTCTCCGCCCCAGTCCATGGTGTTGTAGGTTTTTCACCGCCCCAGTCCATGGTGTTGTAGGTTTTTCACCGCCCCAGTCCATGGTGTTGTAGGTTTTTCTCCGCCCCAGTCCATGGTGTTGTAGGTTTTTCTCCGCCCCAGTCCATGGTGTTGTAGGTTTTTCACCGCCCCAGTCCATGGTGTTGTAGGTTTTTCACCGCCCCAGTCCATGGTGTTGTAGGTTTTTCACCGCCCCAGTCCATGGTGTTGTAGGTTTTTCTCCGCCCCAGTCCATGGTGTTGTAGGTTTTTCACCGCCCCAGTCCATGGTGTTGTAGGTTTTTCACCGCCCCAGTCCATGGTGTTGTAGGTTTTTCGCCGCCCCAGTCCATGGTGTTGTAGGTTTTTCACCGCCCCAGTCCATGGTGTTGTAGGTTTTTCTCCGCCCCAGTCCATGGTGTTGTAGGTTTTTCACCGCCCCAGTCCATGGTGTTGTAGGTTTTTCTCCGCCCCAGTCCATGGTGTTGTAGGTTTTTCACCGCCCCAGTCCATGGTGTTGTAGGTTTTTCACCGCCCCAGTCCATGGTTTTTGTAGGTTTTTCACCGCCCCAGTCCATGGTGTTGTAGGTTTTTCACCGCCCCAGTCCATAGTGTTGTAGGTTTTTCACCGCCCCAGTCTTTTGTGTTGTAGGTTTTTCTCCGCCCCAGTCCATAGTGTTGTAGGTTTTTCTCCGCCCCAGTCCATGGTGTTGTAGGTTTTTCACCGCCCCAGTCCATGGTGTCGTAGGTTTTTCACCGCCCCAGTCCATGGTGTTGTAGGTTTTTCTCCGCCCCAGTCCATGGTGTTGTAGGTTTTTCACCGCCCCAGTCCATGGTGTTGTAGGTTTTTCACCGCCCCAGTCCATGGTGTTGTAGGTTTTTCTCCGCCCCAGTCCATGGTGTTGTAGGTTTTTCTCCGCCCCAGTCCATGGTGTTGTAGGTTTTTCTCCGCCCCAGTCCATGGTGTTGTAGGTTTTTCACCGCCCCAGTCCATGGTGTTGTAGGTTTTTCACCGCCCCAGTCCATGGTGTTGTTGGTTTTTCTCCGCCCCAGTCCATGGTGTTGTAGGTTTTTCTCCGCCCCAGTCCATGGTTTTGTAGGTTTTTCTCCGCCCCAGTCCATGGTGTTGTAGGTTTTTCTCCGCCCCAGTCCATGGTGTTGTAGGTTTTTCACCGCCCCATTCCATGGTGTTGTAGGTTTTTCACCCCCCCAGTCCATGGTGTTGTAGGTTTTTCACTGCCCCAGTCCATGGTGTTGTAGGTTTTTCACCGCCCCAGTCCATGGTGTTGTAGGTTTTTCTCCGCCCCAGTCCATGGTGTTGTAGGTTTTTCTCCGCCCCAGTCCATGGTGTTGTAGGTTTTTCTCCGCCCCAGTCCATGGTTTTGTAGGTTTTTCACCGCCCCAGTCCATGGTGTTGTAGGTTTTTCACCGCCCCAGTCCATAGTGTTGTAGGTTTTTCTCCGCCCCAGTCCATAGTGTTGTAGGTTTTTCTCCGCCCAAGTCCATAGTGTTGTAGGTTTTTCACCGCCCCAGTCCATGGTGTTGTAGGTTTTTCACCGCCCCAGTCCATGGTGTTGTAGGTTTTTCTCCGCCCCAGTCCATGGTGTTGTAGGTTTTTCTCCGCCCCAGTCCATGGTGTTGTAGGTTTTTCACCGCCCCAGTCCATGGTGTTGTAGGTTTTTCACCGCCCCAGTCCATGGTTTTTGTAGGTTTTTCATCGCCCCAGTCCATGTTGTTGTAGGTTTTTCACCGCCCCAGTCCATGGTGTTGTAGGTTTTTCTCCGCCCCAGTCCATGGTGTTGTAGGTTTTTCACCGCCCCAGTCCATGGTGTTGTAGGTTTTTCTCCGCCTCAGTCCATGGTGTTGTAGGTTTTTCACCGCCCCAGTCCATGGTGTTGTAGGTTTTTCACCGCCCCAGTCCATGGTGTTGTAGGTTTTTCTCCGCCCCAGTCCATGGTGTTGTAGGTTTTTCACCGCCCCAGTCCATGGTGTTGTAGGTTTTTCTCCGCCCCAGTCCATAGTGTTGTAGGTTTTTCACCTCCCCAGTCCATGGTGTTGTAGGTTTTTCACCGCCCCAGTCCATGGTGTTGTAGGTTTTTCTCCGCCCCAGTCCATGGTGTTGTAGGTTTTTCACCGCCCCAGTCCATGGTGTTGTAGGTTTTTCTCCGCCCCAGTCCATGGTGTTGTAGGTTTTTCTCCGCCCCAGTCCATGGTGTTGTAGGTTTTTCTCCGCCTCAGTCCATGGTGTTGTAGGTTTTTCACCGCCCCAGTCCATGGTGTTGTAGGTTTTTCACCGCCCCAGTCCATGGTGTTGTAGGTTTTTCACTGCCCCAGTCCATAGTGTTGTAGGTTTTTCTCTGCCCCAGTCCATGGTGTTGTAGGTTATTCACCGCCCCAGTCCATGGTGTTGTAGGTTTTTCACCGCCCCAGTCCATGGTGTTGTAGGTTTTTCACCGCCCCAGTCCATGGTGTTGTAGGTTTTTCACCGCCCCAGTCCATGGTGTTGTAGGTTTTTCTCTGCCCCAGTCCATGGTGTTGTAGGTTTTTCACCACCCCAGTCCATGGTGTTGTAGGTTTTTCACCGCCCCAGTCCATGGTGTTGTAGATTTTTCTCCGCCCCAGTCCATGGTGTTGTAGGTTTTTCTCCGCCCCAGTCCATGGTGTTGTAGGTTTTTCACCGCCCCAGTCCATGGTGTTGTAGATTTTTCTCCGCCCCAGTCCATGGTGTTGTAGGTTTTTCTCCGCCCCAGTCCATGGTGTTGTAGGTTTTTCACCGCCCCAGTCCATGGTGTTGTAGGTTTTTCACCGCCCCAGTCCATGGTGTTGTAGGTTTTTCTCCGCCCCAGTCCATGGTGTTGTAGGTTTTTCTCCGCCCCAGTCCATGGTGTTGTAGGTTTTTCTCCGCCCCAGTCCATGGTGTTGTCGGTTTTTCATCACCCCAGTCCATGGTGTTGTAGGTTTTTCACCGCCCCAGTCCATGGTGTTGTAGGTTTTTCTGCGCCTCAGTCCATGGTGTTGTAGGTTTTTCTCCGCCCCAGTCCATGGTGTTGTAGGTTTTTCTCCGCCCCAGTCCATGGTGTTGTAGGTTTTTCTCCGCCCCAGTCCATAGTGTTGTAGGTTTTTCTCCGCCCAAGTCCATAGTGTTGTAGGTTTTTCTCCGCCCCAGTCCATGGTGTTGTAGGTTTTTCACCGCCCCAGTCCATGGTGTTGTAGGTTTTTCACCGCCCCAGTCCATGGTGTTGTAGGTTTTTCACCGCCCCAGTCCACGGTGTTGTAGGTTTTTCTCCGCCCCAGTCCATGGTTTTGTAAGTTTTTCTCCGCCCCAGTCCATGGTGTTGTAGGTTTTTCTCCGCCCCAGTCCATGGTGTTGTAGGTTTTTCACCGCCCCAGTCCATGGTGTTGTAGGTTTTTCACCGCCCCAGTCCATGGTGTTGTAGGTTTTTCACCGCCCCAGTCCATGGTGTTGTAGGTTTTTCTCCGCCCCAGTCCATGGTGTTGTAGGTTTTTCACCGCCCCAGTCCATGGTGTTGTAGGTTTTTCACCGCCCCAGTCCATGGTGTTGTAGGTTTTTCACCGCCCCAGTCCATGGTGTTGTAGGTTTTTCACCGCCCCAGTCCATGGTGTTGTAGGTTTTTCTCCGCCCCAGTCCATGGTGTTGTAGGTTTTTCACCGCCCCAGTCCATGGTGTTGTAGGTTTTTCTCCGCCCCAGTCCATGGTGTTATAGGTTTTTCACCGCCCCAGTCCATGGTGTTGTAGGTTTTTCTCCGCCCCAGTCCATGGTGTTGTAGGTTTTTCACCGCCCCAGTCCATGGTGCTGTAGGTTTTTCACCGCCCCAGTCCATGGTGTTGTAGGTTTTTCTCCGCCCCAGTCCATGGTGTTGTAGGTTTTTCTCCGCCCCAGTCCATGGTGTTGTAGGTTTTTCTCCGCCCCAGTCCATGGTGTTGTAGGTTTTTCACCGCCCCAGTCCATGGTGTTGTAGGTTTTTCACTGCCCCAGTCCATAGTGTTGTAGGTTTTTTTCTGCCCCAGTCCATGGTGTTGTAGGTTATTCACCGCCCCAGTCCATGGTGTTGTAGGTTTTTCACCGCCCCAGTCCATGGTGTTGTAGGTTTTTCACCGCCCCAGTCCATGGTGTTGTAGGTTTTTCACCGCCCCAGTCCATGGTGTTGTAGGTTTTTCTCCGCCCCAGTCCATGGTGTTGTAGGTTTTTCACCGCCCCAGTCCATGGTGTTGTAGGTTTTTCACCGCCCCAGTCCATGGTGTTGTAGATTTTGCTCCGCCCCAGTCCATGGTGTTGTAGGTTTTTCTCCGCCCCAGTCCATGGTGTTGTAGGTTTTTCACCGCCCCAGTCCATGGTGTTGTAGATTTTTCTCCGCCCCAGTCCATGGTGTTGTAGGTTTTTCTCCGCCCCAGTCCATGGTGTTGTAGGTTTTTCACCGCCCCAGTCCATGGTGTTGTAGGTTTTTCACCGCCCCAGTCCATGGTGTTGTAGGTTTTTCTCCGCCCCAGTCCATGGTGTTGTAGGTTTTTCTCCGCCCCAGTCCATGGTGTTGTAGGTTTTTCTCCGCCCCAGTCCATGGAGTTGTAGGTTTTTCATCGCCCCAGTCCATGGTGTTGTAGGTTTTTCACCGCCCCAGTCCATGGTGTTGTAGGTTTTTCTCCGCCTCAGTCCATGGTGTTGTAGGTTTTTCTCCGCCCCAGTCCATGGTGTTGTAGGTTTTTCACCGCCCCAGTCCATGGTGTTGTAGGTTTTTCACCGCCCCAGTCCATGGTGTTGTAGGTTTTTCACCGCCCCAGTCCATGGTGTTGTAGGTTTTTCACCGCCCCAGTCCAGAGTGTTGTAGGTTTTTCTCCGCCCCAGTCCATAGTGTTGTAGGTTTTTCACCGCCCCAGTCCATGGTGTTGTAGGTTTTTCACCGCCCCAGTCCATGGTGTTGTAGGTTTTTCTCCGCCCCAGTCCATGGTTTTGTAGGTTTTTCTCCGCCACAGTCCATAGTGTTGTAGGTTTTTCACCGCCCCAGTCCATGGTGTTGTAGGTTTTTCACCGCCCCAGTCCATGGTGTTGTAGGTTTTTCACCGCCCCATTCCATGGTGTTGTAGGTTTTTCACCGCCCCATTCCATGGTGTTGTAGGTTTTTCTCCGCCCAAGTCCATAGTGTTGTAGGTTTTTCACCGCCCCAGTCCATGGTGTTGTAGGTTTTTCACCGCCCCATTCCATGGTGTTGTAGGTTTTTCTCCGCCCCAGTCCATGGTGTTGTAGGTTTTTCACCGCCCCAGTCCATGGTGTTGTAGGTTTTTCACCGCCCCAGTCCATGGTGTTGTAGGTTTTTCTCCGCCCCAGTCCATGGTGTTGTAGGTTTTTCTCCGCCCCAGTCCATGGTGTTGTAGGTTTTTCACCGCCCCAGTCCATGGTGTTGTAGGTTTTTCTCCGCCCCAGTCCATGGTGTTGTAGGTTTTTCACCGCCCCAGTCCATGGTGTTGTAGGTTTTTCACCGCCCCAGTCCATGGTGTTGTAGGTTTTTCGCCGCCCCAGTCCATGGTGTTGTAGGTTTTTCACCGCCCCAGTCCATGGTGTTGTAGGTTTTTCTCCGCCCCAGTCCATGGTGTTGTAGGTTTTTCACCGCCCCAGTCCATGGTGTTGTAGGTTTTTCTCCGCCCCAGTCCATGGTGTTGTAGGTTTTTCTCCGCCCCAGTCCATGGTGTTGTAGGTTTTTCTCCGCCCCAGTCCATGGTGTTGTAGGTTTTTCACCGCCCCAGTCCATGGTGTTGTAGGTTTTTCACTGCCCCAGTCCATAGTGTTGTAGGTTTTTTTCTGCCCCAGTCCATGGTGTTGTAGGTTATTCACCGCCCCAGTCCATGGTGTTGTAGGTTTTTCACCGCCCCAGTCCATGGTGTTGTAGGTTTTTCACCGCCCCAGTCCATGGTGTTGTAGGTTTTTCACCGCCCCAGTCCATGGTGTTGTAGGTTTTTCTCCGCCCCAGTCCATGGTGTTGTAGGTTTTTCACCGCCCCAGTCCATGGTGTTGTAGGTTTTTCACCGCCCCAGTCCATGGTGTTGTAGATTTTGCTCCGCCCCAGTCCATGGTGTTGTAGGTTTTTCTCCGCCCCAGTCCATGGTGTTGTAGGTTTTTCACCGCCCCAGTCCATGGTGTTGTAGATTTTTCTCCGCCCCAGTCCATGGTGTTGTAGGTTTTTCTCCGCCCCAGTCCATGGTGTTGTAGGTTTTTCACCGCCCCAGTCCATGGTGTTGTAGGTTTTTCACCGCCCCAGTCCATGGTGTTGTAGGTTTTTCTCCGCCCCAGTCCATGGTGTTGTAGGTTTTTCTCCGCCCCAGTCCATGGTGTTGTAGGTTTTTCTCCGCCCCAGTCCATGGAGTTGTAGGTTTTTCATCGCCCCAGTCCATGGTGTTGTAGGTTTTTCACCGCCCCAGTCCATGGTGTTGTAGGTTTTTCTCCGCCTCAGTCCATGGTGTTGTAGGTTTTTCTCCGCCCCAGTCCATGGTGTTGTAGGTTTTTCACCGCCCCAGTCCATGGTGTTGTAGGTTTTTCACCGCCCCAGTCCATGGTGTTGTAGGTTTTTCACCGCCCCAGTCCATGGTGTTGTAGGTTTTTCACCGCCCCAGTCCAGAGTGTTGTAGGTTTTTCTCCGCCCCAGTCCATAGTGTTGTAGGTTTTTCACCGCCCCAGTCCATGGTGTTGTAGGTTTTTCACCGCCCCAGTCCATGGTGTTGTAGGTTTTTCTCCGCCCCAGTCCATGGTTTTGTAGGTTTTTCTCCGCCACAGTCCATAGTGTTGTAGGTTTTTCACCGCCCCAGTCCATGGTGTTGTAGGTTTTTCACCGCCCCAGTCCATGGTGTTGTAGGTTTTTCACCGCCCCATTCCATGGTGTTGTAGGTTTTTCACCGCCCCATTCCATGGTGTTGTAGGTTTTTCTCCGCCCAAGTCCATAGTGTTGTAGGTTTTTCACCGCCCCAGTCCATGGTGTTGTAGGTTTTTCACCGCCCCATTCCATGGTGTTGTAGGTTTTTCTCCGCCCCAGTCCATGGTGTTGTAGGTTTTTCACCGCCCCAGTCCATGGTGTTGTAGGTTTTTCACCGCCCCAGTCCATGGTGTTGTAGGTTTTTCTCCGCCCCAGTCCATGGTGTTGTAGGTTTTTCTCCGCCCCAGTCCATGGTGTTGTAGGTTTTTCACCGCCCCAGTCCATGGTGTTGTAGGTTTTTCACCGCCCCAGTCCATGGTGTTGTAGGTTTTTCACCGCCCCAGTCCATGGTGTTGTAGGTTTTTCTCCGCCCCAGTCCATGGTGTTGTAGGTTTTTCACCGCCCCAGTCCATGGTGTTGTAGGTTTTTCACCGCCCCAGTCCATGGTGTTGTAGGTTTTTCGCCGCCCCAGTCCATGGTGTTGTAGGTTTTTCACCGCCCCAGTCCATGGTGTTGTAGGTTTTTCTCCGCCCCAGTCCATGGTGTTGTAGGTTTTTCACCGCCCCAGTCCATGGTGTTGTAGGTTTTTCTCCGCCCCAGTCCATGGTGTTGTAGGTTTTTCACCGCCCCAGTCCATGGTGTTGTAGGTTTTTCACCGCCCCAGTCCATGGTTTTTGTAGGTTTTTCACCGCCCCAGTCCATGGTGTTGTAGGTTTTTCACCGCCCCAGTCCATAGTGTTGTAGGTTTTTCACCGCCCCAGTCTTTTGTGTTGTAGGTTTTTCTCCGCCCCAGTCCATAGTGTTGTAGGTTTTTCTCCGCCCCAGTCCATGGTGTTGTAGGTTTTTCACCGCCCCAGTCCATGGTGTCGTAGGTTTTTCACCGCCCCAGTCCATGGTGTTGTAGGTTTTTCTCCGCCCCAGTCCATGGTGTTGTAGGTTTTTCACCGCCCCAGTCCATGGTGTTGTAGGTTTTTCACCGCCCCAGTCCATGGTGTTGTAGGTTTTTCTCCGCCCCAGTCCATGGTGTTGTAGGTTTTTCTCCGCCCCAGTCCATGGTGTTGTAGGTTTTTCTCCGCCCCAGTCCATGGTGTTGTAGGTTTTTCACCGCCCCAGTCCATGGTGTTGTAGGTTTTTCACCGCCCCAGTCCATGGTGTTGTTGGTTTTTCTCCGCCCCAGTCCATGGTGTTGTAGGTTTTTCTCCGCCCCAGTCCATGGTTTTGTAGGTTTTTCTCCGCCCCAGTCCATGGTGTTGTAGGTTTTTCTCCGCCCCAGTCCATGGTGTTGTAGGTTTTTCACCGCCCCATTCCATGGTGTTGTAGGTTTTTCACCCCCCCAGTCCATGGTGTTGTAGGTTTTTCACTGCCCCAGTCCATGGTGTTGTAGGTTTTTCACCGCCCCAGTCCATGGTGTTGTAGGTTTTTCTCCGCCCCAGTCCATGGTGTTGTAGGTTTTTCTCCGCCCCAGTCCATGGTGTTGTAGGTTTTTCTCCGCCCCAGTCCATGGTTTTGTAGGTTTTTCACCGCCCCAGTCCATGGTGTTGTAGGTTTTTCACCGCCCCAGTCCATAGTGTTGTAGGTTTTTCTCCGCCCCAGTCCATAGTGTTGTAGGTTTTTCTCCGCCCAAGTCCATAGTGTTGTAGGTTTTTCACCGCCCCAGTCCATGGTGTTGTAGGTTTTTCACCGCCCCAGTCCATGGTGTTGTAGGTTTTTCTCCGCCCCAGTCCATGGTGTTGTAGGTTTTTCTCCGCCCCAGTCCATGGTGTTGTAGGTTTTTCACCGCCCCAGTCCATGGTGTTGTAGGTTTTTCACCGCCCCAGTCCATGGTGTTGTAGGTTTTTCACCGCCCCAGTCCATGGTGTTGTAGGTTTTTCTCCGCCCCAGTCCATGGTGTTGTAGGTTTTTCACCGCCCCAGTCCATGGTGTTGTAGGTTTTTCCCCGCCCCAGTCCATGGTGTTGTAGGTTTTTCGCCGCCCCAGTCCATGGTGTTGTAGGTTTTTCACCGCCCCAGTCCATGGTGTTGTAGGTTTTTCTCCGCCCCAGTCCATGGTGTTGTAGGTTTTTCACCGCCCCAGTCCATGGTGTTGTAGGTTTTTCTCCGCCCCAGTCCATGGTGTTGTAGGTTTTTCACCGCCCCAGTCCATGGTGTTGTAGGTTTTTCACCGCCCCAGTCCATGGTTTTTGTAGGTTTTTCACCGCCCCAGTCCATGGTGTTGTAGGTTTTTCACCGCCCCAGTCCATAGTGTTGTAGGTTTTTCTCCGCCCCAGTCCATGGTGTTGTAGGTTTCTCACCGCCCCAGTCCATGGTGTTGTAGGTTTTTCTCCGCCCCAGTCCATGGTGTCGTAGGTTTTTCACCGCCCCAGTCCATGGTGTTGTAGGTTTTTCTCCGCCCCAGTCCATGGTGTTGTAGGTTTTTCACCGCCCCAGTCCATGGTGTTGTAGGTTTTTCACCGCCCCAGTCCATGGTGTTGTAGGTTTTTCTCCGCCCCAGTCCATGGTGTTGTAGGTTTTTCTCCGCCCCAGTCCATGGTGTTGTAGGTTTTTCTCCGCCCCAGTCCATGGTGTTGTAGGTTTTTCACCGCCCCAGTCCATGGTGTTGTAGGTTTTTCACCGCCCCAGTCCATGGTGTTGTAGGTTTTTCTCCGCCCCAGTCCATGGTGTTGTAGGTTTTTCTCCGCCCCAGTCCATGGTTTTGTAGGTTTTTCTCCGCCCCAGTCCATGGTGTTGTAGGTTTTTCTCCGCCCCAGTCCATGGTGTTGTAGGTTTTTCACCGCCCCATTCCATGGTGTTGTAGGTTTTTCACCCCCCCAGTCCATGGTGTTGTAGGTTTTTCACCGCCCCAGTCCATGGTGTTGTAGGTTTTTCACCGCCCCAGTCCATGGTGTTGTAGGTTTTTCTCCGCCCCAGTCCATGGTGTTGTAGGTTTTTCTCCGCCCCAGTCCATGGTGTTGTAGGTTTTTCACCGCCCCAGTCCATGGTGTTGTAGGTTTTTCACCGCCCCAGTCCATGGTGTTGTAGGTTTTTCACCGCCCCAGTCCATGGTGTTGTAGGTTTTTCTCCGCCCCAGTCCATGGTGTTGTAGGTTTTTCACCGCCCCAGTCCATGGTGTTGTAGGTTTTTCACCGCCCCAGTCCATGGTGTTGTAGGTTTTTCACCGCCCCAGTCCATGGTGTTGTAGGTTTTTCACCGCCCCAGTCCATGGTGTTGTAGGTTTTTCTCCGCCCCAGTCCATGGTGTTGTAGGTTTTTCACCGCCCCAGTCCATGGTGTTGTAGGTTTTTCTCCGCCCCAGTCGATGGTGTTGTAGTTTTTTCACCGCCCCAGTCCATGGTGTTGTAGGATTTTCACCGCCCCAGTCCATGGTGTTGTAGGTTTTTCACCGCCCCAGTCCATGGTGTTGTAGGTTTTTCACCGCCCCAGTCCATGGTGTTGTAGGTTTTTCTCCGCCCCAGTCCATGGTGTTGTAGGTTTTTCACCGCCCCAGTCTATGGTGTTGTAGGTTTTTCTCCGCCCCAGTCCATGGTGTTGTAGGTTTTTCACCGCCCCAGTCCATGGTGTTGTAGGTTTTTCACCGCCCCAGTCCATGGTTTTTGTAGGTTTTTCACCGCCCCAGTCCATGGTGTTGTAGGTTTTTCACCGCCCCAGTCCATAGTGTTGTAGGTTTTTCACCGCCCCAGTCTTTTGTGTTGTAGGTTTTTCTCCGCCCCAGTCCATAGTGTTGTAGGTTTTTCTCCGCCCCAGTCCATGGTGTTGTAGGTTTTTCACCGCCCCAGTCCATGGTGTTGTAGGTTTTTCTCCGCCCCAGTCCATGGTGTTGTAGGTTTTTCACCGCCCCAGTCCATGGTGTTGTAGGTTTTTCTCCGCCCCAGTCCATGGTGTTGTAGGTTTTTCACCGCCCCAGTCCATGGTGTTGTAGGTTTTTCACCGCCCCAGTCCATGGTGTTGTAGGTTTTTCTCCGCCCCAGTCCATGGTGTTGTAGGTTTTTCTCCGCCCCAGTCCATGGTGTTGTAGGTTTTTCTCCGCCCCAGTCCATGGTGTTGTAGGTTTTTCACCGCCCCAGTCCATGGTGTTGTAGGTTTTTCACCGCCCCAGTCCATGGTGTTGTAGGTTTTTCTCCGCCCCAGTCCAGAGTGTTGTAGGTTTTTCTCCGCCCCAGTCCATAGTGTTGTAGGTTTTTCACCGCCCCAGTCCATGGTGTTGTAGGTTTTTCTCCGCCCCAGTCCAGAGTGTTGTAGGTTTTTCTCCGCCCCAGTCCATAGTGTTGTAGGTTTTTCACCGCCCCAGTCCATGGTGTTGTAGGTTTTTCACCGCCCCAGTCCATGGTGTTGTAGGTTTTTCTCCGCCCCAGTCCATGGTGTTGTAGGTTTTTCTCCGCCCCAGTCCATGGTGTTGTAGGTTTTTCTCCGCCCAAGTCCATAGTGTTGTAGGTTTTTCACCGCCCCAGTCCATGGTGTTGTAGGTTTTTCACCGCCCCAGTCCATAGTGTTGTAGGTTTTTCTCCGCCCCAGTCCATAGTGTTGTAGGTTTTTCTCCGCCCAAGTCCATAGTGTTGTAGGTTTTTCACCGCCCCAGTCCATGGTGTTGTAGGTTTTTCACCGCCCCATTCCATGGTGTTGTAGGTTTTTCTCCGCCCCAGTCCATGGTGTTGTAGGTTTTTCACCGCCCCAGTCCATGGTGTTGTAGGTTTTTCACCGCCCCAGTCCATGGTGTTGTAGGTTTTTCTCCGCCCCAGTCCATGGTGTTGTAGGTTTTTCTCCGCCCCAGTCCATGGTGTTGTAGGTTTTTCACCGCCCCAGTCCATGGTGTTGTAGGTTTTTCACCGCCCCAGTCCATGGTGTTGTAGGTTTTTCACCGCCCCAGTCCATGGTGTTGTAGGTTTTTCTCCGCCCCAGTCCATGGTGTTGTAGGTTTTTCACCGCCCCAGTCCATGGTGTTGTAGGTTTTTCACCGCCCCAGTCCATGGTGTTGTAGGTTTTTCACCGCCCCAGTCCATGGTGTTGTAGGTTTTTCACCGCCCCAGTCCATGGTGTTGTAGGTTTTTCACCGCCCCAGTCCATGGTGTTGTAGGTTTTTCTCCGCCCCAGTCCATGGTGTTGTAGGTTTTTCACCGCCCCAGTCCATGGTGTTGTAGGTTTTTCACCGCAACAGTCCATGGTTTTTGTAGGTTTTTCACCGCCCCAGTCCATGGTGTTGTAGGTTTTTCACCGCCCCAGTGCATAGTGTTGTAGGTTTTTCACCGCCCCAGTCTTTTGTGTTGTAGGTTTTTTTCCGCCCCAGTCCATAGTGTTGTAGGTTTTTCTCCGCCCCAGTCCATGGTGTTGTAGGTTTTTCACCGCCCCAGTCCATGGTGTTGTAGGTTTTTCTCCGCCCCAGTCCATGGTGTTGTAGGTTTTTCACCGCCCCAGTCCATGGTGTTGTAGGTTTTTCTCCGCCCCAGTCCATGGTGTTGTAGGTTTTTCACCGCCCCAGTCCATGGTGTTGTAGGTTTTTCACCGCCCCAGTCCATGGTGTTGTAGGTTTTTCTCCGCCCCAGTCCATGGTGTTGTAGGTTTTTCTCCGCCCCAGTCCATGGTGTTGTAGGGTTTTCTCCGCCCCAGTCCATGGTGTTGTAGGTTTTTCACCGCCCCAGTCCATGGTGTTGTAGGTTTTTCACCGCCCCAGTCCATGGTGTTGTAGGTTTTTCTCCGCCCCAGTCCATGGTGTTGTAGGTTTTTCTCCGCCCCAGTCCATGGTTTTGTAGGTTTTTCTCCGCCCCAGTCCATGGTGTTGTAGGTTTTTCTCCGCCCCAGTCCATGGTGTTGTAGGTTTTTCACCGTCCCATTCCATGGTGTTGCAGGTTTTTCACCGCCCCAGTCCATGGTGTTGTAGGTTTTTCACCGCCCCAGTCCATGGTGTTGTAGGTTTTTCACCGCCCCAGTCCATGGTGTTGTAGGTTTTTCTCCGCCCCAGTCCATGGTGTTGTAGGTTTTTCTCCGCACCAGTCCATGGTGTTGTAGGTTTTTCACCGCCCCAGTCCATGGTGTTGTAGGTTTTTCACCGCCCCAGTCCATGCTGTTGTAGGTTTTTCACCGCCCCAGTCCATGGTGTTGTAGGTTTTTCTCCGCCCCAGTCCATGGTGTTGTAGGTTTTTCACCGCCGCAGTCCATGGTGTTGTAGGTTTTTCACCGCCCCAGTCCATGGTGTTGTAGGTTTTTCACCGCCCCAGTCCATGGTGTTGTAGGTTTTTCACCGCACCCAGTCCATGGTGTTGTAGGTTTTTCTCCGCCCCAGTCCATGGTGTTGTAGGTTTTTCACCGCCCCAGTCCATGGTGTTGTAGGTTTTTCTCTGCCCCAGTCCATGGTGTTGTAGGTTTTTCACCGCCCCAGTCCATGGTGTTGTAGGTTTTTCACCGCCCCAGTCCATGGTTTTTGTAGGTTTTTCACCGCCCCAGTCCATGGTGTTGTAGGTTTTTCACCGCCCCAGTCCATAGAGTTGTAGGTTTTTCACCGCCCCAGTCTTTTGTGTTGTAGGTTTTTCTCCGCCCCAGTCCATAGTGTTGTAGGTTTTTCTCCGCCCCAGTCCATGGTGTTGTAGGTTTTTCACCGCCCCAGTCCATGGTGTTGTAGGTTTTTCTCCGCCCCAGTCCATGGTGTTGTAGGTTTTTCACCGCCCCAGTCCATGGTGTTGTAGGATTTTCTCCGCCCCAGTCCATGGTGTTGTAGGTTTTTCACCGCCCCAGTCCATGGTGTTGTAGGTTTTTCACCGCCCCAGTCCATGGTGTTGTAGGTTTTTCTCCGCCCCAGTCCATGGTGTTGTAGGTTTTTCTCCGCCCCAGTCCATGGTGTTGTAGGTTTTTCTCCGCCCCAGTCCATGGTGTTGTAGGTTTTTCACCGCCCCAGTCCATGGTGTTGTAGGTTTTTCTCCGCCCCAGTCCATGGTGTTGTAGGTTTTTCTCCGCCCCAGTCCATAGTGTTGTAGGTTTTTCTCCGCCCAAGTCCATAGTGTTGTAGGTTTTTCACCGCCCCAGTCCATGGTGTTGTAGGTTTTTCACCGCCCCAGTCCATGGTGTTGTAGGTTTTTCTCCGCCCCAGTCCATAGTGTTGTAGGTTTTTCTCCGCCCAAGTCCATAGTGTTGTAGGTTTTTCACCGCCCCAGTCCATGGTGTTGTAGGTTTTTCACCGCCCCATTCCATGGTGTTGTAGGTTTTTCTCCGCCCCAGTCCATGGTGTTGTAGGTTTTTCACCGCCCCAGTCCATGGTGTTGTAGGTTTTTCACCGCCCCAGTCCATGGTGTTGTAGGTTTTTCTCCGCCCCAGTCCATGGTGTTGTAGGTTTTTCTCCGCCCCAGTCCATGGTGTTGTAGGTTTTTCACCGCCCCAGTCCATGGTGTTGTAGGTTTTTCACCGCCCCAGTCCATGGTGTTGTAGGTTTTTCACCGCCCCAGTCCATGGTGTTGTAGGTTTTTCACCGCCCCAGTCCATGGTGTTGTAGGTTTTTCACCGCCCCAGTCCATGGTGTTGTAGGTTTTTCTCCTCCCCAGTCCATGGTGTTGTAGGTTTTTCACCGCCCCAGTCTTTTGTGTTGTAGGTTTTTCTCCGCCCCAGTCCATAGTGTTGTAGGTTTTTCTCCGCCCCAGTCCATGGTGTTGTAGGTTTTTCACCGCCCCAGTCCATGGTGTTGTAGGTTTTTCTCCGCCCCAGTCCATGGTGTTGTAGGTTTTTCACCGCCCCAGTCCATGGTGTTGTAGGTTTTTCTCCGCCCCAGTCCATGGTGTTGTAGGTTTTTCACCGCCCCAGTCCATGGTGTTGTAGGTTTTTCACCGCCCCAGTCCATGGTGTTGTAGGTTTTTCTCCGCCCCAGTCCATGGTGTTGTAGGTTTTTCTCCGCCCCAGTCCATGGTGTTGTAGGTTTTTCTCCGCCCCAGTCCATGGTGTTGTAGGTTTTTCACCGCCCCAGTCCATGGTGTTGTAGGTTTTTCACCGCCCCAGTCCATGGTGTTGTAGGTTTTTCTCCGCCCCAGTCCATGGTGTTGTAGGTTTTTCTCCGCCCCAGTCCATGGTTTTGTAGGTTTTTCTCCGCCCCAGTCCATGGTGTTGTAGGTTTTTCTCCGCCCCAGTCCATGGTGTTGTTGGTTTTTCACCGCCCCATTCCATGGTGTTGTAGGTTTTTAACCGCCCCAGTCCATGGTGTTGTAGGTTTTTCACCGCCCCAGTCCATGGTGTTGTAGGTTTTTCACCACCCCAGTCCATGGTGTTGTAGATTATTCTCCGCCCCAGTCCATGGTGTTGTAGGTTTTTCTCCGCCCCAGTCCATGGTGTTGTAGGTTTTTCACCGCCCCAGTCCATGGTGTTGTAGGTTTTTCACCGCCCCAGTCCATGGTGTTGTAGGTTTTTCACCGCCCCAGTCCATGGTGTTGTAGGTTTTTCTCCGCCCCAGTCCATGGTGTTGTAGGTTTTTCACCGCCCCAGTCCATGGTGTTGTAGGTTTTTCACCGCCCCAGTCCATGGTGTTGTAGGTTTTTCACCGCCCCAGTCCATGGTGTTGTAGGTTTTTCACCGCCCCAGTCCATGGTGTTGTAGGTTTTTCTCCGCCCCAGTCCATGGTGTTGTAGGTTTTTCACCGCCCCAGTTCATGGTGTTGTAGGTTTTTCTCCGCCCCAGTCCATGGTGTTGTAGGTTTTTCACCGCCACAGTCCATGGTGTTGTAGGTTTTTCACCGCCCCAGTCCATGGTTTTTGTAGGTTTTTCACCGCCCCAGTCCATGGTGTTGTAGGTTTTTCACCGCCCCAGTCCATGGTGTTGTAGGTTTTTCTCCGCCCCAGTCCATGGTGTTGTAGGTTTTTCTCCGCCTCAGTCCATGGTGTTGTAGGTTTTTCACCGCCCCAGTCCATGGTGTTGTAGGTTTTTCACCGCCCCAGTCCATGGTGTTGTAGGTTTTTCTCAGCCCCAGTCCATGGTGTTGTAGGTTTTTCTCCGCCCCAGTCCATGGTTTTGTAGGTTTTTCTCCGCCCCAGTCCATGGTGTTGTAGGTTTTTCTCCGCCCCAGTCCATGGTGTTGTAGGTTTTTCACCGCCCCATTCCATGGTGTTGTAGGTTTTTCTCCGCCACAGTCTATGGTGTTGTAGGGTTTTCACCGCCCCAGTCCATAGTGTTGTAGGTTTTTCACCGCCCCAGTCCATAGTGTTGTAGGTTTTTCTCCGCCCCAGTCCATAGTGTTGTAGGTTTTTCACCGCCCCAGTCCATGGTGTTGTAGGTTTTTCACCGCCCCAGTCCATGGTGTTGTAGGTTTTTCACCGCCCCAGTCCATGGTGTTGTAGGTTTTTCACCGCCCCAGTCCATGGTGTTGAAGGTTTTTCTCCGCCCCAGTCCATGGTGTTGTAGGTTTTTCACCGCCCCAGTCCATGGTGTTGTAGGTTTTTCACCGCCCCAGTCCATAGTGTTGTAGGTTTTTCATCGCCCCAGTCCATGGTGTTGTAGGTTTTTCTCCGCCCCAGTCCAGAGTGTTGTAGGTTTTTCTCCGCCCCAGTCCATAGTGTTGTAGGTTTTTCACCGCCCCAGTCCATGGTGTTGTAGGTTTTTCACCGCCCCAGTCCATGGTGTTGTAGGTTTTTCTCCGCCCCAGTCCATAGTGTTGTAGGTTTTTCTCCGCCCAAGTCCATAGTGTTGTAGGTTTTTCACCGCCCCATTCCATGGTGTTGTAGGTTTTTCTCCGCCCCAGTCCATGGTGTTGTAGGTTTTTCACCGCCCCAGTCCATGGTGTTGTAGGTTTTTCACCGCCCCAGTCCATGGTGTTGTAGGTTTTTCTCCGCCCCAGTCCATGGTGTTGTAGGTTTTTCTCCGCCCCAGTCCATGGTGTTGTAGGTTTTTCACCGCCCCAGTCCATGGTGTTGTAGGTTTTTCACCGCCCCAGTCCATGGTGTTGTAGGTTTTTCAGCGCCCCAGTCCATGGTGTTGTAGGTTTTTCTCCGCCCCAGTCCATGGTGTTGTAGGTTTTTCACCGCCCCAGTCCATGGTGTTGTAGGTTTTTCACCGCCCCAGTCCATGGTGTTGTAGGTTTTTCACCGCCCCAGTCCATGGTGTTGTCGGTTTTTCACCGCCCCAGTCCATGGTGTTGTAGGTTTTTCACCGCCCCAGTCCATGGTGTTGTAGGTTTTTCTCCGCCCCAGTCCATGGTGTTGTAGGTTTTTCACCGCCCCAGTCCATGGTGTTGTAGGTTTTTCACCGCCCCAGTCCATGGTTTTTGTAGGTTTTTCACCGCCCCAGTCCATGGTGTTGTAGGTTTTTCACCGCCCCAGTCCATAGTGTTGTAGGTTTTTCACCGCCCCAGTCTTTTGTGTTGTAGGTTTTTCTCCGCCCCAGTCCATAGTGTTGTAGGTTTTTCTCCGCCCCGGTCCATGGTGTTGTAGGTTTTTCACCGCCCCAGTCCATGGTGTTGTAGGTTTTTCTCCGCCCCAGTCCATGGTGTTGTAGGTTTTTCACCGCCCCAGTCCATGGTGTTGTAGGTTTTTCTCCGCCCCAGTCCATGGTGTTGTAGGTTTTTCACCGCCCCAGTCCATGGTGTTGTAGGTTTTTCACCGCCCCAGTCCATGGTGTTGTAGGTTTTTCTCCGCCCCAGTCCATGGTGTTGTAGGTTTTTCTCCGCCCCAGTCCATGGTGTTGTAGGTTTTTCTCCGCCCCAGTCCATGGTGTTGTAGGTTTTTCACCGCCCCAGTCCATGGTGTTGTAGGTTTTTCACCGCCCCAGTCCATGGTGTTGTAGGTTTTTCTCCACCCCAGTCCATGGTGTTGTAGGTTTTTCTCCGCCCCAGTCCATGGTTTTGTAGGTTTTTCTCCGCCCCAGTCCATGGTGTTGTAGGTTTTTCTCCGCCCCAGTCCATGGTGTTGTAGGTTTTTCACCGCCCCATTCCATGGTGTTGTAGGTTTTTCACCGCCCCAGTCCATGGTGTTGTAGGTTTTTCACCGCCCCAGTCCATGGTGTTGTAGGTTTTTCACCACCCCAGTACATGGTGTTGTAGGTTTTACTCCGCCCCAGTCCATGGTTTTGTAGGTTTTTCTCCGCCCCAGTCCATGGTGTTGTAGGTTTTTCACCGCCCCAGTCCATGGTGTTGTAGGTTTTTCACCGCCCCAGTCCATGGTGTTGTAGGTTTTTCACCGACCCAGTCCATGGTGTTGTAGGTTTTTCTCCGCCCCAGTCCATGGTGTTGTAGGTTTTTCACCGCCCCAGTCCATGGTGTTGTAGGTTTTTCACCGCCCCAGTCCATGGTGTTGTAGGTTTTTCACCGCCCCAGTCCATGGTGTTGTAGGTTTTTCACCGCCCCAGTCCATGGTGTTGTAGGTTTTTCTCCGCCCCAGTCCATGGTGTTGTAGGTTTTTCACCGCCCCAGTCCATGGTGTTGTAGGTTTTTCTCCGCCCCAGTCCATGGTGTTGTAGGTTTTTCACCGCCCCAGTCCATGGTGTTGTAGGTTTTTCACCGCCCCAGTCCATGGTTTTTGTAGGTTTTTCACCGCCCCAGTCCATGGTGTTGTAGGTTTTTCACCGCCCCAGTCCATAGTGTTGTAGGTTTTTCACCGCCCCAGTCTTTTGTGTTGTAGGTTTTTCTCCGCCCCAGTCCATAGTGTTGTAGGTTTTTCTCCGCCCCAGTCCATGGTGCTGTAGGTTTTTCACCGCCCCAGTCCATGGTGTTGTAGGTTTTTCTCCGCCCCAGTCCATGGTGTTGTAGGTTTTTCACTGCCCCAGTCCATGGTGTTGTAGGTTTTTCTCCGCCCCAGTCCATGGTGTTGTAGGTTTTTCACCGCCCCAGTCCATGGTGTTGTAGGTTTTTCACCGCCCCAGTCCATGGTGTTGTAGGTTTTTCTCCGCCCCAGTCCATGGTGTTGTAGGTTTTTCTCCGCCCCAGTCCATGGTGTTGTAGGTTTTTCTCCGCCCCAGTCCATGGTGTTGTAGGTTTTTCACCGCCCCAGTCCATGGTGTTGTAGGTGTTTCACCGCCCCAGTCCATGGTGTTGTAGGTTTTTCTCAGCCCCAGTCCATGGTGTTGTAGGTTTTTCTCCGCCCCAGTCCATGGTTTTGTAGGTTTTTCTCTGCCCCAGTCCATGGTGTTGTAGGTTTTTCTCCGCCCCAGTCCATGGTGTTGTAGGTTTTTCACCGCCCCATTCCATGGTGTTGTAGGTTTTTCTCCGCCCCAGTCTATGGTGTTGTCGGGTTTTCACCGCCCCAGTCCATAGTGTTGTAGGTTTTTCACCGCCCCAGTCCATAGTGTTGTAGGTTTTTCTCCGCCCCAGTCCATAGTGTTGTAGGTTTTTCACCGCCCCAGTCCATGGTGTTGTAGGTTTTTCTCCGCCCCAGTCCATGGTGTTGTAGGTTTTTCACCGCCCCAGTCCATGGTGTTGTAGGTTTTTCACCGCCCCAGTCCATGGTGTTGTAGGTTTTTCTCCACCCCAGTCCATGGTGTTGTAGGTTTTTCTCCGCCCCAGTCCATGGTTTTGTAGGTTTTTCTCCGCCCCAGTCCATGGTGTTGTAGGTTTTTCTCCGCCCCAGTCCATGGTGTTGTAGGTTTTTCACCGCCCCATTCCATGGTGTTGTAGGTTTTTCACCGCCCCAGTCCATGGTGTTGTAGGTTTTTCACCGCCCCAGTCCATGGTGTTGTAGGTTTTTCACCACCCCAGTACATGGTGTTGTACGTTTTTCTCCGCCCCAGTCCATGGTTTTGTAGGTTTTTCTCCGCCCCAGTCCATGGTGTTGTAGGTTTTTCACCGCCCCAGTCCATGGTGTTGTAGGTTTTTCACCGCCCCAGTCCATGGTGTTGTAGGTTTTTCACCGACCCAGTCCATGGTGTTGTAGGTTTTTCTCCGCCCCAGTCCATGGTGTTGTAGGTTTTTCACCGCCCCAGTCCATGGTGTTGTAGGTTTTTCACCGCCCCAGTCCATGGTGTTGTAGGTTTTTCACCGCCCCAGTCCATGGTGTTGTAGGTTTTTCACCGCCCCAGTCCATGGTGTTGTAGGTTTTTCTCCGCCCCAGTCCATGGTGTTGTAGGTTTTTCACCGCCCCAGTCCATGGTGTTGTAGGTTTTTCTCCGCCCCAGTCCATGGTGTTGTAGGTTTTTCACCGCCCCAGTCCATGGTGTTGTAGGTTTTTCACCGCCCCAGTCCATGGTTTTTGTAGGTTTTTCACCGCCCCAGTCCATGGTGTTGTAGGTTTTTCACCGCCCCAGTCCATAGTGTTGTAGGTTTTTCACCGCCCCAGTCTTTTGTGTTGTAGGTTTTTCTCCGCCCCAGTCCATAGTGTTGTAGGTTTTTCTCCGCCCCAGTCCATGGTGCTGTAGGTTTTTCACCGCCCCAGTCCATGGTGTTGTAGGTTTTTCTCCGCCCCAGTCCATGGTGTTGTAGGTTTTTCACCGCCCCAGTCCATGGTGTTGTAGGTTTTTCTCCGCCCCAGTCCATGGTGTTGTAGGTTTTTCACCGCCCCAGTCCATGGTGTTGTAGGTTTTTCACCGCCCCAGTCCATGGTGTTGTAGGTTTTTCTCCGCCCCAGTCCATGGTGTTGTAGGTTTTTCTCCGCCCCAGTCCATGGTGTTGTAGGTTTTTCTCCGCCGCAGTCCATGGTGTTGTAGGTTTTTCACCGCCCCAGTCCATGGTGTTGTAGGTTTTTCACCGCCCCAGTCCATGGTGTTGTAGGTTTTTCTCAGCCCCAGTCCATGGTGTTGTAGGTTTTTCTCCGCCCCAGTCCATGGTTTTGTAGGTTTTTCTCTGCCCCAGTCCATGGTGTTGTAGGTTTTTCTCCGCCCCAGTCCATGGTGTTGTAGGTTTTTCACCGCCCCATTCCATGGTGTTGTAGGTTTTTCTCCGCCCCAGTCTATGGTGTTGTAGGGTTTTCACCGCCCCAGTCCATAGTGTTGTAGGTTTTTCACCGCCCCAGTCCATAGTGTTGTAGGTTTTTCTCCGCCCCAGTCCATAGTGTTGTAGGTTTTTCACCGCCCCAGTCCATGGTGTTGTAGGTTTTTCACCGCCCCAGTCCATGGTGTTGTAGGTTTTTCACCGCCCCAGTCCATGGTGTTGTAGGTTTTTCACCGCCCCAGTCCATGGTGTTGTAGGTTTTTCTCCGCCCCAGTCCATGGTGTTGTAGGTTTTTCACCGCCCCAGTCCATGGTGTTGTAGGTTTTTCACCGCCCCAGTCCATAGTGTTGTAGGTTTTTCATCGCCCCAGTCCATGTTGTTGTAGGTTTTTCACCGCCCCAGTCCATGGTGTTGTAGGTTTTTCTCCGCCCCAGTCCATGGTGTTGTAGGTTTTTCACCGCCCCAGTCCATGGTGTTGTCGGTTTTTCACCGCCCCATTCCATGGTGTTGTAGGTTTTTCTCCGCCCCAGTCCATGGTGTTGTAGGTTTTTCTCCGCCCCAGTCCATGGTGTTGTAGGTTTTTCACCGCCCCAATCCATGGTGTTGTAGGTTTTTCTCCGCCCCAGTCCATGGTGTTGTAGGTTTTTCACCGCCCCAGTCCATGGTGTTGTAGGTTTTTCACCGCCCCAGTCCATGGTGTTGTAGGTTTTTCACCGCCCCAGTCCATGGTGTTGTAGGTTTTTCTCCGCCCCAGTCCATGGTGTTGTAGGTTTTTCTCCGCCCCAGTCCATAGTGTTGTAGGTTTTTCACCGCCCCAGTCCATGGTGTTGTAGGTTTTTCTCCGCCCCAGTCCATGGTGTTGTAGGTTTTTCTCCGCCCCAGTCCATAGTGTTGTAGGTTTTTCACCGCCCCAGTCCATGGTGTTGTAGGTTTTTCTCCGCCCCGGTCCATGGTGTTGTATGTTTTTCACCGCCCCAGTCCATGGTGTTGTAGGTTTTTCACCGCCCCAGTCCATGGTGTTGTAGGTTTTTCACCGCCCCAGTCCATGGTGTTGTAGGTTTTTCTCCGCCCCAGTCCATGGTGTTGTAGATTTTTCACCGCCCCAGTCCATGGTGTTGTAGGTTTTTCTCCGCCCCAGTCCATGGTGTTGTAGGTTTTTCACCGCCCCAGTCCATGGTGTTGTAGGTTTTTCACCGCCCCAGTCCATGGTGTTGTAGGTTTTTCACCGCCCCAGTCCATGGTGTTGTAGGTTTTTCTCCGCCCCAGTCCATGGTGTTGTAGGTTTTTCACCGCCCCAGTCCATGGTGTTGTAGGTTTTTCTCCGCCCCAGTCCATGGTGTTGTAGGTTTTTCTCCGCCCCAGTCCATGGTGTTGTAGGTTTTTCACCGCCCCAGTCCATGGTGTTGTAGGTTTTTCTCCGCCCCAGTCCATGGAGTTGTAGGTTTTTCTCCGCCCCAGTCCATGGTGTTGTAGGTTTTTCTCCGCCCCAGTCCATGGTGTTGTAGGTTTTTCTCCGCCCCAGTCCATGGTGTTGTAGGTTTTTCACCGCCCCAGTCCATGGTGTTGTAGGTTTTTCTCCGCCTCAGTCCATGGTGTTGTAGGTTTTTCTCCGCCTCAGTCCATGGTGTTGTAGGTTTTTCACCGCCCCAGTCCATGGTGTTGTAGGTTTTTCTCCGCCCCAGTCCATGGTGTTGTAGGTTTTTCTCCGCCCCAGTCCATGGTGTTGTAGGTTTTTCTCCGCCCCAGTCCATGGTGTTGTAGGTTTTTCTCCGCCCCAGTCCATGGTGTTGTAGGTTTTTCACCGCCCCAGTCCATGGTGTTGTAGGATTTTCTCCGCCTCAGTCCATGGTGTTGTAGGTTTTTCTCCGCCTCAGTCCATGGTGTTGTAGGTTTTTCTCCGCCCCAGTCCATGGTGTTGTAGGTTTTTCTCCGCCTCAGTCCATGGTGTTGTTGGTTTTTCACCGCCCCAGTCCATGGTGTTGTAGGTTTTTCACCGCCCCAGTCCATAGTGTTGTCGGTTTTACTCCGCCCCAGTCCATGGTGTTGTAGGTTTTTCACCGCCCCAGTCCATGGTGTTGTAGGTTTTTCTCTGCCCCAGTCCATGGTGTTGTAGGTTTTTCTCCGCCCCAGTCCATGGTGTTGTAGGTTTTTCACCTCCCCAGTCCATGGTGTTGTAGGTTTTTCTCCGCCCCAGTCCATGGTGTTGTAGGTTTTTCACCGCCCCAGTCCATGGTGTTGTAGGTTTTTCACCGCCCCAGTCCATGGTGTTGTAGGTTTTTCACCGCCCCAGTCCATGGTGTTGTAGGTTTTTCACCGCCCCAGTCCATAGTGTTGTAGGTTTTTCACCGCCCCAGTCCATGGTGTTGTAGGTTTTTCACCGCCCCAGTCCATGGTGTTGTAGGTTTTTCACCGCCCCAGTCCATGGTGTTGTAGGTTTTTCACTGCCCCAGTCCATAGTGTTGTAGGTTTTTCTCTGCCCCTGTCCATGGTGTTGTAGGTTTTTCACCGCCCCAGTCCATGGTGTTGTAGGTTTTTCACCGCCCCAGTCCATGGTGTTGTAGGTTTTTCACTGCCCCAGTCCTTGGTGTTGTAGGTTTTTCTCCGCCCCAGTCCATGGTGTTGTAGGTTTTTCACCGCCCCAGTCCATGGTGTTGTAGGTTTTTCTCCGCCCCAGTCCATGGTGTTGTAGGTTTTTCTCCGCCCCAATCCATGGTGTTGTAGGTTTTTCTCCGCCCCAGTCCATGGTGTTGTAGGTTTTTCACCGCCCCAGTCCATGGTGTTGTAGGTTTTTCACCGCCCCAGTCCATAGTGTTGTAGGCTTTTCTCCGCCCCAGTCCATGGTGTTGTAGGTTTTTCTCCGCCCCAGTCCATGGTGTTGTAGGTTTTTCACCGCCCCAGTCCATGGTGTTGTAGGTTTTTCACCGCCCCAGTCCATAGTGTTGTAGGTTTTTCACCGCCCCAGTCCATGGTGTTGTAGGTTTTTCACCGCCCCAGTCCATGGTGTTGTAGGTTTTTCACCGCCCCAGTCCATGGTGTTGTAGGTTTTTCTCCGCCCCAGTCCATGGTGTTGTAGGTTTTTCACCGCCCCAGTCCATGGTGTTGTAGGTTTTTCTCCGCCCCAGTCCATGGTGTTGTAGGTTTTTCACCGCCCCAGTCCATGGTGTTGTAGGTTTTTCACCGCCCCAGTCCATGGTGTTGTAGGTTTTTCACCGCCCCAGTCCATGGTGTTGTAGGTTTTTCTCCGCCCCAGTCCATAGTGTTGTAGGTTTTTCTCCGCCCCAGTCCATGGTGTTGTAGGTTTTTCTCCGCCCCAGTCCATGGTGTTGTAGGTTTTTCACCGCCCCAGTCCATGGTGTTGTAGGTTTTTCTCCGCCCCAGTCCATCGTGTTGTAGGTTTTTCACCGCCCCAGTCCATGGTGTTGTAGGTTTTTCACCGCCCCAGTCCATGGTGTTGTAGGTTTTTCACCGCCCCAGTCCATGGTGTTGTAGGTTTTTCACCGCCCCAGTCCATAGTGTTGTAGGTTTTTCACCGCCCCAGTCCATGGTGTTGTAGGTTTTTCACCGCCCCAGTCCATGGTGTTGTAGGTTTTTCACCGCCCCAGTCCATAGGCAGAGACTTCAGCGACATTCAGCTCTTTGTATATGTTTTTGGAGTGATGCAGCTGCGGGGCGAATGTGCCGTTGCATCGGAGCGGCCGCCGCTGTGGGTCATCGACTGTGCGCTGATGATGTCAGCGCGCCGCAGACGCAACAATGTCCTTCCCCTTCAGTTAACAGCTGCTGTGAACTATGAATGTAGTTTAGTTTGGCCCCTTGGGCCACCAGGGAAGGTTTCGGCCGGGCCATGTGGAAATGTATTTTTATCTAAGCTGATACCATACGGTATTTGTGTGCCATTTGATTAAAATGGAGTCCTGGCCCTTCCAGAACTTTCTGCATTTTAGCAGCCAGCTTATTATGAACAGCTAAACCTGCTGTTAGATGGCTGATGGTTATCAGACAGCTAGGAGACAAGTCATGCTGAGACAAGTAACCCCCCATGGTGCTCTCCTATTGTCTACACTACAGGAGTTCCATGTCACCCCACCCTTATCTTCTAGCCATTATCTCTTTCCTTTACCTCATCCATTTGAAGCAAACAGGTAAACTGACCAGGAAATTGGATAATCCTGATACAATACAAGACAGGTGATAGCCCATTACCTATGACTCATGGAGTAATGGCCGTTTGGCTTTCTGATAACCCTGACAAAAGGAAATATCTGGATACTATTTCAGGACCAGGATATAGTAATTAACTCTTTATCTGTATTCACTGACTGTGAGACAGAGCAATACACAGGGAGAGGCCAGAACTTGGGTTTTACTGTATAAATATCTTGTGAAGCTGTACCATTGCGGAGGTGTTCATATGGCCCTTGACTGATTGAAACCTACCCCTTGCGAGCAAGTAAATTAAAAGGGAAACTTCCATCGGAGCTGTAAGTGTCGGAGTCATTCTTTTCTGAGGTCGAGATTTCGACAGTTATTGGAGGTTCCACCGAGATGCATACTCTCTGTTCTGTGAGTAAAACGGATACAGGCATAGTGCCTCTCCAGTGAAAGGCTTCGGTGGCCAAACAAGGTGAGCCTTTGCTCACAAGAGGTTTCTTCACTGTTGAATCGCAGATGTAATCTGTTGTCCACAGCTGAGGTACTGCATCTACAAGATTCGGCATTTAAAAGTTAAAGGTATTTTTTTTATAACCATTTCTTTCTCAGCTCGCCAGCAGAAGAGAACAGGTTCTGAAAAAAATCTCGAGACAGCCCGGGGAAGGTTTCAGTAGGTAAAAGAAAGCGCTAGTCGATCGAAAAGGGTTCCAGGTTCTTATATGATAAGATTTTTATTGTTTTTAATTCGGAAGGGGTTCTTATGTGATAAGACTATTAAAAGAAAAGAAAAAAGAAAGCGCTAATAATCGATCGAAGGTTCTTATGTGATAAGATTTTTATTGTTTTTAATTCGGAAGGGGTTCTTATGTGATAAGACTATTAAAAAAAAAAGAGCGCAATCGATCAAAGAGTTTGGGTACGGAACCTTAAGTTTTATCAGCTGTTATTAGGATAAGTTAAGGACTCGGTCTGTAGTGGCGTACAACGCAGACTGAGAATTTGTTTAGAGGTTATGATTTGTGTACTCACGGGAATATTGTTTGTTGTCCTTGTATTACTGTTGGTTGCAATACCTTTGTGAGTCATTGCCATTAGAGAAACGGGAAGAGTCACTAGGGAAAATTGTGATTCGAAAAAAAAAAAACCACAAGGATTGATTAAGAAAAGAAACAGTAACTGATTGATCAACTACGGTTGGTTCGTGCCAACATATCTCACACACCCAGACTGAGCCCGAATTAAGAGCCTTTTCAGGCCACGTAACGGCCAGGAGAAGTGGGCGTAGAGAACTCGGTTGGCCGAAAGGATTGTGAGATCAGAAACTGTGGGAAAATCTTAATCATCCAGAATGGGTGCCGGAGCAAGTTAAAACACCACAAAAGGCACACCAGCCTATGTCATGCTCCAGAATTGTGGTCAGTCTTCAATTGACCAAAGAAACAAAAACCAGTAAAGTGGACTAAGGGTGAAAACAGGCCATTTCCACCCGATGGTTCATTTAATTTAGAGAGAACAACTTGTCTCCAGGAGTGTCTTATAAACAGAGATCCAGAAAAAAAAAGGAAAGTAATAGAAAAGGCCTGGGTTCCGATTCTTCAAGCCCATGTAAAATTAACAGAGGAAGTAAATCAAATGTAAAAAAAAAAGAGAACCTGATAGTGACTTATGAAAAAAAAATGAAGCTAGTAAAAGAAAAAGCTTTATTGAATGGAGAGAGACTTGTGAATGTCTTGTCTTTGAATGAGAGTGCTTCTGTCTTTTTTCCTTGTGTCTGGAAACCTGTTTGGAAAAGTTGTGGAGCTGCCTGTTTGTTTTAGCTCCGCCCACTTTTTCAAACAAAGTGAAGTTTTTTTAACCCTTCATAGTGTTGTCCTGTATGTGGGAAGTTTAAGACATTTTAAGTTAGAAGCGCAGGTGTGGATTTATTCGGATGAGAGGTTACGGAGCTAGGAAATGCACAAAGGATGGGTTTGTTGAGACATGGTCCCGGTGGTTAAAAGTTGTAATGCTTTTTTTTTTTAAAAAGCCTTTGTGGGTCTCTCGAGGTGCAGGCTGGGGGAGTACACTCTCATTGTCCTTGGTGTAAAATCTTGGTACAAAAGCTTCTAACTCAGTAGGGGGAAATTATTTTGGATAAAGAGTGGCAGTACAATAATTGAATTGGGATTTTGAGATATTTCAGGTGATCTCCTTGATCAACATTTTGAGTGTATTGGAAAAATCTTGGGTTTGGAGGCCTTTTAATAAGATTAGAAAACAAGTACTTTACATTCTGTGATCTGTGAATCACTATAAGCATAAATGAGAAGTCCGTGTAACACACAGATTTGTCCAGTTCAGAAGCCCACACAAATGGAGGTTTGTCCATGACCTACGAGCTGTGAATGAATCTACTATATTCTCACAATGCTTAAAGGATGTGGAATGAAGTATCCCGGAATGCTTTCCAGAACCTTAAGCAGTCCCTCACTTCAGCACCAGCCTTGGGATTACCAGATTACACTAAGCTATTCAACTTATTTGTGCATCACAAGTCGGGTTTTGCACAATCTGTTTTGACTCAGTTACATGGGGACAGGCATTTCAGTACCCAACTAGACCCAGTGGCACGCGGACTATCGGGATGTCTTCCTTCGTTGGCAGCAGCTTATTATGCTATGCAACAGGCTCAGACAATCAAAAATGCAGAACAAGTGGAAAATCTCCTGCGAGCCATTTAATGCCCCTTAAAACTTGCCATTATCAAATGCCAGGCACATACAGGCCAGTCGAATGAGGTGGCACTTGGGAATGCCAGAGCTGATAATGCAGCTAAGTCAGCAGCTCTGTCGAAAGGGGGGATGCAGGTGTCATTGTTCCCACTAAGGAAAAATAATTGCTCAGACCCGCCACCCACTATTAATGACGTGCTGGCCTTTCAGACACAGGCCAGTGCGGAGGAGGTGGTGACCTGGACGAAGGATCAATGTTATAAAAATCCAGAAGGAATATGGGTTCACCATGACGGCCGCGTGGTGGCCCCTAGATCCTTACTTCCATGGATTGCCCGATGTGTCCATACATTCACACATGCAGGCAAAGGGGGATTGGCAGATTATATTTTGGCAACTTGGTATGCACCAGGTATTTCGGCAATTGCAAAACAAATCTGTGAAAATTGTGTTACCTGTCAGACAATGAATCCGGGTAAGACGGAAAAAGTAGAATCTGCCTCCCACCCAAATCCAGTCGGGCCTTTTGTACATTTACAAATGGATTTTATTGAATTACCTATGTGTATGGGATCCAAGTATGTATTAGTTATTGTAGATGTGTTCTCTAGATGGATTGAAGCCTTTCCATGTAAAAAGGCCGATGCCACTACTGTTGCTAAATGTTTGTTAAAAGAAATTGTACCGCGCTTCGGAATCCCTACTAAGCTTTCCAGTGATAACGGGTCACATTTCACGGGAACTGTCATAAGAGAAATGTGTAAAGCTTTACAGATTAATCAACGTTTTCATTGCAGTTATCATCCACAATCAGCTGGACTTGTTGAAAGATATAATGAAATGCTTAAAGATAAGCTGGCAAAACTATGCAATGACACTGGACTGAAATGGACAGAACTGCTGCCCTTAGCTTTGATGGTAATGCGATCTGCAACCAACAGAACAACAGGCTTGTCACCACATGAGATAGTTATGGGACGTCCCCAACGACTACCTTTTACAGCACCATTTACTGCAAAACAGATGGACATCCACAAAATGGAGGAAAATATGTTGAATTATTGTATTGCACTAACCAAATGTATTTCCAGCTTTCATTCACAGGTAAAGGAAGCCCAAGTCAAGCCAGCGGAAGGGAAGTGTCATAACCTGGAGCCAGGGGAATTCGTTTACATCAAGATTTTTAAAAGGAAAAGCAATCTACAGCCAAGATTCGAAGGACCATACCAGGTCTTGCTGGCGACCAATACTGCAATCAAGGTAAAGGAAAGACCAACATGGATCCACGCATCCCATTGCAAACGGGCACCCGACCAGGAGGAAGGGACGAAGGAATCAGAGGAACAGAAAAAGGAAGACTGAATAAAGAACTGTATGGACTATTATGATAATAACCATCAGCCTCCCTTCCTAAGCATTACTCCCAGAATAGGAAATCCTGAGGGTATAATATGCCTAGTGAGTAATGAAACTAAAAGAAATGGAAATGGAGAGACTGTACAAGATCAGAATGGATTGAGTTGTCCTTGTGAAGGACAAAATGGGGGAATGTGGAAATGTATTTTTATCTAAGCTGATACCATACGGTATTTGTGTGCCATTTGATTAAAATGGAGTCCTGGCCCTTCCAGAACTTTCTGCATTTTAGCAGCCAGCTTATTATGAACAGCTAAACCTGCTGTTAGATGGCTGATGGTTATCAGACAGCTAGGAGACAAGTCATGCTGAGACAAGTAACCCCCCATGGTGCTCTCCTATTGTCTACACTACAGGAGTTCCATGTCACCCCACCCCTATCTTCTAGCCATTATCTCTTTCCTTTACCTCATCCATTTGAAGCAAACAGGTAAACTGACCAGGAAATTGGATAATCCTGATACAATACAAGACAGGTGATAGCCCATTACCTATGACTCATGGAGTAATGGCCGTTTGGCTTTCTGATAACCCTGACAAAAGGAAATATCTGGATACCATTTCAGGACCAGGATATAGTAATTAACTCTTTATCTGTATTCACTGACTGTGAGACAGAGCAATACACAGGGAGAGGCCAGAACTTGGGTTTTACTGTATAAATATCTTGTGAAGCTGTACCATTGCGGAGGTGTTCATTTGGCCCTTGACTGAGTGAAACCTACCCCTTGCGAGCAAGTAAATTAAAAGGGAAACTTCCATCGGAGCTGTAAGTGTCGGAGTCATTCTTTTCTGAGGTCGAGATTTCGACAGCCAATGGGCCGATACTCAAGAGCGGGTGCCGGACTGCCCGTTGGCGACACGACCGAACCTGTGGCCACCATTGTTGGGCCGACCTTGGAGTCGGCCGACAATTGAAATAAGATGGCCATGCACCCTTCCCTTTAAGGACGGACATGCCGCCCAGACACACCCAGCTTCCCGCCAGGGAAAGCTGTCAGGGACAATGACCGGAGGCACCTCTCCCACACGGGGTGGAAAGCAGGTCGCCGCCGCTCAGAAGATGGTCGATGCTTGCCCGATGGGGCGGCAGCATGGATGGCGTGGAAACCCATTCCCGCCGCCCACAGCCCGGGGGCAATTTCGGCTGGGAATCCCATCCGTCTGCCCCCGGTCGGTAAGGCCTATCCGCTCCTCTTACAGGCAGTAATGGACCTTAAAAAAGAGGGCAGTTTCAGCCCCTTAATGTTTCAAGTCGATAGCCTTTTGTCAGAACTGGAAAATGTTTGAGATGGAACAGGTTTTAAGCAAGTCTAAGGGCAGGGAAAGCAGGGAGGGAGAAAGGAACAAAAGGGACGGTCTGTGATAGGGTGGAAGGCAGGAGAGATTAAATGGCAAGAGGGATGATGGTGCGAGGCAAAGGATGTGTTAATTTGCAACACCTAAAGCTCTGATTGGGCCCCCTTGGTGACAAGTCCTGATTGCTAATTGGTCCCCTTGGGGGATAAGATATATCCAGCAGTTTCTCTTTTCCAAGTGTAATTTGAGTCATTCTGACTGTCGACTCCAGACAGAACAGAGCTCACTCTCCCGGGTTAAGACCTTCTTCTACCGTCCCAAGGAAGTTTCTGCCCCCACCGAGCAAGTTCCTTACCTCCTCCCCCTCCCAAGTTCCTGACCTCCTCCCCTCAAACCCAAGTTCCCGACCTCCTTCCCATTCCCAAGTTCCTGACCTCCTCCCCTCAAACCCAAGTTCCCGACCTCCTCCCCCTCCCAAGTTCCCGACCTCCTCCCCCTCCCAAGTTCCCGACCTCCTCCCCTCAAACCCAAGTTCCCGACCTCCTCCCCTCAAGCCCAAGTTCCCGACCTCCTCCCCCTCCCAAGTTCCCGACCTCCTCCCCCTCCCAAGTTCCCGACCTCCTCCCCTCAAACCCAAGTTCCTGACCTCATCCCTCTGCCCAAGGTCCTCCCCCACGGATTAATGACCATCTTCCCCAACAAGTTTCTGATCTTCCCCCTCCACTCCTGCCCACCCTGCGCTCCCCCCCCCCCACCCCTACTCTGCCATAGATGGGGCACTGTGAATGGGTCACGCATTGTTAACAGGTTTATTGGGTATGAAGTGAATCGTGACTTCTGGATTTCATCCAGTCTTACCATGTTTTCACTCTCAACTCCCACTTTGGACCTGGATCACGTTCTTCCATCATCCCCATGTTTCTCTCCATATGCTTTACCCCCAACCAAGTTCCTGATGCTGCACTCCGATTCCCCCTCTCTCCTTCTGATCTCCTCTCTCTCTCCCTCTGATCCCCTGTCTCTCCCTCTCTCTAGAATGGTTCCTGCAGATTGGAAGGTAGCTAATGTAACTGCTATTTAAGAAAGGAGGGAGAGAGAAAATGGGGAACTATAGATCAGTTAGCCTGACATCAGTAGTAGGGAAAAAGCTAGAATCTATTATTAAGGATGTGGTAACAGGGCACTTAGATAATAATAAAAGGATTGGACAGAATCAACATGGATTTATGAAAGGGAAATCATGTTTGATAAATCTGTTTAAGAGTTTTTTGAGATTGTAACTAGCAGAATGGATAAGGGGGGGAGCAGTGGATGTGGTGTATTTGGATTTTCAGAAGGCATTGGATAAGGTACCAAGAAGTTATTGCACAAAATTAGGGCTCATGGGATTGGGGGTAATATACTAGCATGGATTGAGGATTGGTTAACGGACAGAAAATAGAGAGTAGGAATAAACGGGTCATTTTGGGGTCGGCGGGCTATAACTAGTGGGGTAAGCAAGGATTGGTGCTGGGGCCCCAGCTATTCACAATCTATATCAATAATTTGGATGAGGGGACCAAATGTAATATATCTAAGTTTGCTGATGATACAAAGCTCGGTGGGAATGTAAGTTGTGAGGAGGATGCAAAAATACTTCAAGGGGCTATAGACAGGCTGAGTGAGTGGGCAAGAACATGGCAAATGGAACATAATGTAGAGAAATGTGAAGTTGTCCACTTTGGTAGGAAAAATGGAAAGCAGAGTATTTTTTAATTGGTGAGAGATTGGGAAATGTTGGTGTTCAGAGGGACCTGGGTATCCTTGTTCACCAATCACTGAAAGTTAACCTGCAGGTACAGCAAGTGATTAAAGCAAATGATATGTTGGCCTTTATTACAGGAGGGTTTGTGTATAAGAGTAAAGACGTCTTACTGCAATTATATAGGGCCCTGGTGAGACCACACCTGGAGTATTGTGTAGTGTCGGTCTCCTTACCTAAGGAAGGATATACTTGCCATGGAGGGAGTGCAATGAAGGTTCACCAGACTGATTCCTGGGATGGAGGGATTGTCCTATGAGGGGAGATTGAGTAGAATAGGCCTATATTCTCCAGAGTTTAGAAAAATGAGAGGTGATTTCATTGAAACTTACAAAATTCTTACAGGGCTTGACAGGTAGATGCAGGGAGGATGTTTCCTCTGGCTGAGAAGTCTAGAACCAGGGGCACAGTCTCAGAATAAGGGGTTGACCATTTAGGACTGAGATGAGGAGAAATTTCTTCACTCAGAGGGTGGTGAATCTTTGGAATTCTCTGCCCCAGAGGGCTGTGGAGGCTCAGTCTTTGAGTATATTCAAGACACAGATCGATAGTTGAGTGGCAGTGTGAGCTGCGAGGAGGATGCTGTGAGGCTGCAGAGTGACTTGGATAGGTTTGGTGAGTGGGCAAATGCATGGCAGATGAAGTATAATGTGGATAAATGTGAGGTTATCCACTTTGGTGGTAAAAACAGAGAGACAGACTATTATCTGAATGGTGACAGATCAGGAAAAGGGGAGGTGTAACGAGACCTGGGTGTCATGGTACATCAGTCATTGAAGGTTGGCATGCTGGTACAGCAGGCGGTTAAGAAAGCAAATGGCATGTTGGCCTTCATAGCGAGGGGATTTGAGTACAGGGGCAGGGAGGTGTTACTACAGTTGTACAGGGCCTTGGTGAGGCCACACCTGGAATATTGTGTACAGTTTTTGTCTCCTAACTTGAGGAAGGATATTCTTGCTATTGAGGGAGTGCAGCGAAGGTTCACCAGACTGATTCCCGGGATGGCGGGACTGACATATCAAGAAAGACTGGATCAACTGGGCTTGTATTCACTGGAGTTCAGAAGAATGAGAGGGGATCTCATAGAAACGTTTAAAATTCTGACGGGTTTAGACAGGTTAGATGCAGGAAGAATGTTCCCGATGTTGGGGAAGTCCAGAACCAGGGGTCACAGTCTAAGGATAAGGGGTAAGCCATTTAGGACCGAGATGAGGAGAAACTTCTTCACCCAGAGAGTGGTGAACCTGTGGAATTCTCTACCATAGAAAGTTGTTGAGGCCAATTCACTAAATATATTCAAAAAGGAGTTAGATGTAGTCCTTACTACTCGGGGGATCAAGGGATATGGCGAGAAAGCAGGAATGGGGTACTGAAGTCGCATGTTCAGCCATGAACTCATTGAATGGTGGTGCAGGCTCGAAGGGCCGAATGGCCTACTCCTGCACCTATTTTATATGTTTCTATGTTTCTATGATATATTTTTAGATATTAAGGGGATCAAGGGATATGGGTATAATGCAGGAAAGTGAAGTTGATCTCATTGAAGGGCGGAGCAGGCTCGAAGAGCCGAATGGCCTACTCCTGTTCCTAACTCTTATGTTATATTATTATCTTGATCCCCCTCTCTCTCTTTCTCCGATTCCCAGTATCCGATCTCCCATTGATCCCCCTCTCTCTTTCTCCCTCTCTCTCCGATCCCCCCGTCTCTCTCCGATCCCCTCTCTCTCTACGATTCCCCTCTCTCTTCTCCCTCCCTGTTTCTGATCCCCTCTCTCTCTCCCCCTCTCTCTTTCTGATCCACTCTCTCCGATCCCCAACTCCCTCTCTCTCCCTGCAATCTCTCCCGTCTCTCTCTCCCCCGCTCTCTCCCTCCAATCAACTCTCTCGCTCTCCATCTTTCTCTCTCCTTTCTCTCTCTCGTCTCTCTCTCCCCCTCTCTCTCTTCCTCCGATCTCTCACCTGTCTCTCCCCCCTCTCTCTCTCCATCCAATCTCTCCCCACTCTCCCCCCTCCCTCCCTCAGAAATCCCCCCCCTCTCTCTCCGATTCCCTCTTTCAATCCAATCTTCTCACGGGTCTTCTCGGACCCACAGAGCTGCAACTGTGAGATACTGCACATGCTCAGCCGGACCTCAGTGGCAGTGCGCATTTGCAGAAGGGGCGAGGCCAATCACGTACATGCACAGAAGGGCACAAAAATGTTCGTGCAGTTAGTCACTTCGCATGGCAAAAAGAGATGGTAATGAGACAAGTAAAGAAACAACGAGGTGTAAATGGGAATAACACAATCATCAACAACAGCTCTCTGAAAAAATGGGGGTAGAGAACATAAGAACACAAGAAATAGGAGCAGGAGTAGGCCATTCGGCCCCTCGAGCCTGCTCCACCATTTAATAAGATCACGGCTGATCTGATCTTGGCCTCAACTCCATTTCCCTGCCCTCCCCATAACCCTTGATTCCACTATCGCTCAAAAATCTCTCTATCTCCACCTTAAATATATTCAATGACCCAGCCTCCACAGCTCTCTGGGGCTGAGAATTCCATAGATTCACGACCCTCTGAGAGAAGAAATTCCTCCTCATCTCCGTTTTAAATGGGGGGCTCCTTATTCTGAAACTATGCTCCCTAGTTCTAGATTCCCCACAAGAGGAACCATCCTCTCTGCATCCACCCCGTCCAGCCCCCTCAGAATCTTATACGCTTCACTAACATCACCTCTCATTCTTCTAAATCCAGTGAGTATAGGCCCAATCTGCTCAACCTTTCTTCAACCCCTTCATCTCAGGAATCAACCTCATGAACCTTCTTTGAACAGCCTCCAATGCAAGTATATCCCTCCTTTAATAAGGAGACCAAAACTGCACGCAGTACTCCAGGTGTGGCCTCACCAATGCCTTGTGCAGTTGTAGCAGGACTTCCGTACTTTTATAATCCAACCCGCTTGCAATAAGGGCCAACATTCCATTTGCCTTCCTGATCACTTGCTGTACCTGCATGCCAACATTTTGTGTTTCATGCACAAGGACCCCCAGATCTCTCTGTACCGCAGCATTTTGTAACCTCTCTCCATTTAAATAATAATTTGTTTTTTTATTCTTCCTACTAAAGTGGAAAACCTCACATTTTCCCACATTATACTCCATCTGCCAAATTTTGTCCACTCACTGAGCCTGCCTATATCCCTTTGTAGATTCTTTGGGGCCGGAATTGTCGCCCGCCTGAAATAGGGCACATGCACCCCGTTTCTATGGCCTTTACCGCCGCGGTGGTTGAGGTCGCCTCTTGAACGAAATTCCGCTCTTTGTTTTTTTTCTCACTCAGATCTGGTAGTCGCTCTTAATGGGGGCGGTGACAATACAAGAGGGGCGGAAGTTAGCTGGGTCCGGAGTGACTGCTACAATGATGTTATCATGTCGATTGTCACCACGTCCCAACCCTTCACTGAAAGGGAAGAGCCTTCATGATCTTTAAATTTCAGCCCATTGGTCCACAAGGGAGGGTTTTGGCCAGGCCAGTGGCCAGGCACCCAAGAGGAAGTGCCAGGCTGCCTGTTGGCAGTCCGGCCAACCCCGGGGTCATAATTGATGGCCCGACATGGCAGTTGGTTGACCAAAAAAACTGGCGGCAGCGGCAGTGCGTATTTGCCTTTAAGGGACGCCGTGTCACTATTACAGAAGCCTCAGCCTCACTGAACCACTGCGAAAAAGCTTGTTTTGGCACCGTTGGGCGAGCCGAAGATTTTTACGGTGGAATTTTGCCGTTGGGGGGTGGGTGGGAAGGGTAGATTGGTGGTGTACAATGTGATGATGCACTTAGCACAGATCGGCAGCAGTGGAGCGATCATCAGAGGCAGTCCCTCGGAGTCGAGGAAGACTCGCTTCCACTCCAAAAGTGAGTTCTCAGGTGGCTGAACAGTCCAATACGAGAGCCACAGTCCCTGTCACAGGTGGGACAGACAGTGGTTGAGGGAAGGGGAGGGTGGGACTGGTTTGCCGCACGCTCCTTCCGCTGCCTGCGCTTGGTTTCTGCATGCTCTCGGCGACGAGACTCGAGGTGCTCAGCGCCCTCCCGGATGCACTTCCTCCACTTAGGGCGGTCTTTGGCCAGGGACTCCCAGGTGTCGGTGGGGATGTCGCACTTTATCAGGGAGGCTTTGAGGGTGGTCCCTGTAACGTTTCCTCTGCCCACCTGGGGATCACTTGCCGTGAAGGAGTTCCGAGTAAAGTGCTTGATTGGGAGTCTGGTGTCGGGCAGGCGAACAATGTGGCCTGCCCAGCGGAGTTGGTCGAGTGTGGTCAGTGCTTCGATGCCGGGGATGTTGGTGATGTTGGGGGTAGCGGGTCGCCGCCGGGATACCGCAGGAGTGGAATTTTGATAATGGCAGCCATTACACGAAGAGTCGGTGGTCATTGCGCTCCGCAGTGTGGCCAGCGCTTTCCGGTATTAAGAGGCCTTAAGGAAAGGAGCAATTTCAGCCCCTTTGTGTCCTCCTCACAATTTGCTTTCCCACCTATCTTTAAATGATCAGCAAATTTAGCAACATTACACTCGGTCCCTTCATCCAAGTCATTAATATAGATTGTAAATAGTTGAGGCCCCAACACTGATCCCTGCGGCACCCCACTAGATACTGTTTGCCAACTGGAAAATGACCCATTTATCCCGACTCTCTGTTTTCCTGTTAGTTAGCAAATCCTGTATCCATGCTATTATATTACCCCCAACCCCGTGAGCTCCTATCTTGTGCTGTAACTTTTATATGATAGACAGCACCCTATCGAATGCCTTCTGGAAATCCAAATACACCACACCTATTGGTTCCCCCTTATCCACCCTGCTCGTTACATCATCAAAGAACTCCAGAAAATTTGTGAGACATAGAAACATGGAAAAATAGGTGCAGGAGTAGGCCATTTTTCCCTTCGAGCCTGCACCACTATTCAATAAGATCATGGCTGATCCTTCCCTCAGTACCCCTTTCCTGCATTCTCTCCATACCCCTTGATACCTTTAGCCATAAGGGCCATATCTAACTCCCTCTTGAATATATCCAATGAACTGGCATCAACAACTCTCTGCGGCAGGGAATTCCACAGGTTAACAACTCTCTGAGTGAAGAAGTTTCTCCTCATCTCATTCCTAAATGGCCTACCCTTATCCTAAGACTATGTCCCCTGGTTCTGGACTTCCCCAATATCGGGAACATTCTTCCCACATCTAACCTGTCCAGTCCCGTCAGAATCTTATATGTTTCTATGAGATCCCCGCTCATCCTTCGAAACTCCAGTGAATACAGGCCCAGTTGATCCAGTCTCTCCTCATATGACAGCCCAGCCATCCCTGGAATCAGTCTGGTGAACCTTCGCTGCACTCCCTCAATAGCAAGAACGTCCTTCCTCAGATTAGGAGATCAAACTGAACACAATACTCCAGGTGAGGCCTCACCAAGGCCCTGTACAACTGCAGTAAGACCACCATGCTCCTATACTCAAATCTCCTAGCTATGAAGGCCAACATACCATTTGCCTTCTTCATCGCCTGCTGTACCTGCATGCCAACCTTCAATGACTGATGTACCATAACACCCAGGTCTCGTTGCACCTCCCCTTTTCCTAGTCTGCCGCCATTCAAATAATATTCTGTCTTCGTGCTTTTGCACCCATAATGGATAACCTCACATTTATCCACATTATACTGCATCTGCCATGCATTTGCCCACTCACCTAACCTATCCAAGTCACCCTGCAGCCTCTTAGAGTCCTCCTCACAGCTCACACCGCCACCCAGCTTAGTGTCGTATGCAAATTTGGAGATATTATACTCTAAACCTTCATCTAAATCGTTAATGTATATTGTAAAGAGCTGGGGACCCAGCACTGAGCCCTGCGGCACTCCACTAGTCACTGCCTGCCATTCTGAAAAGGATCCGTTTATCCCGACTCTCTGCTTCCTGTCTGCCAACCAGTTCCCTATCCACCGTAATATATTATCCCCAATACCATGTGCTTTGATTTTGCACAACAATCTCTTGTGTGGGACCTTGTCAAAAGCCTTCTGAAAGTCCAAATGCACCACATCCACTAGTTCATCCATGTCCACTCTGCGAGTTACATCCTCAAAAAATTCCAGAAGATTTGTCAAGCATGATTTCCCTTTCTTAAATCCATGCTGACTTGGTCCGATCCTGTCACCGCTTTCCAAATGCGCTGCTATTTCATCCTTCATGATCGATTCCAACATTTTCCCCACGACTGATGTCAGGCTAACCGGTCTATAATTACCCGTTTTCTCTCTCCCTCCTTTTTAAAAAAGTGGTGTTACATTAGCTACCCTTCAGTCCATAGGAACTGATCCAGAGTTGATAGACTGTTGGAAAATGATCACCAATGCATCCACTATTTCTAGGGTCACTTCCTTGAGCACTCTGGGATGCAGACTATCAGGCCCCGGGGATTTATCGGCCTTCAATCCCATCAATTTTCCAAACACAATTTCCCGCCGAAAAAGGATATCCTTCAGTTCCTCCTTCTCCCTCGACCCGTTGTCCCCTAGTACCTTCGGAAGGTTATTTGTATTTTCCTTCGTGAAGACAGAACCGAAGTATTGGTTCAATTGGTCTGCCATTTCTTTGTTCTTCATTATAATTTCACCTGAATCCGACTGCAAGGGACCTACATCTGTCTTCACTAATCTTTTTCTCTTCACACATTTTTGTAGAAGCTTTTGCAGTCCGTTTTTATATTCCCTGCACGCTTCCTCTCGTACTCTATTTTCCCCCTTAATCCTCCTCTGTTGAATTCTAAATTTCTCCCAGTCCTCAGGTTTGCTGCTTTTTCCAGCCAATTTATATGCCTCTTCCTTGGCTTTAACACTATCCTTAAGTTCCCTTGTTAGCCACGGTTGAGCCACCTTCCCAATTTTATTTTTACTCCAGACAGGGATGTACATTTGCTGAAGTTCATCCATGTGATCTTTAAATGTTTGCCATTGCCTATCCACCGTCAACCCTTTAAGTATCATTTGCCAGTCTATTCTAGCCAATTCACGCCTCATACCATCGAAGTTACCTTTCCTTAAGTTCAGGACCCTAGTTTCCGAATTAACTTTGTCACTCTCCATCTTAATAAGGAATTCTACCATATTATGGTCACTATTCCCCAAGGGGCCTTGCACAACAAGATTGCTCATTAGTCCCTTCTCATTACACATCACCCAGTCTAGGATGGCCAGCTCCCTGGTTGGTTCCTCGACATATTGGTCTAGAAAACCATCCCAAATATACTCAAGGACATCCTCCTCCACCGCATTACTACCAGTTAGGTTAGCCCAATCTATATGTAGATTAAAGACGCCCATGATAACTGCTGTACCTTTATTGCACACATCCCTTATTTCTTGTTTGATGCTGTCCCCAACCTCACTACTACTGTTTGGTGGTCTGTACACAACTCCCACTAGTGTTTTCTGCCCTTTGGTATTCCGTAGCTCCACCCATACCGATTCCACATCATCCAGGCTAATGTCCTTCCTGACTATTGCATTAATTTCCTCTTTAACCAGAAATGCCACCCCGCCTCCTTTTCCTTTCTGTATATCCTTCCTAAATGTTGAATACCCTGGATGTTGAGTTCCCAGCCTTGGTCACCCTGGAGCCATGTCTCCGTGATGCCAATTACATCGTATCCGTTAACTGCTGTCTGCGCAGTTAATTCATCCACCTTATTCCGAATACTCCTCGCATTGAGGCACAGAGCCTTCAGGCTTGTCTTTTTAACACACTTTGCCCCTTTCGAATTTTGCTGTAATGTGGCCCTTTTTGTTTTTTGCCTCGGGTTTCTCTGCCCTCCACTTTTACTATTCTCCTTTCTATGTTTTGCTTCTGCCTCCATTTTACTTCCCTCTGTCTCCCTGCATAGGTTCCCATCCCCCTGCCATGTTAGTTTAACTCCTCCCCAACAGCACTAGCAAACATTCCCCCCGGGGCATTGGTTCTGGTCCTGCCCAGGTGCAGACCGTCCGGTTTGTACTGGTCCCACCTCCCCCAGAACCGGTTCCGATGCCCCAGGAATTTGAAACCCTCCCTTCTGCACCACTCCTCAAGCCACGTATTCATCTTAGCTATCCTGCGATTCCTACTCTGACTGGCACGTGGCACTGGTAGCAATCCTGAGATTACTACTGTTGAGGTCCTACTTTTTAATTTAAATCCTAGCCCCTTAAATTCATCTCGTAGGACCTCATCCCTTTTTTTTAACCTATGTCATTGTACCTATATGTACCATGACAACTGGCTGTTCACCCTCCCTTTTCAGAATGTCCTGCACCCGCTCCGAAACATCCTTGACCCTTGCACCAGGGAGGCAACATACCATCCTGGAATCTCGGTTGTGGCCGCAGAAACGTCTATCTATTCCCCTTACAATTGAATCCCCTGTCACTATCGCGCTCCCACTCTTTTTCCTGCCCTCCTGTGCAGCAGAGCCAGCCACAGTGCCATGAACTTGGCTGCTGCTGCCCTCCCCTGATGAGTCATCCCCCCCAACAGGACTCAAAGCAGTGTATCTGTTTTGCAGGGGGATGACCGCAAGGGACCCCTGCACTACCTTCCTTGCACTGCTCTTCCTGCTGGTCTCCCATTCCCTATCTGGCTGTGGACCCTTTTCCTGTGGTAAGACCAACTCGCTACACGTGCTATTCACGTCATTCTCAGCATCGTGGATGCTCCAGAGTGAATCCACCCGCAGCTCCAGTTCCGCATGATTTCCCTTTCATAAAACCATGCTGACTCTGCTTGATTGTATGATGATTTTCTAAATGTCCTGCTAATACTTCCTTAATAATGGACTCTGTGACATCCTGGTGCACTCCTCAATCACCACTCCCCTGCCCACAGTACCTTCCCGTGCAAGAGGTTATGATCTGAAATTGTTGAACTCAATGTAGTAAAGTGCCTAATAGAAAGATGAGGTGTGGTTCCTCTGGTTTATGTTGAGCTTCAGTCAAACAGTATAGGAGGCTGAGCACAGAGAAGTCAGCGTGGGAGTGGTGCATAGAATTAAAATGACAGACGAACAGAAGCTCGGGGTCACGCTTGCAGACTGAACGGAGGTGTTCTGCAAAGCAGTAACATAATCTGCGTTTGGTCTCCCCAATGTAGAGGGGACCGCATCATGAGCAGCGAATACAGTATACGAGATTGAAAGAAGTACAAGCAAATCGTTGGGTGACACGGAGGACATTCTACGCACTTTTGCTCTCACCCCTTCCTCTCCCTCCTAGAACCACGATAGGGTTACACTGATCCTCACCATCCACCCCACTAGCCTCCACATTCAATAGATCATCCTCCACCATTTCCTTCACCTCCATCGCGATCCGACCAACAAGCACATCTGTCCCTCCATTCCCATCCCCTTTCAGCAGTCACAGGGACTGTTCTCTCTGCGGCACCTTGGTCCAATCCTCCATCACCCCCAACATCCCCTCCCCTTCCCACAGCACCTTCTGTGCAAGCACAGGAAATGCAACACATTGGATTACACAGGACATATGGCACAGAAACAGACCATTCGGCCCAAACAGCCCATTTGGCCTAAACAGTATAGGAGGCTGAGCACAGAGAAGTCAGAGTCATCCGTAGAATTAAAATGACAGATGAACGGAAGCTCGGGGTCACCCTTGCAGAAGGATTGGCTAACTAACAGAAAACGGAGAGTCGGGATAAATGGGTCATTTTCCATTTGGCAAACAGTAACTAGTGGGATGCCGCAGGGATCAGCGCTGGGTCCTCAACTATTTACAATCTATATGCTCCACTCGAGCCTGCTCCCATCTTTCTTCATCTAACTAATGAGGCAGAGAGAAGAGCTCATGCAGCTTCAAAATAAAATTACTTTCAATCCATTGGGCAAGTTAGTGTTTCTGTGCCTTATGAGGTGGGACAATTTTGAAAAATTGAAAGATATTTGCTGGTGAGTGGCATGCAGTGCTTAGAGCATGATTTCCTCCGGAATGGGGAGAGTGGCTTCAGTAGCATTACAGTCACCAAATTTTAAAGATTTTCAAAATAAAGTTGAGAGCAGAAGCAAAAATATAGGCATACAAAATTAATAAATTGGGGTGAAATACATTGTATCTTTCTCCACGCAGTACGGAGGTTTAAGTGTAGTGTAGGTAGCTGGGAGACACAAGTTAGACATGTTAGCAATGTTACCTAGCGGTTGGGAGGACTAAAGTACTTATATGCAAGGATAAGCAGGTCTTGCCTATTGAAAAGTAACATTAAAAGGCATTAACTGCTTGCATTGCTTTATAATGCCATGTTACTGAATGAGTCAAACACATGACAAGATTGTGAGAACAGAAAATCCGAAAAATTGTAAGAGATGTAATTAATCTCCAGCCTTGTTCCTCCTTAGGGGCTGAAATTGCCCTTTTTTATCATCATCATAGGCGGTCCCTCGAAATCAAGGACTACTTGCTGTTATGTATGTATTTAAACCTTGCCAAAATGTAAGATTTGCCACTAGGGGCACACCTGTGGGAGACCTAAGGGTCACCCGAGCACCCTGAGCAAGCAGGTATTAAAGGTGATTCACAATGCTGCTTCCTCACTCTGGAGTCTGAATAAAGAGACCAAGATCACAACAGTTTGAGCTTGCAATACAGTCCTGTGGATTTATTCTGAACATTACAAATTGGCGACGAGTAATGGATCACGAACTTTCACACGGAAATGGTTACCGTTGGTATCCTTGAGAGATTTGTTGAGGGTGATGATTGGGAAGCCTTCGTTGAGCGCCTCGACCAGTACTCGACCAACATCGGGACCATTCTACCCGCATCTAACCTGTCCAGTCCCATCAGAATCTTGTATGTTTCTATGAGATCCCCTCTCATCTCTCTAAACTCCAGTATAAAGACCCAGTTGATCCAGTCTCTCCTCATATGTCAGTCCAGCCATCCCGGGAATCAGTCTGGTGAACCTTCGCTGCACTCCCTCAATAGGAAGAACGTCCTTCCTCAGATTAGGAGACCAAAACTGAACACAATATTCCAGGTGTGGCCTCACCAAGGCCCTGTACAACTGCAGTAAGACCTCCCTGCTCCTATACTCAAATCCCCTAGCTATGAAGGCCAACATGCCATTTGCCTTCTTCACCGCCTGCTGTACCTGCATGCCAACTTTCAATAACTGATGAACCATGACACCCAGGTCTCGTTGCACTTCCCCTTTTCCTAATCTGCTGTCATTCAGATAATATTCTGCCTTCGTGTTTTTTCCCCCAAAGTGGACAACCTCACATTTATCTACATTACACTGGTTTAAAGTGATGGTTCCCCGATCAACTTACTGAGCTCTTCAAAAGTCTTGTCCGCCGGCTTCTCTGGCGCTAGAAGGTCCTTCATCAGGGAGTACGTCCTGGATCCACAAACCGTCAGGAGATGAGCCCTGCGTTTGTCGGCCGAATCCTGTCCCAGCCATTCCTTCGTGACAAAACTTTGCTGTAGTCTCTCAATAAAATCGTCCCAATCATCCCCAACACAGTACCTCTCGCCTGTGCTGCTAGTGGCCATGCTCGCATGGTTTAAATCCCAGTTTCTCGTCGCCAATAATATGTCCTTACTATGCAGTACAAATGCACACGAGGCCCATACTAGAGAGAAGGTCACTCTGTGACCAGTAACCTTTATTAGCCAGCACTGAAGTGATGAAGGTGGGTGGAGCTTCCCCTTTTATACCTGAAAGTCCAGGTTAGGAGTGTCTCCCACACATTCACCACCTCGTGGTCAATGTTCTCACGGTGTACAACTTAGGTCAGTTTATACATGGATTGCAATGACAGTTAAATACATGACATCACCTCCCCCCGCAAAGTCTTATTGGGATCACAGGTTGAGTCTCTCTGGTGGTTTACGCTCCCTTGTAGAGCGCCTGAGTTGGGGCTCCGGTTGTTGGGCGCTGGCCTGAGTGTCTGCTGTTTGCGGTGCCTCAGGCCTGTCCGGACTGCCCGCAGTCACTGGGCTCTCCTCCCTTTGGTTCCGGTGTTCGGTCACCTGTGGTGGAGTGAACTCTACATCGTGTTCTTCCTCTGCTTCTTCTATGGGGTTGCTGAACCTCTTTTTAGTTTGATCCACATGTTTGCGGCAGATTTGTCCATTGGTAAGTTTAACTACCAGAATCCTATTTCCCTCTTTTGCAATCACAGTGCCTGCGAGCCATTTGGGCCTTGCAGCGTAATTAAGGACAAAAACAGGATCATTGACATCAATACATCGCGCCCTCGCATTCCTGTCATGGTAGTGATATTGTGACTAACGCCTGCTCTCAACAATTTCTTTCATAGTGGGGTGTATAAGGGATAACCTGGTTTTGCGCGTCCTTTTCATTAGTAACTCTGCGGGTGGAACCCCTGTGAGCGAGTGTGGTCGGGATCTATTGGCCAACAGGAGGCGTGATAAGCGGGTTTGTAGGGAACCCCCTTGGATTCTGAGCATCCCCTGTTTGATTATCTGCACTGCTCGTTCTGCCTGGCCGTTTGAGGCCGGCTTGAACGGTGCCGTTCTGACATGGTTAGTTCCATTGCCTGCCATGAAGTCCTGGAATTCAGTGCTTGTGAAGCACAGGCCATTGTCGCTGACCAAGACGTCCGGTTGACCATGGGCGGCGAACATTGCCCGTAGACTTTCTACCGTGGCAGAGGATGTGCTTGAATTGAGAATGTCACACTCGATCCATTTGGAGTAGGCGTCCACTGCAACCAAAAACATTTTTCCCATGAGAGAACCTGCGTAGTCCACATGGACGCGTGACCATAGCTTGGCGGGCCAGGATCAGGGGCTAAGGGGGGCTTCCCTGGGCGCATTGCCCAGCTGGGCACACGTGTTGCACCTGCGAACACAAAGTTCCAGGTCTGCGTCTATCCCTGGCCACCAAACGTGTGACCTAGCAATTGCCTTCATCATGACAATGCCCGGGTGCTCATTGTGGAGTTCTCGGATGAACATCTCTCTGCCCCTCTGGGGCATGACTACTCGGTTTCCCTACAGTAGGCAATCGGCCTGAACCGAGAGTTCATCCTTGCGCCTGTGAAATGGTTTAAATTCCTCAGGGCATGCCTCGTACGTAGCTGCCCAGTCCCCATTCAGGACACATTTCTTGACTAAAGACAGTAGCAGGTCTCTATTTGTCCAGATTTTAATCTGACGGGCTGTCACGGGTGAGCCTTCGCTTTCGAAAGCTTCAACAGCCATGACCATCTCAGCACCATGCTCGGTTGCCCCCTCAGTGGTGGCTAGTGGGAGCCTGCTGAGTGCATCGGCGCAGTTTTCAGTGCCCGGTCTGTGCCGAATTGTGTAGTCATAGGCGGCTAACGTGAGTGCCCACCTCTGTATGCGGGCCGATGCGTTTGCATTTATGGCCTGGTTGTCGGTCAAAAGGGATATTAGGGGTTTGTGATCTGTCTCCAGCTCAAATTTCCTACCAAACAGGTACTGGTGCATTTTCTTCACCGCATATACACATGCGAGCGCCTCCTTTTCTACCATCCCGTAGCCCCTTTCTGCCTGGGACAGACTTCTGGAGGCATAAGCTACCGGCTGTAACTGACCCTTGGCATTGACATGCTGCAACACACACCCGACCCCATAGGACGACGCATCGCACGTTAACACAAGTTTCTTACATGGGTCATATAGCGTTAACAGATTGTTGGAACATAACAAATTGCGTGCTCTATCAAAAGCCCTTTCCTGGCTGTCCCCCAGACTCATTCGCGACCTTTGTGTAGGAGCACGTGTCGCGGCTCGAACAGCGTGCTCAATTTGGGAAGAAAGTTACCAAAATAGTTCAGGAGCCCCAGGAACGAACGCAGCTCCGTCGTATTACGGGGTCTGGGTGCTCTCTGGATCGCTTCCGTTTTGGACGCAGTAGGGCTGATCCCGTCTGCTGCTACCCTCATCCCCAGGAATTCTACCTCTGGAGCTAGGAAGACGCACTTCGCCTTTTTCAGTCGCAGACCTACCCGGTCCAGTCTACGTAGCACCTCCTCCAGGTTGTGGAGGTGTTCTTCAGTATCGTAACCCGTAATGAGGATGTCATCTTGAAAAACCACCGTCCCTTGGACTCGACTTGAGGAGACTTTCCATGTTTCGTTGAAAGATCGCGGCGGCCGAGCGAATCCCGAACAGACATCTGTTGTGCTCAAACAATCCCTTGTGTGTCGTGATGGTGGTCAGCTTCTTCGACTCACTCGCCAGCTCCTGGGTCATGTAAGCTGAGGTCAGGTCCAATTTTGAAAAAGGTTTGCCACCGGATAGCGTCGCAAAGAGGTCCTCTGCTCTCGGTAGCGGGTACTGGTCTTGGAGTGACACCCGATTGATGGTGGCCTTGTAATCGGCACATATCCTGACCGACCCATCCGCCTTGAGCACCGGCACAATCGGGCTCGCCCAGTCACTGAATTCGACTGGCGAGATGATGCCTTCCCTCAGCAGGCGGTCCAATTCGCCTTCTATCTTTTCTCGCATCACACACAGCACCGCTCTGGCCTTGTGGTGTACTGGCCTGGCGTCTGGGTTTATGTGAATCACTATCTTGGTCGCATGAAAGTGCCAATGCCGGGTTGAAATAATGAGTCAAATTTGTCCAGAACTTATGAGCATGATATTCGCTCCACAGAAGAAATTGCATTGACATCGCCCCATTTCCAGTTCATGACAGCAAGCCAACTCCTCCCCAGTAGTGCGGGACCATCACCCGGGACAATCCAGAGTGGCAACCTGTTCTCCGAATCTTTGTGGGTCACGACTACCGTGGCGCTGCCTAGCACCGGAATGGTCTCCTTTGTATATGTCCGTAGCTGTGCGTCAACTGGCAATAATTTTGGCCTCCTGGCCTTGGACATCCACAACTTGTCGAACTGTTTGATGCTCATCAGGGACTGGCTGACCCCTGTGTCTAGCTCCATTGATATTGGGATGCCATTGAGGAGCACTTTCATCATTATCGGTGGTGTCCTGGTATATGAACTGTATATGTGCTCCACGTGAACTCGCTGAACTTCAGCTTCCAGCGATTTCCCCCAGTGTCCATTTGGCCTCGTAGGGCTTACATCGGGCCCGTCCTCCTCGTACATCAACCTGGCTGCAGGCTTCCTGCACATACGCGCCAAGTGACCGCTGATGTTGCAGTTCCTGCAGGTATATTGCTGATACCTGCAAGCTCTGGCTGGGTGTTTGCCTCCACACCTCCAACATGAGCCGTTGTTGGAAACAAAAGGTCCATTACCAGTCGATCGTCTCTGACTGTCTCTGTAACTGTCCTTAAATGCACCATTGACAGGTGTTGATGGCCCCATTACTGTCCGCATTGTCCATTGCGATGGCATGAATCGCCGTTCAGCTAGCCATTGTCTCTGTTGAATTCCCCCTTTGGGTTCGACTACATGCTGGGGCATGTCCGATTGCCCCTGTCTGCCTGGAGAACTGTGTGCCGCGTTAACAGTGTTGACTCCCTCTCCATTTACTGCATTTAAACCAAGATTTTTGTCAAACATCATTCTGGTCTCTTCCTCCCCTGAGATAAATGTCTGGGCCATCAAAGCCGCCATTTCCAGGATCAAGTCTTTGGTTTCAATCAGTTTCCTGAAAACCCCAGCGTGCCCGATGCCCTAAAAAAGTCTCGCAGCATCTCCGCTCTGCATGCATCTGGGAACTTACATAGTCTCGCCAGTCACCGGAGGTCTGCCACGAAGTCAGGAACACTTTGCCCTTCTCGCCGCCGGTGTGTGTAAAACCGGTGTCTCGCCATGTGCATGCTGCTCCCCGATCAACTTACTGAGCTCTTTAAAAGTCTTGTCCGCCTGCTTCTCTGGTGCTAGAAGGTCCTTCATCAGGGAGTACGTCCTGGATCCACAAACCATCAGGAGATGAGCCCTGCGTTTGTCGGCTGAATCCTGTCCCAGCCATTCCTTAGTGACAAAACTTTGCTGTAGTCTCTCAATAAAATTATCCCAATCATCACCAACACAGTACCTCTCGTCTGTGCTGCTAGTGGCCATGCTCGCGTGGTTTAAATCCCAGTTTCTCGTCGCCAATGAAATGTCCTTACTATGCAGTACAAATGCACACAAGGCCCATACTAGAGAGAAGGTCACTCTGTGACCAGTCCTTTATTTGCCAGCACTGAAGTGGAGAAGATGGGTGGAGCTTCCCCTTTTATACCTGAAAGTCCAGGTTAGAAGTGTCTCCACAAGTTCACCACCTAGTGGTCAGTGTTCTCATGGTGTACAACTTAGGTCAGTTTCTACATGGATTGCAATGACAGTTGAATACATGACAAAAGTCACCCATGATAACTGCTGTACCTTCATTGCACGTGTCCCTTATTTCTTGTTTGATGCTGTCTCCAACCTCACTACTACTGTTCTGCCCTTTGGTATTCCGTAGCTCCACCCATACCGATTCCACATCATCCAGGCTAATGTCCTTCCTTAGTATTGCATTAATTTCCTCTTTAACCAGCAACGCCACCCCGCCTCCTTTTCCTTTCTGTCTATCCTTCCTAAATGTTGAATACCCCTGGATGTTGAGTTCCCAGCCTTGGTCACCCTGGAGCCATGTCTCCGTAATGCCAACCACATCATGACCGTTAACTGCTATCTGCACAGTTAATTCGTCTAACTTATTCCGAATACTCCTCGCATTGAGGCACAGAGCCTTCAGGCTTGTCTTTCTAACACACTTTGCCCCTTTAGAATTTTGCTGTAATGTGGCCCTTTTTGCTTTTTGTCTTAGGTTTCTCTGCCCTCCACTTTTACTTTTCTGATTTCTATCTTTTGCTTCTGCCTCCATTCTACTTCCCTCTGTCTCCCTGCATAGGTTCCCATCCCCCTGTCATATTAGTTTAACTCCTCCCCAACAGCACGAGCAAAAACTCCCCTGAGGACATTAGTTCTGGTCCTGCCCAGGTACAGACCGTCCGGTTTGTACTGGTCCCACCTCCCCCAGAACGGGTTCCAATGTCCCAAGAATTTGAATCCCTCCCTTCTGCATGACTCCTCAAGCCACGTATTCATCTGAGTTTCCTACTCTGACTAGCACGGGAACATTCTTCCTGCATCTAACCTGTCCATTCCCGTCAGAATTTCAGACGTTTCTATGAGATCCCCTCTCATCCTTCTAAACTCCAGTGAATAAAGGCCCAGTCGATCCAGTCTCTCCTCATATGTCAGTCCTGCCAACCCGGGAATCAGTCTGGTGAACCTTCGCTACGCTCCCTCAATAGCAAGAACGTCCTTCCTCAGATTAGGAGACCAAAACTGAACACAATATTCCAGGTGAGCATCACCAAGGCCCTGTACAACTGCAATGAGACCTCTCTGCTCCGATACTCAAATCCCCTCGCTATGAAGGTCAACATACGATTTGCCTTGTTCACCGCCTGCTTACCTGCATGCCAACTTTCAATGACTGATGTACCATGACACCCAGGTCTCATTGCACTTCCACTTTTCCTAATCTGCTGCCATTCAGATAATATTCTGCCTTCGTGTTTGTGCCAACGTAGATAACCTCACATTTATCCACATTATACTGCATCTGCCATGCATTTGCCCACTCACCTAACCTATCCAAATCACTCTGCAGCCTAATAGCATCCTCCTCACAGCTCACACCGCCATCCAGCTCTGGTCATCTGCAAAGTTGGAGATATTACACTCAATTCCCTCATCCAAATCATTAATGTATAGTGTAAAGAGCTGGGGTCCCAGCACTGAGCCCTGCGGCACCCCACTAGTCACTGCCTGCCATTCTGAAAAGGACCCGTTTATCCAACTCTCTGCTTCCTGTCTGGCAATGAGTTCTCTATCCACGTCAATACATTACCCCCAATACCATGTGCTTTAATTTTGCACACCAATCTCTTGTGTGGGACCATGTCAAAAACCTTTTGAAAGTCCAAATGCACCACATCCATCGGCTCTCCCTTGTCTACTCTACTAGTTACATACTCAAAAAATTTTCAAAGATTTATCAAGCAGGATTTCCCTTTCATAAATCCATGCTGACTTGGACCGATCCCATCACTGCTTTCCAAATGTGCTGTTATTTCATCTTTAATAATTGATTCTAACATTTTCCCCACTACTGATGTCAGGCTAACCGGTCTGTACTTACCCGCTTTCTCTCTCCCTCCCTTCTTAAAAAGTGGTGTTACATTAGCTACCCTTCAGTCCATAGGAACCGATCCAGAGTCGATAGACTGTTGGAAAATGATCACCAATGCATCCACTATTTCTAGGGCTACTTCCTTAAGTACTCTGGGATGCAGACGATCAAGCCCCGGGGATTTATCGGTCTTCAATCCCATCAATTTCCCTAACACAATTTCATGCCTAATAAGGATTGCCTTCAGTTCCTCCTTCTCACTAGACCCTTGGTCCCCTAGTACATCTGGAAGGTTATTTGTGTCTTCCTTCGTGAAGACAGAACCAAAGTATTTGTTTAACTGGCCCACCATTTCTTTGTTCCCCATTATAAATTCACCTGAATCTGACTGCAAGGGACCTACATTTGTCTTCATTCATCTTTTTCTCTTCACATATCCATAGAAGCTTTTGCAGTCAGTTTTTATGTTCCCAGCAAGTTTCCTCTCATACTCTATTTTCCCCCTCTTAATTAAATCCTTAGTCGTCCTCTGCTATGTTATAAAATTCTCCCAGTCCCCAGGTTTGCTGCTTTTTCTGGCCAATTTATATGCCTCTTCCTTGGATTTAACACTATCCTTAATTTCCCTTGTTAGCCACGGTTGAGCCACCTTCCGCGTTTTATTTAAAAAAAACTTTTTTTGGAGTGTATGTTTTGAAAATGGAGCATTTGATTGTGAAACCGTGGACCAGACCAAACTGCGAACCACAGATAACCAGGAACCACTGTGAAAGGACCTGCCCCCCAGCAACCCACCAACACAATCGACTTTGCTGCCAACCACGAGAATGAACCCACCACGTCAGGAGATCGACCTGGGCAATCGAACCGGGGACACGGGGCACCAGATCACCTCAACTTGCAAATAACTTGCAAATAAGACTTTGGGGGGGGGGGGGAAGTGATGTTATGTATGTATGTAAACCGTACCAAAATGTAAGACTTGCCACTAGGGGGCACACCTGTGGGAGACCTAAGGGTCACCTGTGCACTCTGGGGCAAGCAGGTATAAAAGGTGATTCACCATGCTGATTCACTCTGGAGTCTGAATAAAGAGACCAAGGTCACAACAGTTTGAGCTTGCAATACAGTCCTGTGGATTTACTCTGAACATAACATTTGCTTCCACTCTAAAAGTGAGTTCTCAGTTGGCTGAACAGTCCAATACGGGAACCACAGTCTCTGTCACAGGGACAGACAGTGGTTGAGGGAAGGGGAGGGTGGGACAGATTTGCCGCACGCTCCTTCCGCTGCCTGCGCTTGGTTTTTACACGCTCTCGGCGACGAGACTCGAGGTGCTCAGCGCCCTCCCGGATGCTCTTCCTCCACTTAGGGCGGTCTTTGGCCAGGGACTCCCAGGTGTCGGTGGGGATGTCCACTTTATCAGGGAGGCTTTGAGGGTGTCCTTGTAACGTTTCCTCTGCCCACCTTTGGCTCGTTTGCAGTGAAGGAGTTCCGAGTAGAGCGCTTGCTTTGGGAGTCTCATGTCAGGCATGTGGACAATGTGGCCTGCCCAGCGGAGCTGGTCAAGTGTGGTCAGTGCTTCAATGCTGGGGATGTTGGCCTGACCAAGAACAGTGAAGTTGGTGCATCTGTCCTCCCAGTGGATGTGCAGGATCTTGCGAAGGCAGCACTTTGAGGTGTCTACTGTATATGGTCCACGTCTCTGAGCCATATAGGAGCCATAATGAGTCAAAGACCCAGTTAAGAAGGCCCTATACAGCCTTTTGTATAGCCCCGTTAGCGGAGACACTAGTGATTTATCACCCGGGGTGGGCGGCGGAAGCGATCCGCCCGGAATTGCCCCCGGGATGCCGCGGCGGAAACAGGTTTGCACTTTGCCCCTTACTTTTCATCCTGAGTGGTGGCGCACACTGCGATGATGTCACAGGAAAATTGCCCCGCGGGACACGAGATTGGCATGGGGCGATGTCAACGACAGCTTCGCGGGTCACTAAGCTGTCACGGCTGGGGCGCTGTGGCCACCATCTTTTTTTTGTCGGACGACTTTGTGGCGCCTTGCCGTTAACAGCCGACTGAAATGGCCGGCACGCTAAACGAGGTAAATTGGTGTGGGGGGCATGGCGGTAGATGGCGCAGAGCTAACCTTGGGTGCAACGCTGTCCTGGTGGCGTTGCCTGAGGGATCCGGGACCAATTTGTGGTTCAGGTGCAGCATTGTAGCTTCCCTCAGTGTCTGTGTGTGAGGCTGTGAAGCTCACAATGCATTGTGAGCAGTGAGGGGCTCTGAAATTTAAAGTGCCATGCACACCGAAGCAAGGGAAAATAAAACGCACAGAGTCAATACATGTTTCAGCCCTTTCTGTCTTTTCACACATAATCTACATCTAAAAGAAGTTGCAGATGTCAACATTCAGCACTTAATGCTGAATTACCTTCCGAATCTCAACAGATGAGAAAAACTGCTGCAGCACTACCACAAATGGCTCAGCTAGCCCCCAGGGTCTCGCACGCAGCACTCCAGCTTTGTGCAGGGGGTCAATACTGCATGACTGGCCCTCTTCCCAAAGGGGCCAGGAGGGTCTCCAGAAAGAACATTGTGGGAGTACATCACCAGCGGTGTCACCCCCACCACCTGGCTCCAGTGCCCAAAGAAGCTTCATGACCTCAGACCACTGGTCACGGTCACTGAATGCATCTTCCAAAGACGTCCCCTACCAACTGAACCACTAGCCTCACACAATGTTCAATGCACAACCCCCAATCACTCACCTACCAACAATCTGCACCAATGCTGAGGCATACCTTCCATTCCTACCATCACTGCAGCCCCTTGGAGGAGAAGGTGCAGGCCACTCTTGGCAGGGGCTTGGCAGAAAGGACACAAGATGCGGGTACCCTTAGTGTATGGAGAAAGAGTCAGACTGAACACTGTGAGCTCAAAGTAAAGTGTGACCTTAGTCTTTTATTACAGGTCTCCAGAGTGCCTCTCCAACCTGTGAAGCCTTCTTAAATACCTGTGCTCCCAAGGGTTTATGGGATCCTTTGGGACTCCGGGGAATGAGCCCTCTGGTGGCTGTACAGAGTAAATACAAGTCCACATATATAACATTCCCCCCAAAGTCAATAGTGTAACTATTTACAATGTGAGTCGATCTGGGGCCCTTCTTGCCCTGGTTGATCGTCTCGGTGTGAAAGCTGGTGTTGTTGAATCATTTGTTGGGCCCTCGCTGGGCTGCTGGGCTGCTGGCCTTGCTGGGCTGCCTGGTGTGTTGGGCCCTGCAGGGCTGCTGTGGATGATGGGTTCTGCTTCGTGGTCAACCGTGGTGCCGGTTGCCACTGGTGGGTATGTTGGGGGATCAAAAAAGGTAGGGTCCAAGGTGGGTTGCTCAGGGTAGTCCGTGAATCTGAGTTTGATTTGGTCCAAGTGTTTCTGGTGAATGAGTTCATTTGAAAATTTGACCCGAAACACCCTGCTCCCCTCTTTGGCCACGACAGTGCCGGGAAGCCACTTGGGACCTTGTCCATAATTCAATACAAATACAGGATCATTGATTTCAATCTCGCGTGACACATTTGCGCTATCATGGTATGTACTTTGTTGAAGCCACCTGCTCTCTACCTGTTCATGTAGATCAGGGTGAACTAACGAGAGCCTTGTCTTAAGTGCCCTTTTCATGAGCAGTTCAGCGGGTGGGATCCCAGTGAGTGAGTGGGGTCTCGTGCGGTAGCTGAGCAGGACTCGGGATAGGCGAGTCTGCAGTGAGCCTTCAAGTTACCCTCTTCAAGTCTTGCTTGATGGTTTGCACTGCTCTCTCTGCCTGACTATTGGACGCTGGTTTAAACGGGGCAGATGTGACATGTTTGATCCCGTTACGGGTTATTAATTCTTTGAATTCAGCACTGGTAAAACATGGCCCATTGTTGCTCACCAGAACATCGGGTAAGCCGTGAGTGGCAAACATGGCCCGCAGGCTTTCAGTAGTGGCAGCGGACATGCTAGCCAACATTATCTCACATTCAATCCACTTGGAGTACGCGTCTACAACCACAAGAAAAATGTTAGCCAAGAAAGGGCCTGCATAGTTGATGTGTACCCTGGACCACGGTTTGGAGGGCCAAGACCATAAAGTTAGCAGTGCCTCCCTGGGTACATTGATGAACTGCGAACATACATAAGAACATAAGAACATAAGAATTAGGAACAGGAGTAGGCCATGTAGCCCCTCGAGCCTGCTCCGCCATTCAAAAAGATCATGGCTGATCTGGCCGTGGACTCAGCTCCACTTACCCGCCCGCTCCCCGTAACCCTTAATTCCCTTATTGGTTAAAAATCTATCTATCTGTGACTTGAAAACATTCAATGAGCTAGCCTCAACTGCTTCCTTGGGCAGAGAATTCCACAGATTCACAACCCTCTGGGAGAAGAAATTTCTTCTCAACTCAGTTTTAAATTGACTCCCCCGTATTTTGAGGCTGTGCCCCCTAGTTCTAGTCTCCCCGACCAGTGGAAACAACCTCTCTGCCTCTATCTTGTCTATCCCTTTCATTATTTTAAATGTTTCTATAAGATCACCCCTCATCCTTCTGAACTCCAACGAGTAAAGACCCAGTCTACTCAATCTATCATCATAAGGTAACCCCCTCATCTCCGGAATCAGCCTAGTGAATCGTCTCTGTACCCCCTCCAAAGCCAGTATATCCTTCCTTAAGGAAGGTGACCAAAACTGCACGCAGTACTCCAGGTGCGGCCTCACCAATACCCTATACAGTTGCAGAAGGACTTCCCTGCTTTTGTACTCCATCCCTCTCGCAATGAAGGCCAACATTCCATTCGCCTTCCTGATTACCTGCTGCACCTGCAAACTAACTTTTTGGGATTCATGCACAAGGACCCCCAGGTCCCTCTGCACCGCAGCATGTTGTAATTTCTCCCCATTCAAATAATATTCCCTTTTACTGTTTTTTTCCCAAGGTGGATGACCTCACACTTTCCAACATTGTATTCCATCTGCCAAACCTTAGCCCATTGGCTTAACCTATCTAAATCTCTTTGCAGCCTCTGTGTCCTCTACACAACCCGCTTTCCCACTAATCTTTGTGTCATCTGCAAATTTTGTTACACTACACTCTGTCTCCTCTTCCAGGTCATCTATGTATATTGTAAACAGTTATGGTCCCAGCACTGATCCCTGTGGCACACCACTAACCACTGATTTCCAACCTGAAAAGGACCCATTTATCCCAACTCTCTGCTTTTTGTTAGCCAGCCAATTCTCGATCCATGCGAATACATTTCCTCTGACTCCGCGTACCTTTATCTTCTGCAGTAACCTTTTGTGTGGCACCTTATCGAATGCCTTTTGGAAATCTAAATACACCACATCCATCGGTACACCTCTATCCACCATGCTCGTTATATCCTCAAAGAATTAGTTAAACATGATTTCCCCTTCATGAATCCATGTTGCCTCTGCTTAATTGCACTGTTCCTATCTAGATGTCCCGCTATTTCTTCCTTAATGATAGCTTCAAGCATTTTCCCCACTACAGATGTTAAACTAACCGGCCTATAGTTACCTGCCTTTTGTCTACCCCCTTTTTTAAACAGAGGTGTTACATTAGCTGCTTTCCAATCCGCTGGTACCTCCCCAGAGTCCAGAGAATTTTGGTAGATTATAACGAATGTATCTGCTATAACTTCTGCCATCTCTTTTAATACCCTGGGATGCATTTCATCAGGACCAGGGGACTTGTCTACCTTGAGTCCCATTAGCCTGTCCAGCAATACCCCCCTAGTGATAGTGATTGTCTCAAGGTCCTCCCGTCCCACATTCCTGTGACCAGCAATTTTTGGCATGGTTTTTGTGTCTTCCACTGTGAAGACCGAAGCAAAATAATTGTTTAAGGTCTCAGCCATTTCCACATTTCCCATTATTAAATCCCCCTTCTCATCTTCTAAGGGACCAACATTTACTTTAGTCACTCTCTTCCGTTTTATATATCGGTAAAAGCTTTTACTATCCGTTTTTATTTTTTGCGCAAGTTTAATTTCGTAATCTATCTTTCCTTTCTATATTGCTTTCTTAGTCATTCTTTGCTGTCGTTTAAAATTTTCCCAATCTTCTAGTTTCCCACTAACCTTGGCCACCTTATGCACATTGGTTTTTAATTTGATACTCTCCTTTATTTCTTTGGTTATCCATGGCTGGTTATCTCTTCTCTTACCACAATTCTTTTTCACTGGAATATATTTTTGTTGAGCACTATGAAAGAACTCCTTCAAAGTCCTCCACTGTTCCTCAATTGTGCCACCGTTTAGTCTGTGTTTCCAGTCTACTTTAGCCAACTCTGCCCTCATCCCACTGTAGTCCCCTTTGTTTAAGCATAGTACGCTCGTTTGAGACACTACTTCCTCACCCTCAATCTGTATTACAAATTCAACCATACTGTGATCACTCATTCCGAGAGGATCTTTTACTAGGAGATCGTTTATTATTCCTATCTGATTACACAGGACCAGATCTAAGATAGCTTGCTCCCTTGTAGGTTCTGTAACATACAGTTCTAAGAAACAATCCCGTATGCATTCTATGAATTCCTCCTCAAGGCTACCCCGTGCGATTTGATTTGACCAATCGATATGTAGGTTAAAATCCCCCATGATTACTGCCGTTCCTTTTTCATATGCCTCTATTATTCCCTTGATTATTGTCCGCCCCACTGTGAAGTTATTATTTGGGGGCCTATAAACTACGCCCACCAGTGACTTTTTCCCCTTACTATCTCTAATCTCCACCCACAATGATTCAACATTTTGTTCATTAGAACCAATATTGTCTCTCACAACTGCCCTGATATCATCCTTTATTAACAGAGCTACCCCACCTCCTTTCCCTTCTTGTCTATCTTTCCGAATTGTCAGATACCCCTGTGTGTTTAATTCCCAGTCTTGGCCACCCTGCAACCACGTTTCTGTAATGGCCACCAAATCATATCATTTGTAATGATTTGTGCCGTCAACTCATTTACTTTATTTCGAATGCTGCGTGCGTTTAGGTAGAGTGTTTTAATACTAGTTTTTAAACCATGATTTTTAGTTTTGACCCCTCCTGCAGCCCCTTTATATTCATACATATTGTCCCTTCCTATCACCTTGTGGTTTACACTTACCCCAGTGCAACTCTGCTCTGTTACCTCCTGCCTTTTGCATTCTTTCTTGGGGCCTGTTCATCTGAGCTCTCACCCACTCTAACTAGCTCAGAGCCCTCTCCTGTGTTCCGAATACTCCTCGCATTGAGGCACCGAGCTTTCAGGCTTGCCTTTTTATCACACTTTGACCCTTTAGAATTTTGCTGTTCATTGGCCCTTTTTGTTTTTTGCCTTGGGTTTCTCTGCCCTCCACTTTTACTCATCTCCTTTCTGTCTTTTGCTTTTGTCTCCATTTTGTTTCCCTTTGTCTCCCTGCATTGGTTTCCATCCCCCTGCCATATTAACTCAACTCCTCCCTAACAGCACGAGCAAACACTCCCCCTCGGACATTGGTTCCGGTCCTGCCCAGGTGCAGGACCGGAACCAATGTATTACATCTGAGAACACAGGACTCTAAATCCGCATCGATACCAGGCCACCACACGTGGGATCTGGCTATCGCTTTCATCATTACGATGCCTGTGTGAGAGTACTGTGGAGATCGTTGATGACGGTGTCTGTGCCCTTCTTGGGGACCACTACTCGATTGCCCCACAGAAGGCAGTCTGCCTGTATAGACATTTCATCTTTGCGCCGCTGGAACGGCTTTATCTCTTCCGACATTTCCACTGGGACACTGGACCAGCTCCCGTGAAGCACACAGCTTTTGACTAGAGATAATAAGAGGTCCTGGCTTGTCCAGGTTTTGATCTGCCGGGCAGTGACGGGTGATTGCTCACTCTCAAATGTTTCCATAACCATGGCTAGATCTGCGGGCTGCGCCATTTCCACCCCCGTGGTGGGCAATGGCAGCCTACTGAGAGCATCAGCGCAGTTTTCTGTGCCTGGCCTGTGGCGGATGGCGTAGTTGTATGCGGACAACGTAAGCGCCCATCTCCGGGAGGCGGGCGATGTGTTGGTGTGTACAGACCTCCAAACACTGGTAGTGATGTTGGGGAGGGCATCAAACAGGAAATTAGGGGTGCATGCAATAAAGGTGCAGCAGTTATAATGGGTGACTTTAATCTGCACATAGATTGGGCTCACCAAACTGGAAGCAATACGGTGGAGGAGGATTTCTTGGAGTGCATAAGGGATGGTTTTCTAGACCAATATGTCGAGGAACCAACAAGGGTTGAGGCCATCTTAGACTGGGTGTTGTGTAATGAGAGAGGATTAATTAGCAATCTCATTGTGCGAGGCCCCTTGGGGAAGAGTGACCATAATATGGTGGAATTCTGCATTTGGATGGAGAATGAAACAGTTAATTCAGAGACCATGGTCCAGAACTTAAAGAAGGCTAACTTTGAAGGTATGAGGCGTGAATTGGCTAAGATAGATTGGCGAATGATACTTAAGGGGTTGACTGTGGATGGGCAATGGCAGACATTTAGAGACCGCATGGATGAACTACAACATTTGTACATTCCTGTCTGACGTAAAAATAAAAAAGGGAAGGTGGCTCAACCGTGGCTATCTAGGGAAATCAGGGATAGTATTAAAGCCAAGGAAGTGGCATACAAATTGGCCAGAAATAGCAGCGAACCCGGGGACTGGGAGAAATTTAGAACTCAGCAGAGGAGGACAAAGGGTTTGATTAGGGCAGGGAAAATGGAGTAGGAGAAGAAGCTTGCAGGGAACATTAAGGCGGATTGCAAAAGTTTCTACAGATATGTAGAGAGAAAAAGGTTAGTAATGACAAACGTAGGTCCCCTGCAGTCAGAATCAGGGGAAGTCATAACGGGGAACAAAGAAATGGCAGACCAATTGAACAAGTTCTTTGGTTCGGTATTCACTAAGGAGGACACAAACATCCTTCCGGATATAAAAGGGGTCAGAGGGTCTAGTAAGGAGGAGGAACTGAGGGAAATCCTTATTAGTTGGGAAATTGTGTTGGGGAAATTGATGGGATTGAAGGCCGATAAATCCCCAGGGCCTGATGGACTGCATCCCAGAGTACTTAAGGAGGTGGCCTTGGAAATAGTGGATGCATTGACAATCATTTTCCAACATTCCATTGACTCTGGATCAGTTCCTATGGAGTGGAGGGTAGCCAATGTAACCCCACTTTTTAAAAAAGGAGGGAGAGAGATAACAGGGAATTATAGACCGGTCAGCCTGACATCGGTAGTGGGTAAAATGATGGAATCAATTATTAAGGATGTCATAGCAGCGCATTTGGAAAGAGGTGACAAGATAGGTCCAAGTCAGCATGGATTTGTGAAAGGGAAATCATGCTTGACAAATCTTCTGGAATTTTTTGAGGATGTTTCCAGTCGAGTGGACAAGGGAGAACCAGTTGATGTGGTATATTTGGACTTTCAGAAGGCATTCGACAAGGTCCCACACAAGAGATTAATGTGCAAAGTTAAAGCACATGGGATTGGGGGTAGTGTGCTGACATGGATTGAGAACTGGTTGTCAGACAGGAAGCAAAGAGTAGGAGTAAATGGGTACTTTTCAGAATGGCAGGCAGTGACTAGAGGGGTACCGCAAGGTTCTGTGCTGGGGCCCCAGCTGTGTTCATTGTACATTAATGATTTAGACGAGGGGATTAAATGTAGTATCTCCAAATTTGCGGATGACACTAAGTTGGGTGGCAGTGTGAGCTGCGAGGAGGATGCTATGAGGCTGCAGAGCGACTTGGATAGGTTAGGTGAGTGGGCAAATGCATGGCAGATGCAGTATAATGTGGATAAATGTGAGGTTATCCACTTTGGTGGTAAAAACAGAGAGACAGACTATGATCTGAATGGTGACAGATTAGGAAAAGGGGAGGTGCAAAGAGACCTGGGTGTCATGGTACATCAGTCATTGAAGGTTGGCATGCAGGTACAGCAGGCGGTTAAAAAGCAAATGGCATATTGGCCTTTATAGCGAGGGGATTTGAGTACGGGGGCAGGGAGGTGTTGCTACAGTTGTACAGGGCCTTGGTGAGGCCACACCTGGAGTATTGTGTACAGTTTTGGTCTCCTAACCTGAGGAAGGACATTCTTGCTATTGAGGGAGTGCAGCGAAGGTTCACCAGACTGATTCCCGGGATGGCGGGACTGACATATCAAGAAAGACTGGATCAACTGGGCTTGTATTCACTGGAGTTCAGAAGAATGAGAGGGGACCTCATAGAAACGTTTAAAATTCTGACGGGGTTAGACAGGTTAGATGCAGGAAGAATGTTCCCAATGTTGGGGAAGTCCAGAACCAGGGGTCACAGTCTAAGGATAAGGGGTAAGCCATTTAGGACCGAGATGAGGAGAAACTTCTTCACCCAGAGAGTGGTGAACCTGTGGAATTCTCTACCACAGAAAGTTGTTGAGGCCAATTCACTAAATATATTCAAAAAGGAGTTCAATGAAGTCCTTACTACTAGGGGAATCAAGGGGTATGGTGAGAAAGCAGGAATGGGGTACTGAAGTTGCATGTTCAGCCATGAACTCATTGAATGGCGGTGCAGGTTAGAAGGGCCGAATGGCCTACTCCTGCACCTATTTTCTGTGTTTCTATGTTTCTATCCCTTTACTCTTGGAAAACAGGGCTATAAGTGGCTTATGGTCAGTTTCCAATTCGAATTTTAGCCCAAACAGGTATTGGTGCATTTTCTTTACCCCATAGACACATGCTAACGCTTCTTTTTCAATCATGCTGTAGGCTTTCTCGGCCTTAGACAGACTCCTGGATGCATAAGCAACCGGTTGCAGTTTCACAAAATCATTAGCTTGTTGCAATACACAGCCGATGCCATGTGACGACGTATCACATGCTGGTACCAAACGCTTACATGGATCATACAACGCAAGCAATTTGTTTGAGCATAACAATTTTTTCGCTTTTACAAAGGCATTTACTTGGCTTTTAGAAAAATAGGTGCAGGAGTAGGCCATTCGGCCCTTTGAGCCTGCCCCACCATTCAATGAGTTCATGGCTGAACTTCAGTACCCCATTCCTGCTTTCTCGCCATACCCCAAACCCATTCGTCCCCTTTTCGTAGTAAGACATGTAGTGGTTCGAGCAGGGTGCTGAGACCCGGTAAGAAGTTACCAAAGTAGTTCAAGACTCCCAGAAACGACCACAGCTCCGTCACGTTCTGTGGCCTCGGTGCGTTCTCGATTGTCTCTGTCTTTGCGTTGATGGGCCTGGTGCCATCCGCCACAATCCTCCTTCCCAGGAACTCCACTTCAGATGCCAGGAAAACGCACTTCGAGCATTTTAACCTGAGCCCCATGCGGTTGAGTCGACTAAGAACCTCCTCCAGGTTCTGCAGGTGCTCGACTGTGTTCCGACCTGTGACCAAGATGTCGTCCTGGAAGACCACGGTGTGCGGGACCGACTACAGTAAACTTTCCATGTTTCTCTGGAATATCGCCGCCGCTGATCAGATTCCAAACGGGCATCTGTTGTAAACAAAAAGACCTTTGTGCGTGTTGATGCAGGTGAGGGCCTTCGATGATTCCTCCAGTTCCGGCTGAAGTCAGATCCAGCTTCGTGAACGTCTTTCCTCCCGCCAGTGTTGCATAGATGTTGTCGGCTTTTGGTCGTGGTTATTGGTCCAGCAGTGATAAACGGTTGATGGTTACTCAGTAATCGCCACAGATTCTGACAGTGCCCTCTCCCTTGAGGACTGGGACGATTGGACTGGCCCACTCGCTGATCTCGATCGGTGAAATGGTGCCCTCTCATTGCAGCCGGTCTACCTCGATCTCTACCCTTTCTCTCATCATGTACAGTACTGCTCTCGCCTTGTGATGGATGGGTCACGCCCCCGGAATTAGGTGGATCTGCACTTTTGCTCCTTGGAATTTTCCGATACCTGGTTCGAACAGCGAAGGAAATTTGTTTAAGACCTGGGCACACAAAGTGTCGTCAGCTGGTGATAGCGCTCGGACGTCGTCCTAGTTCCAGCGTATGTTTCCCAGCCAGCTCCTGCTGAGCAGCGTGGGACCATCGCCCAGTACCACCCAGAGTGGTAGCTTGTGCATCGCTCCATCGCAGGAGACCTTTATGGTAGCACTGCCGATTACAGGAATCGGTTCTTTAGTGTAAGTTCTTAGTCTCGTGCGAACTGGAGTTAAGACTGGCCTTGAGGCCTTGTTGTACCACAACCTTTCAAAAGTCTTTTTGCCCATGATGGACTGGCTAGCGCCCGTGTCCAGCTCCATTGACACCGGGAGTAGATTTAGTTCAACATTCAGCATTATCGGGGGATAATTCGTGGTGAATGTGTGCACCCCAAGTACCTCTGCCTTCTCTATCTGAGGCTCTGGTTCGTCGTGATCCTCCGAGGATCTGTCCTCCTCTGCAACGTGGTGGTTTGCAGGTTTAACAGGCTTAGCAGCTCGCCTGCACACTCGGAGGTGTCCCATTGTTCTACAGCCCTTGCAAACATATCCTTTGAAGTGGCATGAATGGAAATGATGATCACCCCCGCAGCGCCAACAAGGTGTTAATGGCCTTGCATTCATCACCCTCGATGGTGGACTCTGAGACATCTGCAGACGTGTAGCTGCAGGTATGTGTGACCTGCCCTGTACTTTACAATTCGAAAACAATATCACTTTGTTCACAGTACTTGTAGCAGCACTTGTGTGCTGAGAGATTTGCTTAGTATTGTCACTGGTGGCAATGAACGCCTGGGCTATCGCTATGGCCTTACTCAAGGTTGGGATCTTTACAGTCAAAAGTTTGCGAAGTATGGCCAATGCCAAGTACGAAAAAGTCTCTGAGCATGTGCTCCAAATGTCCTTCAAATTCGCAATGTCCTGCAAGGTGTCTCAGCTCGGCGACATAACTCTCCACTTCCTGGTGTCAGACCTTTTGCAGGTGTAGAACCAGTACCTCACCATCAGAACGCTTTCCTTCGGCTTCAAATGCTCGCGGACCAGTGTGCACAAATCATTGCACGATTTCTCCGTGGGTTTCGCTGGAGTGAGCAGATTCTTCATGAGGCCATACGTTGGTGCCCCACAGACGGTGAGGATGATCGCCCTTCGTTTGGCAGCAAGCTCTTCCCCATCCAGCTCATTGGCCACGAAGTATTGGTCGAGTCGCTCCACAAAAGTTTCCCAATCATCTCCCTCCGAAAATTTCTCCATATTACCACTGTTCTCTGCAACTTTGGGTTCGCTATCTGTATCTCGTCGCCAGTTGTGTATGGAGAAAGAGTCTGAACACTGTGAGCTCAAAGTAAAGTGTGACCTTAATCTTTTAGAAACATAGAAAGACAGAAAATAGGTGCCGGAGTAGGCCATTCTCCCTTCTAGCCTGCACCGCCATTCAATGAGTTCATGGCGGAACATGCAACTTCAGTACCCCATTCCTGCTTTCTCACCATACCCCTTGATCCCCCGAGGAGTAAGGACTATATCTAACTCCGTTTTGAATATATTTCGTGAATTGGCCTCAACAACTTTCTGTGGTAGAGAATTCCACAGGCTCACCACTCTCTGGGTGAAGAAGTTTCTCCTCATCTCGGTCCTAAATGGCTTACCCCTTATCCTTAGACTGTGACCCCTGGTTCTGGACTTCCCCAACATTGGGAACACTCTTCCTGCATCTAACCTGTCCAAACCCGTCAGAATTTTAGACGTTTCTATGAGATCCCCTCTCATTCTTCTGAACTCCAGTGAATACAAGCCCAGTTGGTCCAGTCTTTCTTGATATGTCAGTCCCGCCATCCCGGGAATCAGTCTGGTGAACCTTCGCTGCACTTCTTCAATAGCAAGAATGTCCTTCCTCAAATTAGGAGACCAAAACTGTACACAATACTCCAGTTGTGGCCTCACCAAGGCCCTGTACAACTGTAGTAACACCTCCCTGCACCTGTACTCAAATCCCCTCGCTATGAAGGCCAACATGCCATTTGCTTTCTTAACCGCCTGCTGTACCTGCATGCTAACCTTCAATGACTGATGTACTATGACACCCAGGTCTCGTTGCATCTCCCCTTTTCCTCATCTGTCACCATTCAGATAATAGTCTGTCTCAACATTCAGGAAGGATAGAATAAAAGGAAAAGGAGGTGGGGTAGCATTGCTGGTTAAGGAGGAGATCAATGCAACAGTTCAGAAGGACATTAGCTTGGATGATGTGGAATCTATATGGGTAGAGCTGCAGAACACCAAAGGGCAAAAAACGTTCGTGGGAGTTGTGTACAGACCTCCAAACAGTGGTAGTGATGTTGGGGAGGGCATCAAACAGGAAATTAGGGGTGCATGCAATAAAGGTGCAGCAGTTATAATAGGTGACTTTAATATGCACATAGATTGGGCTCACCAAACTGGAAGCAATAAGGTGGAGGAGAATTTACTGGAGTGCATAAGGGATGGTTTTCTAGACCAATATGTCGAGGAACCAACCAGAGGGGAGGCCATCTTAGACTGGGTGTTGTGTAATGAGAGAGGATTAATTAGCAATCTCGTTGTGCGAGGCCCCTTGGGGAAGAGTGACCATAATATGGTGGAATTCTGCATTAGGACGGCGAATGAAACAGTTAATTCAGAGACCATGGTCCAGAACTTAAAGAAGGATAACTTTGAAGGTATGAGGCGTGAATTGGCCCGGATAGATTGGCGAATAATACTTAAGGGGTTGACTGTAGATGGGCAATGGCAGACATTTAGAGACCGCATGGATGAACTACAACAATTGTACATTCCTGTCTGGCGTAAAAATAAAAAAGGGAAGGTGGCTCAACCGTAGCTATCAAGGAAAATCAGGGATAGTATTAAAGCCAAGGAAGTGGCATACAAATTGGCCAGAAATAGCAGTGAACCCGGGGACTGGGAGAAATTTAGAACTCAGCAGAGGAGGACAAAGGGTTTGATTAGGGCAGGGAAAATAGAGTACGAGAGGAAGCTTGCTGGGAACATTAAGACGGACTGCAAAAGTTTCTATAGATATGTAAAGAGAAAAAGGTTAGTAAAGACAAACGTAGGTCCCCTGCAGTCAGAATCAGGGGAAGTCATAACGGGGAACAAAGAAATGGCGGACCAATTGAACAAGTACTTTGGTTCGGTATTCACTAAGGAGGACACAAACGACCTTGCGGATATAAAAGGGGTCAGAGTGTCCAGTAAGGAGGAGGAACTGAGGGAAATCCTTATTAGTCGAGAAATTGTGTTGGGGAAATGGATGGGATTGAAGGCCGATAAATCCCCAGGGCCTGATGGACTGCATCCCAGAGTACTTAAGGAGGTGGCCTTGTAAATAGCGGATGCATTGACAGTCATTTTCCAACATTCCATTGACTCTGGATCAGTTCCTATGGAGTGGAGGGTAGCCAATGTAACCCCACTTTTTAAAAAAGGAGGGAGAGTGAAAACAGGGAATTATAGGCCGGTCAGCCTGACATCGGTAGTGGGTAAAATGATGGAATCAATTATTAAGGATGTCATAGCAGCGCATTTGGAAAGAGGTGACATGATAGGTCCAAGTCAGCATGGATTTGTGAAAGGGAAATCATGCTTGACAAATCTTCTGGAATTTTTTGAGGATGTTTCCAGTAGAGTGGACAAGGGAGAACCAGTTGATATGTTGTATTTGGACTTTCAGAAGGCTTTCGACAAGGTCCCACACAAGAGATTAATGTGCAAAGTTAAAGCACATGGGATTGGGGGTAGTGTGCTGACATGGATTGAGAACTGGTTGTCAGACAGGAAGCAAAGAGTAGGAGTAAATGGGTACTTTTCAGAATGGCAGGCAGTGACTAGTGGGGTACCGCAAGGTTCTGTGCTGGGGCCCCAGCTGTGTTCATTGTACATTAATGATTTAGACGAGGGGATTAAATGTAGTATCTCCAAATTTGCGGATGACACTAAGTTGGGTGGCAGTGTGAGCTGCGAGGAGGATGCTATGAGGCTGCAGACCGACTTGGATAGGTTAGGTGAGTGGGCAAATGCATGGCAGATGAAGTATAATGTGGATAAATGTGAGGTTATCCACTTTGGTGGTAAAAACAGAGAGACAGACTATTATCTGAATGGTGACAGATTAGGAAAAGGGGAGGTGCAAAGAGATCTGGGTGTCATGGTACATCAGTCATTGAAGGTTGGCATGCAGGTACAGCAGGCGGTTAAAAAGCAAATGGCATATTGGCCTTTATAGCGAGGGGATTTGAGTACGGGGGCAGGGAGGTGTTGCTACAGTTGTACAGGGCCTTGGTGAGGCCACACCTGGAGTATTGTGTACAGTTTTGGTCTCCTAACCTGAGGAAGGACATTCTTGCTATTGAGGGAGTGCAGCGAAGGTTCACCAGACTGATTCCCGGGATGGCGGGACTGACATATCAAGAAAGACTGGATCAACTGGGCTTGTATTCACTGGAGTTCAGAAGAATGAGAGGGGACCTCATAGAAACGTTTAAAATTCTGACGGGGTTAGACAGGTTAGATGCAGGAAGAATGTTCCCAATGTTGGGGAAGTCCAGAACCAGGGGTCACAGTCTAAGGATAAGGGGTAAGCCATTTAGGACCGAGATGAGGAGAAACTTCTTCACCCAGAGAGTGGTGAACCTGTGGAATTCTCTACCACAGAAAGTTGTTGAGGCCAATTCACTAAATATATTCAAAAAGGAGTTCAATGAAGTCCTTACTACTAGGGGAATCAAGGGGTATGGTGAGAAAGCAGGAATGGGGTACTGAAGTTGCATGTTCAGCCATGAACTCATTGAATGGCGGTGCAGGTTAGAAGGGCCGAATGGCCTACTCCTGCACCTATTTTCTGTGTTTCTATGTTTCTATCCCTTTACTCTTGGAAAACAGGGCTATAAGTGGCTTATGGTCAGTTTCCAATTCGAATTTTAGCCCAAACAGGTATTGGTGCATTTTCTTTACCCCATAGACACATGCTAACGCTTCTTTTTCAATCAGGCTCTCTCGGCCTTAGACAGACTCCTGGATGCATAAGCAACCGGTTGCAGTTTCACAAAATCATTAGCTTGTTGCAATACACACCCGATGCCATGTGACGACATATCACATGCTGGTACCAAACGCTTACATGGATCATACAACGCAAGCAATTTGTTTGAGCATAACAATTTTTTCGCTTTTACAAAGGCATTTACTTGGCTTTTCGAAAAATAGGTGCCGGAGTAGGCCATTCGGCCCTTTGAGCCTGCCCCACCATTCAATGAGTTCATGGCTGAACTTCAGTACCCCATTCCTGCTTTCTCGCCATACCCCAAACCCATTCGTCCCCTTTTCGTAGTAAGACATGTAGTGGTTCGAGCAGGGTGCTGAGACCCGGTAAGAAGTTACCAAAGTAGTTCAAGACTCCCAGAAACGACCACAGCTCCGTCACGTTCTGTGGCCTCGGTGCGTTCTCGATTGTCTCTGTCTTTGCGTTGATGGGCCTGGTGCCATCCGCCACAATCCTCCTTCCCAGGAACTCCACTTCAGATGCCAGGAAAACGCACTTCGAGCATTTTAACCTGAGCCCCATGCGGTTGAGTCGACTAAGAACCTTCTCCAGGTTCTGCAGGTGCTCGACTGTGTTCCGACCTGTGACCAAGATGTCGTCCTGGAAGACCACGGTGTGCGGGACCGACTACAGTAAACTTTCCATGTTTCTCTGGAATATCGCCGCCGCTGATCAGATTCCAAACGGGCATCTGTTGTAAACAAAAAGACCTTTGTGCGTGTTGATGCAGGTGAGGGCCTTCGATGATTCCTCCAGTTCCGGCTGAAGTCAGATCCAGCTTCGTGAACGTCTTTCCTCCCGCCAGTGTTGCATAGATGTTGTCGGCTTTTGGTCGTGGTTATTGGTCCAGCAGTGATAAACGGTTGATGGTTACTTAGTAATCGCCACAGATTCTGACAGTGCCCTCTCCCTTGAGGACTGGGACGATTGGACTGGTCCACTCGCTGAACTCGATCGGTGAAATGGTGCCCTCTCATTGCAGCCGGTCTACCTCGATCTCTACCCTTTCTCTCATCATGTACAGTACTGCTCTCGCCTTGTGATGGATGGGTCGCGCCCCCGGAATTAGGTGGATCTGCACTTTTGCTCCTTGGAATTTTCCGATACCTGGTTCGAACAGCGAAGGAAATTTGTTTAAGACCTGGGCACACAAAGTGTCGTCAGCTGGTGATAGCGCTCGGACGTCGTCCTAGTTCCAGCGTATGTTTCCCAGCCAGCTCCTGCTGAGCAGCGTGGGACCATCGCCCAGTACCACCCAGAGTGGTAGCTTGTGCATCGCTCCATCGCAGGAGACCTTTATGGTAGCACTGCCGATTACAGGAATCGGTTCTTTAGTGTAAGTTCTTAGTCTCGTGCGAACTGGAGTTAAGACTGGCCTTGAGGCCTTGTTGTACCACAACCTTTCAAAAGTCTTTTTGCCCATGATGGACTGGCTAGCGCCCGTGTCCAGCTCCATTGACACCGGGAGTAGATTTAGTTCAACATTCAGCATTATCGGGGGATAATTCGTGGTGAATGTGTGCACCCCAAGTACCTCTGCCTTCTCTATCTGAGGCTCTGGTTCGTCGTGATCCTCCGAGGATCTGTCCTCCTCTGCAACGTGGTGGTTTGCAGGTTTAACAGGCTTAGCAGCTCGCCTGCACACTCGGAGGTGTCCCATTGTTCTACAGCCCTTGCAAACATATCCTTTGAAGTGGCATGAATGGAAATGATGATCACCCCCGCAGCGCCAACAAGGTGTTAATGGCCTTGCATTCATCACCCTCGATGGTGGACTCTGAGACATCTGCAGACGTGTAGCTGCAGGTATGTGTGACCTGCCCTGTACTTTACAATTCGAAAACAATATCACTTTGTTCACAGTACTTGTAGCAGCACTTGTGTGCTGAGAGATTTGCTTAGTATTGTCACTGGTGGCAATGAACGCCTGGGCTATCGCTATGGCCTTACTCAAGGTTGGGATCTTTACAGTCAAAAGTTTGCGAAGTATGGCCAATGCCAAGTACGAAAAAGTCTCTGAGCATGTGCTCCAAATGTCCTTCAAATTCGCAATGTCCTGCAAGGTGTCTCAGCTCGGCGACATAACTCTCCACTTCCTGGTGTCAGACCTTTTGCAGGTGTAGAACCAGTACCTCACCATCAGAACGCTTTCCTTCGGCTTCAAATGCTCGCGGACCAGTGTGCACAAATCATTGCACGATTTCTCCGTGGGTTTCGCTGGAGTGAGCAGATTCTTCATGAGGCCATACGTTGGTGCCCCACAGACGGTGAGGATGATCGCCCTTCGTTTGGCAGCAAGCTCTTCCCCATCCAGCTCATTGGCCACGAAGTATTGGTCGAGTCGCTCCACAAAAGTTTCCCAATCATCTCCCTCCGAAAATTTCTCCATATTACCACTGTTCTCTGCAACTTTGGGTTCGCTATCTGTATCTCGTCGCCAGTTGTGTATGGAGAAAGAGTCTGAACACTGTGAGCTCAAAGTAAAGTGTGACCTTAATCTTTTAGAAACATAGAAAGACAGAAAATAGGTGCCGGAGTAGGCCATTCTCCCTTCTAGCCTGCACCGCCATTCAATGAGTTCATGGCGGAACATGCAACTTCAGTACCCCATTCCTGCTTTCTCACCATACCCCTTGATCCCCCGAGGAGTAAGGACTATATCTAACTCCGTTTTGAATATATTTCGTGAATTGGCCTCAACAACTTTCTGTGGTAGAGAATTCCACAGGCTCACCACTCTCTGGGTGAAGAAGTTTCTCCTCATCTCGGTCCTAAATGGCTTACCCCTTATCCTTAGACTGTGACCCCTGGTTCTGGACTTCCCCAACATTGGGAACACTCTTCCTGCATCTAACCTGTCCAAACCCGTCAGAATTTTAGACGTTTCTATGAGATCCCCTCTCATTCTTCTGAACTCCAGTGAATACAAGCCCAGTTGGTCCAGTCTTTCTTGATATGTCAGTCCCGCCATCCCGGGAATCAGTCTGGTGAACCTTCGCTGCACTTCTTCAATAGCAAGAATGTCCTTCCTCAAATTAGGAGACCAAAACTGTACACAATACTCCAGTTGTGGCCTCACCAAGGCCCTGTACAACTGTAGTAACACCTCCCTGCACCTGTACTCAAATCCCCTCGCTATGAAGGCCAACATGCCATTTGCTTTCTTAACCGCCTGCTGTACCTGCATGCTAACCTTCAATGACTGATGTACTATGACACCCAGGTCTCGTTGCATCTCCCCTTTTCCTCATCTGTCACCATTCAGATAATAGTCTGTCTCAACATTCAGGAAGGATAGAATAAAAGGAAAAGGAGGTGGGGTAGCATTGCTGGTTAAGGAGGAGATCAATGCAACAGTTCAGAAGGACATTAGCTTGGATGATGTGGAATCTATATGGGTAGAGCTGCAGAACACCAAAGGGCAAAAAACGTTCGTGGGAGTTGTGTACAGACCTCCAAACAGTGGTAGTGATGTTGGGGAGGGCATCAAACAGGAAATTAGGGGTGCATGCAATAAAGGTGCAGCAGTTATAATAGGTGACTTTAATATGCACATAGATTGGGCTCACCAAACTGGAAGCAATAAGGTGGAGGAGAATTTACTGGAGTGCATAAGGGATGGTTTTCTAGACCAATATGTCGAGGAACCAACCAGAGGGGAGGCCATCTTAGACTGGGTGTTGTGTAATGAGAGAGGATTAATTAGCAATCTCGTTGTGCGAGGCCCCTTGGGGAAGAGTGACCATAATATGGTGGAATTCTGCATTAGGACGGCGAATGAAACAGTTAATTCAGAGACCATGGTCCAGAACGTAAAGAAGGATAACTTTGAAGGTATGAGGCGTGAATTGGCCCGGATAGATTGGCGAATAATACTTAAGGGGTTGACTGTAGATGGGCAATGGCAGACATTTAGAGACCGCATGGATGAACTACAACAATTGTACATTCCTGTCTGGCGTAAAAATAAAAAAGGGAAGGTGGCTCAACCGTAGCTATCAAGGAAAATCAGGGATAGTATTAAAGCCAAGGAAGTGGCATACAAATTGGCCAGAAATAGCAGTGAACCCGGGGACTGGGAGAAATTTAGAACTCAGCAGAGGAGGACAAAGGGTTTGATTAGGGCAGGGAAAATAGAGTACGAGAGGAAGCTTGCTGGGAACATTAAGACGGACTGCAAAAGTTTCTATAGATATGTAAAGAGAAAAAGGTTAGTAAAGACAAACGTAGGTCCCCTGCAGTCAGAATCAGGGGAAGTCATAACGGGGAACAAAGAAATGGCGGACCAATTGAACAAGTACTTTGGTTCGGTATTCACTAAGGAGGACACAAACGACCTTGCGGATATAAAAGGGGTCAGAGTGTCCAGTAAGGAGGAGGAACTGAGGGAAATCCTTATTAGTCGAGAAATTGTGTTGGGGAAATGGATGGGATTGAAGGCCGATAAATCCCCAGGGCCTGATGGACTGCATCCCAGAGTACTTAAGGAGGTGGCCTTGTAAATAGCGGATGCATTGACAGTCATTTTCCAACATTCCATTGACTCTGGATCAGTTCCTATGGAGTGGAGGGTAGCCAATGTAACCCCACTTTTTAAAAAAGGAGGGAGAGTGAAAACAGGGAATTATAGGCCGGTCAGCCTGACATCGGTAGTGGGTAAAATGATGGAATCAATTATTAAGGATGTCATAGCAGCGCATTTGGAAAGAGGTGACATGATAGGTCCAAGTCAGCATGGATTTGTGAAAGGGAAATCATGCTTGACAAATCTTCTGGAATTTTTTGAGGATGTTTCCAGTAGAGTGGACAAGGGAGAACCAGTTGATATGTTGTATTTGGACTTTCAGAAGGCTTTCGACAAGGTCCCACACAAGAGATTAATGTGCAAAGTTAAAGCACATGGGATTGGGGGTAGTGTGCTGACATGGATTGAGAACTGGTTGTCAGACAGGAAGCAAAGAGTAGGAGTAAATGGGTACTTTTCAGAATGGCAGGCAGTGACTAGTGGGGTACCGCAAGGTTCTGTGCTGGGGCCCCAGCTGTGTTCATTGTACATTAATGATTTAGACGAGGGGATTAAATGTAGTATCTCCAAATTTGCGGATGACACTAAGTTGGGTGGCAGTGTGAGCTGCGAGGAGGATGCTATGAGGCTGCAGACCGACTTGGATAGGTTAGGTGAGTGGGCAAATGCATGGCAGATGAAGTATAATGTGGATAAATGTGAGGTTATCCACTTTGGTGGTAAAAACAGAGAGACAGACTATTATCTGAATGGTGACAGATTAGGAAAAGGGGAGGTGCAAAGAGATCTGGGTGTCATGGTACATCAGTCATTGAAGGTTGGCATGCAGGTACAGCAGGCGGTTAAAAAGCAAATGGCATATTGGCCTTTATAGCGAGGGGATTTGAGTACGGGGGCAGGGAGGTGTTGCTACAGTTGTACAGGGCCTTGGTGAGGCCACACCTGGAGTATTGTGTACAGTTTTGGTCTCCTAACCTGAGGAAGGACATTCTTGCTATTGAGGGAGTGCAGCGAAGGTTCACCAGACTGATTCCCGGGATGGCGGGACTGACATATCAAGAAAGACTGGATCAACTGGGCTTGTATTCACTGGAGTTCAGAAGAATGAGAGGGGACCTCATAGAAACGTTTAAAATTCTGACGGGGTTAGACAGGTTAGATGCAGGAAGAATGTTCCCAATGTTGGGGAAGTCCAGAACCAGGGGTCACAGTCTAAGGATAAGGGGTAAGCCATTTAGGACCGAGATGAGGAGAAACTTCTTCACCCAGAGAGTGGTGAACCTGTGGAATTCTCTACCACAGAAAGTTGTTGAGGCCAATTCACTAAATATATTCAAAAAGGAGTTCAATGAAGTCCTTACTACTAGGGGAATCAAGGGGTATGGTGAGAAAGCAGGAATGGGGTACTGAAGTTGCATGTTCAGCCATGAACTCATTGAATGGCGGTGCAGGTTAGAAGGGCCGAATGGCCTACTCCTGCACCTATTTTCTGTGTTTCTATGTTTCTATCCCTTTACTCTTGGAAAACAGGGCTATAAGTGGCTTATGGTCAGTTTCCAATTCGAATTTTAGCCCAAACAGGTATTGGTGCATTTTCTTTACCCCATAGACACATGCTAACGCTTCTTTTTCAATCAGGCTCTCTCGGCCTTAGACAGACTCCTGGATGCATAAGCAACCGGTTGCAGTTTCACAAAATCATTAGCTTGTTGCAATACACACCCGATGCCATGTGACGACATATCACATGCTGGTACCAAACGCTTACATGGATCATACAACGCAAGCAATTTGTTTGAGCATAACAATTTTTTCGCTTTTACAAAGGCATTTACTTGGCTTTTCGAAAAATAGGTGCCGGAGTAGGCCATTCGGCCCTTTGAGCCTGCCCCACCATTCAATGAGTTCATGGCTGAACTTCAGTACCCCATTCCTGCTTTCTCGCCATACCCCAAACCCATTCGTCCCCTTTTCGTAGTAAGACATGTAGTGCTGAGACCCGGTAAGAAGTTACCAAAGTAGTTCAAGACTCCCAGAAATGACCACAGCTCCGTCACGTTCTGTGGCCTCGGTGCGTTCTCGATTGTCTCTGTCTTTGTGTTGATGGGCCTGGTGCCATCCGCCACAATCCTCCTTCCCAGGAACTCCACTTCAGGTGCCAGGAAAACGCACTTCGAGCATTTTAACCTGAGCCCCATGCGGTTGAGTCGACTAAGAACCTCCTCCAGGTTCTGCAGGTGCTCGACTGTGTTCCGACCTGTGACCAAGATGTCGTCCTGGAAGACCACGGTGTGCGGGACCGACTACAGTAAACTTTCCATGTTTCTCTGGAATATCGCCGCCGCTGATCAGATTCCAAACGGGCATCTGTTGTAAACAAAAAGACCTTTGTGCGTGTTGATGCAGGTGAGGGCCTTCGATGATTCCTCCAGTTCCGGCTGAAGTCAGATCCAGCTTCGTGAACGTCTTTCCTCCCGCCAGTGTTGCATAGATGTTGTCGGCTTTTGGTCGTGGTTATTGGTCCAGCAGTGATAAACGGTTGATGGTTACTCAGTAATCGCCACAGATTCTGACAGTGCCCTCTCCCTTGAGGACTGGGACGATTGGACTGGTCCACTCGCTGATCTCGATCGGTGAAATGATGCCCTCTCATTGCAGCCGGTCTACCTCGATCTCTACCCTTTCTCTCATCATGTACAGTACTGCTCTCGCCTTGTGATGGATGGGTCGCGCCCCCGGAATTAGGTGGATCTGCACTTTTGCTCCTTGGAATTTTCCGATACCTGGTTCGAACAGCGAAGGAAATTTGTTTAAGACCTGGGCACACAAAGTGTCGTCAGCTGGTGATAGCGCTCGGACGTCGTCCTAGTTCCAGCGTATGTTTCCCAGCCAGCTCCTGCTGAGCAGCGTGGGACCATCGCCCAGTACCACCCAGAGTGGTAGCTTGTGCATCGCTCCATCGCAGGAGACCTTTATGGTAGCACTGCCGATTACAGGAATCGGTTCTTTAGTGTAAGTTCTTAGTCTCGTGCGAACTGGAGTTAAGACTGGCCTCGAGGCCTTGTTGCACCACAACCTTTCAAAAGTCTTTTTGCCCATGATGGACTGGCTAGCGCCCGTGTCCAGCTCCATTGACACCGGGAGTAGATTTAGTTCAACATTCAGCATTATCGGGGGATAATTCGTGGTGAATGTGTGCACCCCAAGTACCTCTGCCTTCTCTATCTGAGGCTCTGGTTCGTCGTGATCCTCCGTGGATCTGTCCTCCTCTGCAACGTGGTGGTTTGCAGGTTTAACAGGCTTAGCAGCTCGCCTGCACACTCGGAGGTGTCCCATTGTTCTACAGCCCTTGCAAACATATCCTTTGAAGCGGCATGAATGGAAATGATGATCACCCCCACAGCGCCAACAAGGTGTTAATGGCCTTGCATTCATCACCCTCGATGGTGGACTCTGAGACATCTGCAGACGTGTAGCTGCAGGTATGTGTGACCTGCCCTGTACTTTACAATTCGAAAACAATATCACTTTGTTCACAGTACTTGTAGCAGCACTTGTGTGCTGAGAGATTTGCTTAGTATTGTCACTGGTGGCAATGAACGCCTGGGCTATCGCTATGGCCTTACTCAAGGTTGGGATCTTTACAGTCAAAAGTTTGCGAAGTATGGCCAATGCCAAGTACGAAAAAGTCTCTGAGCATGTGCTCCAAATGTCCTTCAAATTCGCAATGTCCTGCAAGGTGTCTCAGCTCGGCGACATAACTCTCCACTTCCTGGTGTCAGACCTTTTGCAGGTGTAGAACCAGTACCTCACCATCAGAACGCTTTCCTTCGGCTTCAAATGATCTCGGAGCAGTGTGCACAAATCATTGTACGATTTCTCTGTGGGTTTCGCTGGAGTGAGCAGATTCTTCATGAGGCCATACGTTGGTGCCCCACAGACGGTGAGGAGGATCGCCCTTCGTTTGGCAGCGCTCTCTTCCCCATCCAGCTCATTGGCCACGAAGTATTGGTCGAGTCGCTCCACAAAAGTTTCCCAATCATCTCCCTCCGAAAATTTCTCCATATTACCACTGTTCTCTGCAACTTTGGGTTCGCTATCTGTATCTCGTCGCCAGTTGTGTATGGAGAAAGAGTCTGAACACTGTGAGCTCAAAGTAAAGTGTGACCTTAATCTTTTAGAAACATAGAAAGACAGAAAATAGGTGCCGGAGTAGGCCATTCTCCCTTCTAGCCTGCACTGCCATTCAATGAGTTCATGGCGGAACATGCAACTTCAGTACCCCATTCCTGCTTTCTCACCATACCCCTTGATCCCCCGAGGAGTAAGGACTATATCTAACTCCGTTTTGAATATATTTCGTGAATTGGCCTCAACAACTTTCTGTTGTAGAGAATTCCACAGGCTCACCACTCTCTGGGTGAAGAAGTTTCTCCTCATCTCGGTCCTAAATGGCTTACCCCTTATCCTTAGACTGTGACCCCTGGTTCTGGACTTCCCCAACATTGGGAACATTCTTCCTGCATCTAACCTGTCCAAACCCGTCAGAATTTTAGACGTTTCTATGAGATCCCCTCTCATTCTTCTGAACTCCAGTGAATACAAGCCCAGTTGGTCCAGTCTTTCTTGATATGTCAGTCCCGCCATCCCGGGAATCAGTCTGGTGAACCTTCGCTGCACTTCCTCAATAGCAAGAATGTCCTTCCTCAAATTAGGAGACCAAAACTGTACACAATACTCCAGTTGTGGCCTCACCAATGCCCTGTACAACTGTAGTAACACCTCCCTGCACTTGTACTCAAATCCCCTCGCTATGAAGGCCAACATGCCATTTGCTTTCTTAACCGCCTGCTGTACCTGCATGCTACCTTCAATGACTGATGTACTATGACACCCAGGTCTCGTTGCATCTCCCCTTTTCCTCATCTGTCACCATTCAGATAATAGTCTGTCTCAACATTCAGGAAGGATAGAATAAAAGGTAAAGGAGGTGGGGTAGCATTGCTGGTTAAGGAAGAGATCAATGCAACAGTTCAGAAGGACATTAGCTTGGATGATGTGGAATCTATATGGGTAGAGCTGCAGAACACCAAAGGGCAAAAAACGTTCGTGGGAGTTGTGTACAGACCTCCAAACAGTAGTAGTGATGTTGGGGAGGGCATCAAACAGGAAATTAGGGGTGCATGCAATAAAGGTGCAGCAGTTATAATAGGTGACTTTAATATGCACATAGATTGGGCTCACCAAACTGGAAGCAATAAGGTGGAGGAGAATTTCCTGGAGTGCATAAGGGATGGTTTTCTAGACCAATATGTCGAGGAACCAACCAGAGGGGAGGCCATCTTAGACTGGGTGTTGTGTAATGAGAGAGGATTAATTAGCAATCTCGTTGTGCGAGGCCCCTTGGGGAAGAGTGACCATAATATGGTGGAATTCTGCATTAGGACGGCGAATGACGGGGAACAAAGAAATGGCGGACTAATTGAACAAGTACTTTGGTTCGGTATTCACTAAGGAGGACACAAACGACCTTGCGGATATAAAAGGGGTCAGAGGGTCTAGTAAGGAGGAGGAACTGAGGGAAATCCTTATTAGTCGAGAAATTGTGTTGGGGAAATGGATGGGATTGAAGGCCGATAAATCCCCAGGGCCTGATGGACTGCATCCCAGAGTACTTAAGGAGGTGGCCTTGTAAATAGCGCATGCATTGACAGTCATTTTCCAACATTCCATTGACTCTGGATCAGTTTCTATAGAGTGGAGGGTAGCCAATGTAACCCCACTTTTTAAAAAAGGAGGGAGAGTGAAAACAGGGAATTATAGGCCGGTCAGCCTGACATTGGTAGTGGGTAAAATGATGGAATCAATTATTAAGGATGTCATAGCAGCGCATTTGGAAAGAGGTGACATGATAGGTCCAAGTCAGCATGGATTTGTGAAAGGGAAATCATGCTTGACAAATCTTCTGGAATTTTTTGAGGATGTTTCCAGTAGAGTGGACAAGGGAGAACCAGTTGATATGGTGTATTTGGACTTTCAGAAGGCTTTCGACAAGGTCCCACACAAGAGATTAATGTGCAAAGTTAAAGCACATGGGATTGGGGGTAGTGTGCTGACATGGATTGAGAACTGGTTGTCAGACAGGAAGCAAAGAGTAGGAGTAAATGGGTACTTTTCAGAATGGCAGGTAGTGACTAGTGGGGTACCGCAAGGTTCTGTGCTGGGGCCCCAGCTGTTTACACTGTACATTAATGATTTAGACGAGGGGATTAAATGTAGTATCTCCAAATTTGCGGATGACACTAAGTTGGGTGGCAGTGTGAGCTGCGAGGAGGATGCTATGAGGCTGCAGAGCAACTTGGATAGGTTAGGTGAGTGGACAAATGTATGGCAGATGAAGTATAATGTGGATAAATGTGAGGTTATCCACTTTGGTGGTAAAAAACAGAGAGACAGACTATGATCTGAATGGTGACAGATTAAGAAAAGAGGAGGTGCAACGAGACCTGGGTGTCATGGTACATCAGTCATTGAAGGTTGGCATGCAAGTACGGCAGGCAGATAAAAAAGCAAATGGCATGTTGGCCTTTATAGCGAGGGGATTTGAGTACAGGGGCAGTGAGATGTTGCTACAGTTGTACAGGGCCTTGGTGAGGCCACACCTGGAGTATTGTGTATAGTTTTGGTCTCCTAACCTGAGGAAGGACATTCTTGCTATTGAGGGAGTGCAGCGAAGGTTCACCAGACTGATTCCTGGGATGGCGGGACTGACATATCAAGAAAGACTGGATCAACTGGGCTTGTATTCACTGGAGTTCAGAAGAATGAGAGGGGATCTCATAGAAACGTTTAAAATTCTGATGGGGTTAGACAGGTTAGATGCAGGAAGAATGTTCCCAATGTTGGGGAAGTCCAGAACCAGGGGTCACAGTCTAAGGATAAGGGGTAAGCCATTTAGGACCGAGATGAGGAGGAATTTCTTCACCCAGAGAGTGGTGAACCTGTGGAATTCTCGACCACAGAAAGTTGTTGAGGCCAATTCACTAAATATATTCAAAAAGGAGTTAGATGTAGTCCTTACTACTCGGGTGATCAAGGGGTATGGCGAGAAAGCAGGAATGGGGTATTGAAGTTGCATGTTCAGCCATGAACTCATTGAATGGCGGTGCAGGCTAGAAGGGCCGAATGGCCTACTCCTGCACCTTTTTTCTATGTTTCTATGTTTCTCTGTTTTTACCACCAAAGTGGATAACCTCACATTTATCCACATTCTACTTCATCTGCCATGCATTTGCCCACTCACCTAACCTATCCAAGTCAATCTGCAGCCTCATAGCATCCTCCTTGCAGCTCACACTGCCACCCAACTTAGTGTCATCCGCAAATTTGGAGATACTACATTTAATCTCCTCGTCTAAATCATTAATGTACAGTGTATACAAATGGGGCCCCAGCACAGAACCTTGCGGTATCCCACTAGTCACTGCCTGCCATTCTGAAAAGTACCCATTTACTCCTACTCTTTGCTTCCTGTCTGACAACCAGTTCTCAATCCATGTCAGCACACTACCCCCAATCCCATGTGCTTTAACTTTGCACATTAATCTCTTGTGTGGGACCTTGTCGAAAGCCTTCTGAAAGTACAAATACACCACATCCACTGGTTCTCCCTTGTCCACTCTACTGCAAACATCCTCCAAAAATTGCAGAAGGTTTGTCAAGCATGATTTCCCTTTCACAAATCCATGCTGACTTGGACCTATCATGTCATCTCTTTCCAAATGACATCCTTAATAATTGATTTCATTTTACCCACTACCGATGTCAGGCTGACCGGTCTATAATTCCCTGTTTTCTCTCTCCCTCCTTTTTTAAAAAGTGGGGTTACATTGGCTACCCTGCACTCCATAGGAACTGATCCAGAGTCTATGGAATGTTGGAAAATGACTGTCAATGCATCCGCTATTTCCAAGGCCACCTCCTTAAGTACTCTGGGATGCAGACCATCAGGCCCTGGGGATTTATCGGCCTTCAATCCCATCAATTTCCCCAACACAATTTCCCGACTCATAAGGATTTCCCTCAGTTCCTCCTTCTTACTGGACCCTCTATCCCCTTTTATATCCGGAAGGTCGTTTGTGTCCTCCTTAGTGAATACCGAACCAAAATACTTGTTTAATTGGTCTGCCATTTCTTTGTTCCCCGTTATGACTTCCTCTGATTCTGACTGCAGGGGACCTACATTTGTTTTTACTAACCTTTTTCTCTTTACATATCTATAGAAACTTTTTCAGTGCATTTTAATGTTCCCTGCAAGCTTCCTCTTGTACTCAATTATCCCTGCCCTAATCAAACCCTTTGTCCTCCTCTCCTGAGTTCTAAATTTCTCCCAGTCCCCGGGTTCGCTGCTATTTCTGGCCAATTTGTCTGCCACTTCCTTGGCTTTAATACTATCCCTGATTTCCCTTGATGGCCACGGTTGAGCCACCTTCACTTTTTTATTTTTACGCCAGACAGGGATGTCCAATTGTTGTAATTCATCCATGCGGTCTCTAAATGTCTGCCATTGCCCATCCACTGTCAATCCCTTAAGTATCATTCGCCAATCTATCCTAGCCAATTCACGCCTCATACCTTCAAAGTTACCCTTCTTTAAGTTCTGGACCATGGTCTCTGAATTAACTGTTTCATTCTCCATCCTAATGTAGAATTCCACCATATTATGGTCACTCTTCCCCAAGAGGCCTCGCACAACGAGATTGCTAATTAATCCTCTCTCATTACACAACACCCAGTCTAAGATGGCCTCAACCCTTGTTGGTTCCTCGACATTTTGGTCTAGAAAACCATCCCTTATGCACTCCAGGAAATCCTCCTCCACCGTATTGCTTCCAGTTTGGTGAGCCCAATCTATATGCATATTAAAGTCACCCATGATAAAGGCTGCACCTTTATTGCATGCACCCCTAATTTCCTGTTTGATGCCCTCCCCAACATCACTACTACTGTTTGGAGGTCTATACACAACTCCCACTAACGTTTTTTGCCCTTTGGTGTTCTGCAGCTCTACCCATATAGATTCCACATCATCCAAGCTAATGTCCTTCCTAACTATTGCATTAATCTCCTCTTGAACAAGCAATGCTACCCCACCTCCTTTTCCTTTTATTCTATCCTTCCTGAATGTTGAATACCCTTGGATGTTGAGTTCCCAGCCCTGATCATCCAGGAGCCACGTCTCCGTAATCCCAATCACATCATATTTGTTAACATCTATTTGCACAGTTAATTCATCCACTTTATTGCCGATACTCCTTGCATTAAGACATTTATTGCAGGTCTCCAGAGTGCCTCCCAACCTGTGAAGCATTAGAACATAAGAACATAAGAACATAAGAATTAGGAACAGGAGTAGGCCATCTAGCCCTTCGAGCCTGCTCCGCCATTCAACAAGATTATGGCTGATCTGGCCGTGGACTCAGCTCCACTTACCTGCCCGCTCCCCGTAACCCTTAATTCCCTTATTGGTTAAAAAACTATCTCTCTGTGACTTGAATACATTCAATGAGCTAGCCTCAACTGCTTCCTTGGGCAGTGAATTCCACAGATTCACAACCCTCTGGGAGTAGAAATTCCTTCTCAACTCGGTTTTAAATTGGCTCCCCCGTATTTTGAGGCTGTGCCCCCTAGTTCTAGTCTCCCCGACCAGTGGAAACAACCTCTCTGCCTCTATATTGACTATCCCTTTCATTATTTTAAATGTTTCTATAAGATCACCCCTCATCTTGCTCCAACGAGTAAAGACTCAGTCTACTCAATCTATCATCATAAGGTAACCCCCTCATCTCCGGAATCAGCCTAGTGAATCGTCTCTGTACCCCCTCCAAAGCCAGTAAATCCTTCCTTAAGTAAGGTGATCAAAACTGCACGCAGTACTCCAGGTGTGGCCTCAACAATACCCTATACAGTTGCAGAAGGACCTCCCTGCTTTTGTACTCCATCCCTCTCGCAATGAAGGCCAACATTCCATTCGCCTTCCTGATTACCTGCTGCACCTGCAAACTAACTTTTTGGGATTCATGCACAAGGACCCCCAGGTCCCTCTGCACCGCAGCATGTTGTAATTTCTCCCCATTCAAATAATATTCCCTTTGACTGTTTTTTTTCCCAAGGTGGATGACTTCACACTTTCCGACATTGTATTTCATCTGCCAAACCTTAGCCCATTCGCTTAACCTATCCAAATCTCTTTGCAGCCTCTCTGTGTCCTCCACACAACCCGCTTTCCCACTAATCCTTGTGTCATCTGCAAATTTTGTTACACTACACTCTGTCCCCTCTTCCAGGTCATCTATGTACATTGTAAACAGTTGTGGTCCCAGCACCGATCCCTGTGGCACACCACTAACCACCGATTTCCAACCCAAAAACGACTAATTTATCCCGACTCTCTGCTTTCTGTTAGCCAGCCAATTCTCGATCCATGCTAATACATTTCCACTGACCCCGCGTACCTTTATCTTCTGCAGTAACCTTTTGTGTGGCACCTTATCGAATGCCTTTTGAAAATCTAAATACACCACATCCATCGGTACACCTCTATCCACCATGCTCGTTATATCCTCAAATAATTCCAGTAAATGAGTTAAACATGATTTCCCCTTCATGAATCCATGTTGCGTCTGCTTGATTGCACTATTCCTATCTAGATGTCCCGCTATTTCTTCCTTAATGATAGTTTCAAGCATTTTCCCCATTACAGGTGTTGAACTAACTGGCCTATAGTTACCTGCCTTTTGTCTGCCCCCTTTTTTAAACAGAGGCGTTACATTAGCTGCTTTCCAATCCGCTGGTACCTCCCCAGAGTCCAGAGAATTTTGGTAGATTATAACGAATGCATCTGCTATAACTTTCGCCATCTCTTTTAATATCCTGGGATGCATTTCATCCGGACCATGGGAATTGTCTACCTTGAGTCCCATTAGCCTGTCCAGCACTACCTCCCTAGTGATAGTGATTGTCTCAAGGTCCTCCCTTCCCACATTCCCGTGACCAGCAATTTCTGACATGGTTTCTGTGTCTTCCACTGTGAAGACTGAAGCAAAATAATTGTTTAAGGTCACAGCCATTTCCACATTTCCCATTATTAAATCCCCCTTCTCATCTTCTCAGGGACCAACATTTACTTTAGTCACTCTTTTCTGTTTTATATATCTGTAAAAGCTTTTACTATCCGTTTTTATGTTTTGCGCAAGTTTACCTTCGTAATCTATCTTTCCTTTCTTTATTGCTTTCTTAGTCATTCTTTGTTGTCGTTTAAAATTTTCCCAATCTTCTATTTTCCCACTAACCTTGGCCACCTTATACGCATTGGTTTTTAATTTGATACTCTCCTTTATTTCTTTGGTTATCCACAGCTGGTTATCCCTTCTCTTACCGCAATTCGTTTTCACTGGAATATATTTTTGTTGAGCACTATGAAAGAGCTCCTTAAAAGTCCTCCACTGTTCCTCAATTGTGCCACCGTTTAGTCTGTGTTTCCAGTCTCCTTTAGCCAACTCTGCCCTCATCCCACTGTAGTCCCCTTTGTTTAAGCATAGTACGCTCGTTTGAGACACTACTTCTTCACCCTCAATCTGTATTCTTAAACACCTGTGCTCCCAAGGGATTATGGGATCCCTTGGGACTCCGGGGTATGAGCCCTCTGGTGGCTGTACAGAGTAAATACAAGTCCACATATGTAACACAACCTGTACTCAGTTGGTCAGGCAGCATGTCGATCTGAGATGTGAACTCCACGGATTTTGGGTGACCTGCTGAATATTCGCAGCATGTTCTGTCTTCTCAAAGGCGTTCACTTATAATCCGAGCCCTTGCAAGCATCCAGCAGCACTCCCAAAGCACTTAAAAAATGTTTCACAACTATTGCAGCAAGCCGCCACTTCAATAAAATAAAAAATATCCAGTCTCAACCTTCCATTCAAACTTACCGGATTGATATGTTTGTCCCTTTGATAGCTGCAGATATTGCCCCTGTCAGCATCTGTCAGACTGCTTGTACGGCAGGTTAACCTGCCGTGTTTAGGACTCAGCGCTGACTTGAGCATGAGGGTCAAAGTTAGCATAGGTGATGTTAAGTTGGCATTACATGCCGACTGATGTCACCAGACAACCATTTATTTTTTTAGCGCGCTGCGGGTTACCACCAGGACAATCTCCAGCTGGTGCAAGAGAGGCGGCTGACAATGTTTTATGCTACCAGGCGGTGATAAGGACATCAATTTCTCGCCCCTCCTCTCGAGGAGGGATGTAAATGTAGACTTGGGTTCTCATGGCCCTACTGCTGTGCAGCAAGGTGCTCTCCACCTCCTTGCTAGCAGCGAAGTGCAGTTGGCCCCTGAGAGGGATGATGGTGAGAGGGGTATGGAAGTGAGGGCTCCTCTCACAGCGTTCACACTTCTCCCGTGCTTCCGGCCCATCAGCCAGAGCCCCACATGCCTCCTGGGATCGGGATTGGCAAGTCTGCCCATGCACAGTAGCACGAGGAGCAGACTTTGGCAGGCCATCACAGACTAAAAGACCAAGAGGATGTCCGCCAAAAGTGTCTATGCAGTCACAGCAGAGAAGAAGGCTGCCTCTAGCTCTGCTAAAGCCACAGGGGTAGCACCTTGCAGAAGCACACACAAGTAAATGCACAAGGATAAGCACTTGGGTGTTTTTAAAACTGTTTGTGTGAAGTTTCCATTAATCTGATGCCACAGATAAAATTATTATTTTCACCATTTCCAGTCATGGCCAATTCTGACTGCAATTTCGGAAGTGGCTTCATGAATTGGAGTGAATGGTGAGACATAATGTTATCTCCAGCACTGGTGGTCAGTGTGAAAGGAATGGCCTGGTCATTGTGGGGTTGCTTTCTGGTGTCACCGTGGGGTGTTGTGAGCCTTGCGCAGCAGAAGTATCCACATGGGTGTAATGCCTGAAGTTAAGTAAGTATGATCATAATGAGGCCATCCCTGGCCTCCGGGCAGGAATGTGCTCGAGTGCTGGTTGGATCTGGACCACAGGTTCCTCCTCCTCCTCCTCGTCTTCCAGCTGCTGCTCCTCTGCCTCCTGCTCTGAAGAGGCTGTGCACTCAGTGCCGTGCTCCTCATGTTGTGCTAATCCTCGCCACTGTGTTATGTTTTGCAGGGCGCAGCAGACCACCACGATTCTGGAGACCCTGGCTGGTGCGTACTGAAGGGCTCCTCCATATCTCTGGCACATCTTCAGCATGCCTATTGTCTGCTCTATGACATATCTGGTGGAAATGAGGCTTTCATTATATATCTCCTCAGCTGGAGCACTTGGTCTCCTCCAGGGTGTCATGAGCTAGGTCTTCAGTGGATAGCCCTTGTCCCAAGCAGCCAGCTGGAGAGTCTGTTTGGAGGAACGAAAAGCTGAGGGAGGATGGATAAAAGAGTCATGACAGCTGCCAGGGAATCTGGTGCACACATGCATGGTGATCTCCCTATGGGTGCAGATAAGCTGCACATTGAGGGAGTGGAAGCCCTTTCCGTCAACGGGTGGTGATGTGGTGCCCTGATAACTCGCTGCACCTGTGGGAACCCAGCCACAGCAGCAAAGGCCAGCACCCACTCTTTGGGGTCAAGTTTCAGCCGCCCACTAGAACGGCGCACATCGGAGAGGCCCGCCTAATTTATAGAACAAGAATTGCGCCGAATACTTACCTTGCGATTCTCAGATAGCTGTCGGCCCATTTCCACCTCGGCGCGGCGCAGCAGGAGCTGCTGGGGGGCGGAGCTACAGGGGGCGGAGCTACAGGGGCGGAGCTACAGGGGGCGGAACTACAGGGGGCGGAACTACAGCCCTCCGCCGCAAACACTGCCGGCAGTTGCACGCGTGCGCAGTAGCTGCCGGCGTCCTGTCTCCGGGGCGACGATCCTATCCCAGGCCGAAGGGACATCACCCCCTTTCCCCGGCCGAGTGTCCTGCGCATCTCACCTTGGCGGCAGGGCCCGCCCGCCCACATCTTCTCCCTCCCCCCCCATCTTCCTTTCTTCTCCCCCCCAAATCTTCTTCTCTTCCCCCCCCCCATCTTCCTTTCTTCTCCCCCCAAATCTTCTTCTCTTCCCCCCCCATCTTCTTCTCCCTCCCCCCCCGTCTTCCTTTCTTCTTCCCCCCAAACCTTCTTCTCTTCCCCCACCCCATCTTCCTTTCTTCTCCCGCCCACATCTTCTTCTCTTCCCCCCCCATCTTCCTTTCTTCTCCCCCCCAAATCTTCTTCTCTTCCCCCCCCATCTTCCTTTCTTCTCCCCCCCAAATCTTCTTCTCTTCCCCCCCCATCTTCCTTTCTTCTCCCGCCCACATCTTCTTCTCTTCCCCCCCCATCTTCCTTTCTTCTCCCGCCCACATCTTCTTCTCTTCCCCCCCCCATCTTCCTTTCTTCTTCCCCCCAAATCTTCTTCTCTTCCCCCCCCCCCATCTTCTTCTCTTTCCCATCCCCTTCTCCCTGGTGCTGCAGTAGGTGAGTAGAAATAATTTTTTATTTATTAAGTGACATTTAATTTTTTTTTTATTTTTAATTTTTTAATTTATTTGGATTGATTTATTGGTTTATTTATCATTTATTATTGATGATGGCTCTTTATTTGTAAAAGTGAAGTGTTTAATGTTTGTAAACCTCCCCTCCCTATCTCTCGTTCCCTACGCCTGGTTTCTAAGTGTAGGCAAGGTTTTTCTGAGCGCACAAAAATCTACACTTACTCCATTCTAAGTTAGTTTGGAGTAAGTTTTCACTGCCTAAACTTGCAAAACAGGCGTAAGTGGCCGGACACGCCCCCTTTTGAAAAAAAAAATCTGTTCTAAAATGAAACTGTTCTAACTCACTAGAACTGGAGCAAACTAAAGGCCGAGACTTGCAATTTCTAAGATACTCCATTCTAAACTAGTTACTCCAAAAAAAATAGGGGCAACTCAGACTGAAACTTGACCCAGTAACACTAACTTCATCAGTGGCAAAGTTGATATCATTGGCTGATTTGCCAAAGAGGGCATCGGTGACCCATGTGATGCATCTGTGGGCGGCTGACTGCCAGATGCCTTAAATGTCTGCTGCAGATCTGTGGGAGGAGCCTGAAGTTGAAGGCACTGAGGATTTTGACATCCCACTGGTAAGACATGGCTACCCGTTCCTCTGTGCTGCAGGTCAAGCTCCATCAATTTGCTAATGTCTGCGACGACCTGGTGTAATAGCACTGCTCCTCAGTCAGGTTGAGGAAGCTGATCCTCTGCCTGTATACCCTATGTTGGGGGTATCAACTTTGGCCTGGTGCAGCCCTGCGCTGATGCCCTCTGTCCTGTGCAGCATCAGGTGGTTGAGGAGAAGGTTGGTGGTGTTGTTGTTGGCGCTGCTGGTGTGCCGAGTGCTGCTGGTGTTGGGGCTCATCGTGAACCGATTCTGAGGACCAAGGTGAGACAGTATAAACGGCACTCATTCTGATGTAATAGATAGCAGGTCAAGTAGAGATGATAGAAACAATCTGTCAGTGGTGTGATAGGTTCTACCATTGAGGTGACAGGGATCCCGACTTTGCTGGAAACATTTGCAACCTCTAGAAAGCTAAATCTGTGTTGACAATGCAGTCGGCCACAGCATCTGCCTTAGCAAAGTAACCAGGTGTCAGGTAGAAGTATTTATTGTGCTGCAACAATGGCCACTGAACTTCCACATCAGGTTCACAGACGTGATCCCGAGCTGCATGATTCCTGTGCTCATCCAGGGAAATTTGAAAGGTAGGGCTAAAAAGAGTCTGACAAGTACCTAATAATTATCTGAATTAGCTCAGCCGCCTGTCGTTCGGGTCATAAGAACATAAGAAATAGGAGCAGAAGTAGGCCATACGGCCCCTCGAGCCTGCTCCGCCATTTAATACGATCATGGCTGATCCGATCAGGGACTCAGGTCCAATTCCCGGCCCGCTCCCCGAAACCTCTTAATCCTTTATCGGTTAAGAAACTGTCTATCTCTGTCTTAAATGTATTCAATATCTCGGCTTCCACAGCTGAGGCAGCGAATTCCACAGTTTTACAACCCTCTAAGACAAGAAATTCCTCATCTCAGTTTTAAATGGGCAGCCCCTTATTCTAAGATTAATGCCCCCTAGTTCTAGTCTCCCCATCAGTGGAAACATCCTATCGACATCCACCTTGTCAAGCCCCCTCATAATCTTACACATTTCGATAAAATCACCTCTCATTCTTCTGAATTCCAATGAGTAGAGGCCCAAACTCCTCAACCTTTCCTCATAAGTCAACCCCATCATAGAAACATAGAAAATAGGTGCAGGAGTAGGCCATTTGGCCCTTTGAGCCTGCACCGCCATTCAACAAGATCATGGATGATCATTCCCTCAGTACCCCTTTCCTGCTTTCTATCCATACCCCTTGACCCCTTTAGCCGTAAGGGCCATATCCAACTCCCTCTTAAATATATCCAATGAACTGGCATCAACAACTCTCTGCAGTAGGGAACTCCACAGGTTAACAGCTCTCTGAATGAAGAAGTTTCTCCTCACCTCAGCCCTAAATGGCCAACCCCTTATCCTAAGCCTATGTCCCCTGGTTCTGGACTTCCCCAACATCGGGAACATTCTTCCTGCATCTAACCTGTCCAGTCCCGTCAGAACGTTTCGATGAGATTCCCTCTCATCCTTCTAAACTCCTGTGAATAAAGGCCCAGTTGATCCAGTCTCTCCTCATATGACAGTCCAGCCATCAATGGAATCAGTCTGGTGAACCTTCGCTGCACTCCCTCAATAGCAAGAACGTCCTTCCTCACATTAGGAGACCAAAACTGAACACAATATTTCAGGTGAGGCCTCACTAAGGCCTTGTACAACTGCAGTAAGACCTCCCTGCTCCTATACTCAAATCCCCTAGCTATGAAGGCCAACATACCATTTGCCTTCTTCACCGCCTGCTGTACCTGCATGCCAACCTTCAATGACTGATGTACCATGACACCCAGGTCTCATTGCACCTCCCCTTTTCCTAATCTGTCGCCATTCAGATAATATTCTGCCTTCGTGTTTTTGCCCCCAAAATGCATAAACCCCACATTTATCCACATTATACTGCATCTGCCATGCATTTGCCCACTCACCTAACCTGTCCAAGTCACCCTGCAGCCTCTTAGCGTCCTCCTCACAGCTCACACCGCCACCCAGTTTAGTGTCATCTGCAAACTTGAAGATATTACACTCAATTCCTTCATCTAAATCGTTAATGTATATTGTAAATAGCTGGGTCCCAGCACTGAGCCCTGCGGCACCCCACTAGTCACTGCCTGCCATTCTGAAAAGGACCCATTTATCCTGACTTTCTGCTTCCTGTCTGCCAACCAGTTCTCTATCCACGTCAGTACATTACCCCCAATACCATGTGCTTTGATTTTGCACAACAATCTCTTGTGTGGGACCTTGTCAGAAGTCTTTTGAAAGTCCAAATACACCACATCCACTGGTTCTCCCTTGCCCACTCTGTTAGTTACATACTCAAAAAATTCTAGAAGATTCGTCAAGCATGATTTCCCTTTCATAAATCCATGCTGACTTGGACCAATCCTGTCACTGCTTTCCAAATGCGCTGCTATTTCATCTTTAATAATTGATTCCAACATTTTCCCCACGACTGATGTCAGGCTAACCGGTCTATAATTACTCGCTTTCTCTCTCCCTCCCTTTTTAAAAAGTGGTGTTACATTAGCTACCCTCCAGTCCATAGGAACTGATCCAGAGTTGATAGACTGTTGGAAAATGATCACCAATGCATCCACTATTTCTATGGCCACTTCCTTAAGTACTCTGGGATGCAGACTATCAAGCCCCGGGGATTTATTGGCCTTCAATCCCATCAATTTCCCTAACACAATTTCCCGCCTAATAAGGATATCCTTCAGTTCCTCCTTCTCACTAGACCCACTGTCCCCTAGTACATTCGGAAGGTTATTTGTGTCTTCCTTCGTGAAGACAGAACCGAAGAATTGGTTCAATTGGTCTGCCATTTCTTTGTTCCCCATTATAAATTCACCTGAATCCGACTGCAAGGGACCTACGTTTGTGTTCACTAATCTTTTTCTCTTCACATATTTAGAGAAGCTTTTGCAGTCAGTTTTTAATGTTCCCTGCACGCTTCCTCTCGTACTCTATTTTCCCCCTCTTAATTAAACCCTTAGTCCTCCTCTGTTGAATTCTAAATTTCTCCCAGTCCTCAGGTTTGTTGCTTTTTTTTAGCCAATTTATATGCCTCTTCCTTGGCTTTAACACTATCCTTAATTTCCCTTGTTAGCCACGGTTGAGCCACTGTCCCCATTTTACTTTTACTCCAGACAGGGATGTACAATTGCTGAAGTTCATCCATGTGATCTTTAAATGTTTGCCATTGTTTATCCACCGTCAACCCTTTAAGTATCCTTTGCCAGTCTATTCTAGCCAATTCACACCTCATACTGTCGACGTTACCTTTCCTTAAGTTCAGGACACTAGTTTCCGAATTAACTGTTCACTCTCCATCTTAATAAAGAATTCTACCATATTATGGTCACTCTTCCCCAAGGGGCCTCGCACAACAAGATTACTAATTAGTCCTTTCTCATTACACATCACCCAGTCTAGGATGGCCAGCTCTCTGGTTGGTTTCTCGACATATTGGTCTTGAAAACCATCCCTAATACACTCCAGGAAATCCTCCTCCACCGTATTGCTACCAGTTTGGTTCGTCCAATCAATATGTAGATTAAAATCGCCCATGATTACTGCTGTACCTTTATTGCACACATCCCTTATTTCTTGTTTGATGCTGTCCCCAACCTCACTGCTACTGTTTGGTGGTCTATACACAACTCCCACCAGCGTTTTCTGCCCCTTGGTATTCCGTAGCTCCACCCATACCGATTCCACATCATCCAGGCTAATGTCCTTCCTTACTATTGCATTAATTTCCTCTTTAACCAGCAACGCCACCCCGCCTCCTTTTCCTTTCTGTCTATCGTTCCTAAATGTTGAATACCCTGGATGTTGAGTTCCCAGCCTTGGTCACCCTGGAGCCATGTCTCCGTGATGTCAATCACATCGTATCCATTAACTGCTATTTGCGCAGTTAATTCATCCACATTATTCCGAATACTCCTCGCATTGAGGCACAGAGCCTTCAGGCTTGTCTTTTTAACACACTTTGTCCCTTTAGAATTTTGCTGCAATGAGGCTCTTTTTGTTTTTTGCCTTGGGTTTCTCTGCCTTCCACTTTTACTATTCTCCTTTCTATCTTTTGCTTCTGACTCCATTTTATTTCCCTCTGTCTCCCTGCATAGGTTCCCATCCCCCTGCCATATTAGTTTAACTCCTCCCCAACAGCACTAGCAAACACTCCCCCTAGGACATTCGTTCCGGTCCTGCCCAGGTACAGACCGTCCGGTTTGTACTGGTCCCACCTCCTCCAGATCCGGTTCCAATGCCCCAGGAATTTGAATCCCTCCCTTCTGCACCACAGCTCAAGCCACGTATTCATCTGAGCTATCCTGCGATTCCTACTCTGACTATCACGTGGCACTGGTAGCAATCCCGAGATTACTACTTTTGAGGTCCTACTTTTTAATTTAAATCCTAGCTCCCTAAATTCGTCTCATAGGACCTAATCCTGTTTTTTACCTATATCTTTGGTACCTATATGCACCACGACAACTGGCTGTTCACCCTCCCTTTTCAGAATGTCCTGCACCTGCTCCGAGACATCCTTTGCCCTTGCACCAGGGAGGCAACATACCATCCTGGAGTCTCGGTTGCAGCCGCAGAAACGCCTATCTATTCCCCTTACAATTGAATCCCCTATCACTGTCACTCTCCCACTCTTTCCTGCCCTCCTGTGCAGCAGAGCCAGCCACGGTGCCATGAACTTGGCTGCTGCTGCCCTCCCCTCATGAGTCATCCCCCTCAACAGTACTCAAACCGGTGTATCTGTTTTGCAGGGGGATGACTGCAGGGGATCCCTGCACTACCTTCCTTGCACTGCTCTTCCTGTTGGTCTTCCATTCACTATCTGGCTGTGTACCCTTTACCTGTGGTTAGACCAACTCGCTAAACATGCTATTCACGTCATTCTCAGCTTTGTGGATGCTCCAGAGTGAATCCACTCGCAGTTCCAAGGCCGCAATGCGGTCCGTCAGGAGCTGGAGGCGGATACACTTCCCGCACATGTAGTTATCAGGGACACCGGAAGCGTCCCTGACTTCCCACATAGTGCAGGAGGAGCATAACACGTGTCCGAACTCCCCTGCCATGACTTACCCTTAGATTAACCTAAATTGGGCAACAATGCTAAAATGTTACTTACTGATAAAGAAAAGAAAAAGAAAAACTGCTCACCAATCACAGCCAATCACTTACCCCCTTGGCTGTGACGTCACCTTTCGATTTCTCTCGACTTTTTTGCCTTCTCTCCCCACTGCAGCTGCACCGGCTGGGCCTCTCCGACACTGGGCCTTTTGTAGGCTGCTCGCTTGGCACTCCACCTCTGACTTCCCGGAATCAACCGAGTGAACCTTCTCTGAACTGCCTCCAAAGCAAGTATATCCTTTCGTAAATATGGAAACCAAAACTGCACGCAGTACTCCAGGTGTGGCCTCACCAATACCCTGTATAACTGGAGCAAGACTTCCCTGCTTTTATACTCCATCCCCTTTGCAATAAAGGCCAAGATTCCATTGGTCTTCCTGATCACTTGCTGTACCTGCATACTAACCTTTTGTGTTTCATGCACAAGTACCCCCAGGTCCCGCTGTACTGCTTTTCTCCATTTAAATAATGACTTGCTCTTTGATCTTTTTCTGCCAAAGTGCATGACCTCACACTTTCCAACATTATACTCTATCTGCCAAATTTTTGCCCACTCACTTAGCCTGTCTATGTTCTTTTGTAGATTTTTTGTGTCCTCCTCACACATTGCTTTTCCTCCCATCTTTGTATTGTCAGTAAACTTGGCTACGTTACACTCAGTCCCTTCTTCCAAGTCGTTAATATAGATTGTAAATAGTTGAGGCCCCAGCACTGATCCCTGCGGCACCCCACTGGTTACTGGTTGCCAACCTGAGAATAAACCATTTATCCCGACTCTCTGTTTTCTGTTCGTTAGCCAATCCTCCATCCATGCTAATATATTACCCACAAACCCGTGAACTTTTATCTTGTGCAGTAACCTTTTATGTGGCACCTTGTCAAATGCCTTCTGGAAGCCCAAATAAGAAATGGCGGACCAGTTAAACAAAACCTGGTTCTGTGTTCATGAAGAAAGACACAAACCTTCCGGAAATACGAGGGGACCGAGGGTCCAGTGAGAAGGAGGAACTGAAGGATATCCTTATAAAGCGGGAAATTGTGTTAGGGAAATTGATGGGATTGAAGGCCGATAAATCCCTGGGGCCTGATAGTCTGCATCCCAGAGTACTTAAGGACGTGGCCATAGAAATAGTGGATGCATTGGTGATCATTTTCCAACAGTCTATCGACTCTGGATCAGTTCCTATGGACTGGAGGGTAGCTAATGTAACACCACTGTTTAAAAAAGGAGGGAGAGAGAAAACGGGTAATTATAGACCGGTTAGCCTGACATCAATAGTGGGGAAAATGTTGAAATCAATTATTAAAGATGAAATAGCAGCGCATTTGGAAAGCAGTGACAGGATCGGTCCAAGTCAGCATGGATTTATGAAAGGGAAATCATACTTGACAAATCTTCTGGAATTTTTTGAGGAAGTAACTAATAGAGTGGACAAGGGAGAACCAGTGGATGTGGTGTATTTGGACTTTCAAAAGGCTTTTAACAATGTCCCACAAAAGAGATTGGTGTGCATAATCAAAGCACATGGTATTGGGGGTAATGTACTAACGTGGATAGAGAACTGGTTGGCAGACAGGAAACAGAGAGTCAGGATAAACGGGTCCTTTTCAGAATGGCAGGCAGTGACTAGTGGGGTGCCGCAGGGCTCAGTGCTGGGACCCCAGCTATTTACACTGTACATTAACGATTTAGATGAGGGAATTGAGTGTAATATCTCCAAGTTTGCAGATGACACTAAGCTGGGTGGTGGTGTGAGCTGTGAGGAGGACGCTAAAAGGCTGCAGGGTGACTTGGACAGGTTAGGTGAGTGGGCAAATGCATGGCTGATGCAGTATAATGTGGATAAATGTGAGGTTATCCATTTTGGGGGCAAAAACACAAAGGCAGAATATTATCTGAATGGCGGCAGATTAGGAAAAGGGGAGATGCAACGAGACCTGGGTGTCATGGTTCATCAGTCATTGAAAGTTGGCATGCAGGTACAGCAGGCGGTGAAGAAGGCAAATGGTATGTTGGCCTTCATAGCTAGGAGATTTGAGTATAGGAGCAGGGAGGTCTTACTACAGTTGTACAGGGCCTTGGTGAGGCCTCACCTGTTATATTGTGTTCAGTTTTGGTCTCCTAATCTGAGGAAGGACGTTCTTGCTATTGAGGGAATGCAGCGAAGGTTCACCAGACTGATTCCCGGGATGGCGGGACATATGAGGAGAGACTGGATCAACTGGGCCTTTATACACTGGAGTTTGGAAGGATGAGAGGGGATCTCATAGAAGCATATAAAATTCTGACGGGACTGGACAGGTTAGATGCAGGAAGAATGTTCCTGTAGTTGGGGAAGTCCAGAACCAGGGGACATAGTCTTAGGATAAGGGGTAGGCCATTTAGGACTGAGATGAGGAGAAACTTCTTCACTCAGAGAGTTGTTAACTTGTGGAATTCTCCGCCGCAGAGAGTTGTTGATGCCAGTTCATTGGATATATTCAAGAGGGAGTTAGATATGACCCTGACGGCTAAAGGGATCAAGGGGTATGGAGAGAAATCAGGAAAGGGATACTGAGGGAATGATCAGCCATGATCTTATTAAATGGTGGTGCAGGCTCAAAGGGCCGAATGGCCTACTCCTGCACTTATTTTCTATATTTCGACATCCCCTGGTTCCCCTTTATCCATCCTGTTCATTACATCCTCAAAGAATACCAGCAAATTTGTCAAACCTGACTTCCCCTTCATAAATCCATGTTGACTCTGCCTGACCGAATTTTGCATTTCCAAATGTCCTGCTACTGCTTCTTTCATAATGGACTCCAACATTTTCCCAACCACAGATGTTAGGCTAACTGGTCTATAGTTTCCTGCTTTTTGTCTGCCTCCTTTTTTAAATAGGGGCGTTACATTTGCAGTTTTCCAATCTGCTGGGACCTCCCCAGAATCCAGGGAATTTTGGTAAATTACAACCAATGCATCCACAATCCCTGCCGCTACTTCTCTTAAAACCCTAGGATGCAAGCCATCAGTTCCAGTGGATTTATCCGTCTTTAGTCCCATTATCTTACTGAGTACCAAATGGGGAACATGGAGATGGCAGAAACACTGAACAAATATTTTGTGTCAGTCTTTGCGGTAGCGGACACTAACAATATCCGAATTACTAATTTCCCGGTCTCATCCTCTCAGGGACCAACATTTACTTTAGCCACTCTTTTCCTTTTTATATACCTATAAATACTCTTGCTATCTGTTTTTATATTTTGTGCTAGTTTACTTTCATAGTCTATCTTTCCTTTCTTAATCATTTTTTTAGTCATTCTTTGCTGGCTTTTAAAAGCTTCCCAATCTTCTGTCCTCCCACTAGTTTTGGCCACTTTGTATGCCCTTGTTTTTAATTGGAGATATTTCTTTAGTTAGCCATGGATGGCTATCTTTTCTTTTACACCCTATTTTCCTCACTGAAATATATTTTTCTTGAGAGTTGTGGAATATGTCCTCAAATGTACGCCACTGTTCATCAATCGTTCTACACTTTTGTTATGTATTTATGCTTGGGGTCACCAGACACCAGGGGGCGTCACTGTCTGAGTTCATCGGGCTGTGCGCGCGCGTGCGCGGTTACTGATATGTAAGCACGCCTACCTTGTCACGGGGGTTACTTTGGGCGCGAATGAAGTTGAATCAGGTTTACACCTGAGGCAGTTTACAGTAACAAGTCTTGTGAGTCATTACATTTGGCGACAAGATAACTTAAGAACCTTCGCATGTACAATGGGCACTATTAGAATTCTGGAGAGATTCGCGGAGGGTGAGGATCGGGCGGATTTTATCGACCACCTGGATCAGTATTTTGTGGCCAACAAAATGGAGGGAGACGCTGACACAGTTCGGCACAGGACAGTTTTCGTAACCGTCTGTGGTCCAAAGATTTATGGCTTCATGAAGAATCTTCTCTCGCCTTTATGCCCAACAGACAAAGAATATGGGGATTTGTGAGCTTTGATGCGTGACCATCTTAAGCCAAAAGAGGGGATCATTATCTCACGCTATCGCTTCTACATGCACGTTTGTGCTGAGGGCCAGGATGTGTCGGGATTCATCACCGGCCTGCAACGTCTTGCTGAGCCGTGTAAGTTTGGGAATGTGTTGGAAGACATGATGCGAGATTTCTTTGTGATAGGCATCAGCCATGATGTGATTCTTTGGAAGTTATTGGCCAAAGAGAAGCTGGATTTAAGCAAAGCCATCGCGATCGCCCAGGCAGGCATGACGACTGATGATAATTTGAGGCAGATATCATCGAAGAGTCGGAGCTCCACGGCAGGTACTGTAAACAAGATTGTGTCGTTGTCTGGCAGAGCTACTTATGGCAGGACCCACTCGACTGCTTATGTGAAACCTGTAGCTGCTCAGAGTCCGCCAACTGGTACCAATCCGATTTCACCCGGTCGGCATTGTGGGGGCAATCATCGGCCTCATCAGTGTCGGTTTATACAATACTCCTGTCATGGCTGTTCGAAAGTGGGGCATCTTCAGAGAATGTGTCCACAACTGAGCAAGCGTGCTGCTGCTCATCACATTGTTGATGATGACCAGTCTAGTGCTGGCCCGGATACATAACCCGGGGAGGAAGTGTATGGTCTGTATTCGTTCTTGGGAAAGAGCCAGCCAATAATCGTTAATGTGAAGCTGAATGGTGTGCCTGTATCAATGGAGCTGGACACAGGTGCGAGTCAGTCGATAATGAGCCAAAGGATATTCGACAAGCTGTGGGACACTGAAGCTGTGAAGCCTAAGCTAAGTCCAGTCAATGCCAAATTGCGTACTTACGCGAAGGAACTCATACCGGTGATTGGCAGTGCAATAGTCAAGGTGTCATATGATGCCGTGGTTCATGATCTACCATTATGGATCATCCCAGGTAATGGTCCAATGCTGTTCGGCAGGAATTGGCTCAAGAAAATCAGTGGAATTGGAATGATATCAAAGCGTTGTCATCAGTGGATGACACTTCGTGAGCTCAAGTGTTAAAGAAGTTTCCTTCTTTGTTTGAACTGGGCATTGGCAATTTTACTGGAGCCAATGTGCAGATTCACTGGGATTCTGATGCAAGGCCTGTCTATTATAAAGCTCGGTCTGTTCCCTACGTGATGAGGGTGGAGGCTGAAATTGAGCTTCAATTGAGACTCCAATGTGAAGGGGTCACATCACCGGTCGAGTTTAATGAGTGGGCCAGTCCTATTGTTCCTGTGCTGAAGAGTGATGGCACTGTCAGGATTTGTGGAGACTCTAAGGTTACGATTAACCGATTTTCAAAACAGGATCAGTACCCGTTACCGAAAGCTGATGATCTGTTCGCCAAGCTAGCTGGTGGAAAGTCGTTCACTAAACTGGATCTGACGTCGGCCTATGTGACACAGAAGCTTGTTGACACTTCGAAGAAGCTCACCTGCATCGACACCCACAAAGGACGTTTGTCTATCACAGGTGCCCTTTTGGAATTCGTTCGGCTGCAGCCATTTTTCAGAGGAATATGGAGAGTTTACTGAAGTCCGTTCCGAGAACTGTTGTGTTTCAAGATGACATTCTGGTCACAGGTCGCGACACTACTGAACAACCTTGAAGAAGGTTGGACAAAGTGGGGCTCAGGCTGAAACGTTCGAAGTGTGTCTTCATGGCACCTGAAGTCGAATTCCTGGGGAGGAAGATTGCTGGTGATGGCATCAGGCCACTGATTCGAAAACCAAGTCCCTTCAAAAATGCACCCAGGCCTCATAATGTGATGGAGCTGCATTCATTCCTTGGGCTACTCAACTACTTTGGTAATTTCTTACCCAGATTGAGCACTTTGCTAGAGCCACTGCATGTGCTACTCAGAAAAGATGACAACTGGGTCTGGGGTGTGTCTCAAGACAGCCTTTGAGAAAGCTAAGAATCTGCTCTGTTCAAACAAGTTACTTGTTCATTATGATCCGTGTAAGCGTCTTGTATTGTGCTGCTTCATCATATGGGGTTGGCTGTGTACTCCAACAAGCAAATAAATCGGGTAAGCTACAACCTGTTGCATATGCCTCAAGAAGTTTGTCAAAGGAGGAAAGAGCTTATAGCATGGTAGAAAAATAAGCGTTTGCCTGTGTGAATGGGGTCAAAAGATGCATCAGTATCTGTTCGGTCTTCATTTTGAACTCGAAACGGATCACAAGCCACTCATTTAATTGTTTTTGGAAAACAAAGGTATTAATACCAATGCATCGGCCCATATCTAGAGGTGGGCGTTGACATTGTCTGCCTATGATTATGTTATTCGTTATAGACCAGTCACTGAGAACTGTGCCGACGCATTGAGTCGTCTGCCATTGCCCACACCAGATATGGAGATGCCTACAGATCTACTGTTAGTATTGAATACTTTTGAGAGTGAAGGAACATCTGTCACTGCTCAACAAGTTAGGATCTGGACCAGCCATGACCCTATTTTAGCGGTTGTGAAACGTTGTTTCCTCAGTGGTGATTGGTCTGCAATACCTCAGGCAATGTGTGATGAGACCAAACCTAACAACCGTTGCAAAGATGAACTGTCCATTCAGTCAGATTGTTTACTGTGGAGCAAACGTGTTGTCATGCCGAAAGAAAGGTAGAGAGAAATGTGTACGTCAACTACGTAGCACTCATCCTGGTATTGTCATGATGAAGTCCATTGCTAGGTCTCATGTATGGTGGCCTGGAATTGACTCCGATCTGGAATCATGTGTGCATCAGTGCAATACTTGCATGCAGCTAAGTAAAGTACCAGCGGAATCTCCGCTGAGTCTTTGGTCGTGGCCATCCAAACCATGGTCGAGGATCCACATCGATTTTGTGGGCCCTTTCCTGGGAAAGATGTTTTTTGTTGTGGTGGATGCTTATTCAAAGTGGATAGAGTGTATTATTATGTCATCCAGTATGTCTACAGCTACTATTGAGAGCCTTCGTGTCATGTTTGTTACTCATGGTTTGCCTGACATTGCCATGAGTGACAACGGATCTTGCTTCACATGTCTGGAGTTTCAAGTATTCATGAAACTCAATGGTCTTAAACATGTGAGGTCAGCGCTATTCAAACATGTTTCTAATGGTCAAGCAGGGCGTGCAGTTCAAATGATCAAGCAGAGTATGAAACGTGTAACTCAGGGTTCACTGCAGACTCGCTTGTCCAGTATAACTGCTCAGTTACAGGACAAGACCACATACGCTTATTGGGGTCTCACCTGCTGAACTACTGATGAAGAGAAGTCTCAAGACCAAGCTCTCTCTTGTTCATCCCGATTTGAATGATCGTGTGGAAAACAGACGTCAAAGTCAGCAAGGGTATCATGATCGTGTGTTGGAATCAATTATTAAAGATGTAATAACAGTGCATTTGGAAAGCAGTGACAGGATCAGTCCAAGTCAGTATGGATTTAAGAAGGGGAAATCATGCTTGACAAATCTTCTGGAATTTTTTGAGGATGTAACTAGTAGAGTGGACAAGGGAGAACCAGTGGATGTGGTGTATTTGGCTTTCAAAAGGCTTTTGACAAGGTCCCACACAAGAGATTGGTGTGCAAAATTAAAGCACATGGTATTGGGGGTAATGTACTGACATGGATAGGGAACTGGTTGGCAGACAGGAAGCAGAGAGTCGGGATAAACGGGTCCTTTTCAGAATGGCAGGCAGTGACCAGTGGGGTGCCACAGGGCTCAGTGCTGGGACCCCAGCTATTTACAATATACATTAATGATTAAGATGAAGGAATTGAGTGTAATATCTCCAAGTTTGCAGATGACACTAAGCTGGGTGGCGGTGTGAGCTGTGAGGAGGACGCTAAGAGGCTGCAGGTGACTTGGACAGGTTAGGTGAGTGGGCAAATGCGTGGCAGCAGAGCTAGTCTCCAGTCATCTTGGTTAATCCTTGCCACTGGACCAAGACCTAGCTCTGTCAAGCCCGTGTGGTGGCTGGTGTGCAACGGCCACCCCACGTTAAAAAACAATCCACGCACTGGTATCTTCCACCCTTCAGGATGTAGTTCAGGACCTGGAATATTAGGTCCTTCATTGAATCACCTGTGATCTTCTTGACATGGAAGCAAGTCATCCTCGATTCAAGGGACTGCCATTGATGATGATGATGGCAGATGCAGTATAATAGAAACATAGAAACATAGAAACATAGAAAATAGGTGCAGGAGCAGGCCATTCAGCCCTTCTAGCCTGCACCGCCATTCAATGAGTTCATGGCTGAACATGAAACTTCAGTACCCCCTTCCTGCTTTCTCGCCATAACCCTTGATCCCCCGAGTAGTAAGGACTTCATCTAACTCCCTTTTGAATATATTTAGTGAATTGGCCTCAACTACTTTCTGTGGTAGAGAATTCCACAGGTTCACCACTCTCTGGGTGAAGAAGTTTCTCCTCATCTCGGTCCTAAATGGCTTACCCCTTATCCTCAGACTGTGACCCCTGGTTCTGGACTTCCCCAACATTGGGAACATTCTTTCTGCATCTAACCTGTCTAAACCCGTCAGAATTTTAAACGTTTCTATGAGGTCCCCTCTCATTCTTCTGAACTCCAGTGAATACAAGCCCAATTGATCCAATCTTTCTTGATAGGTCAGTCCCGCCATCCCGGGAATCAGTCTGGTGAACCTTCGCTGCACTCCCTCAATAGCAAGAATGTCCTTCCTCAAGTTAGGAGACCAAAACTGTACACAATACTCCAGGTGTGGCCTCACCAAGGCCCTGTACAACTGTAGCAACACCTCCCTGCCCCTGTATTCAAATCCCCTCGCTATGAAGGCCAACATGCCATTTGCTTTCTTAACCGCCTGCTGTACCTGCATGCCAACCTTCAATGACTGATGTACCATGACACCCAGGTCTCGTTGCACCTTCCCTTTTCCTAATCTGTCACCATTCAGATAATAGTCTGTCTCTCTGTTTTTACCACCAAAGTGGATAACCTCACATTTATCCACATTATACTTCATCTGCCATGCATTTGCCCACTCACCTAACCTATCCAAGTCACTCTGCAGCCTAATAGCATCCTCCTCGCAGCTCACACTGCCACCCAACTTAGTATCATCCGCAAATTTGGAGATACTGCATTTAATCCCCTCGTCTAAATCATTAATGTACAATGTAAACAGCTGGGGCCCCAGCACAGAACCTTGCGGCACTCCACTAGTCACTGCCTGCCATTCTGAAAAGTACCCGTTTACTCCTACTCTTTGCTTCCTGTCTGACAACCAGTTCTCAATCCACGTCAGCACACTACCCCCAATCCCATGTGCTTTAACTTTGCACATTAATCTCTTGTGTGGGACCTTGTCGAAAGCCTTCTGAAAGTCCAAATATACCACATCAACTGGTTCTCCTTTGTCCACTTTACTGGAAACATCCTCAAAAAATTCCAGAAGATTTGTCAAGCATGATTTCCCTTTCACAAATCCATGCTGACTTGGACCTATCATGTCACCATTTTCCAGATGCACTGCTATGACATCCTTAATAATTGATTCCATCATTTTACCCACTACTGAGGTCAGGCTGACCGGTCTATAATTCCCTGTTTTCTCTCTCCCTCCTTTTTTAAAAAGTGGGGTTACATTGGCTACCCTCCACTCCATAGGAACTGATCCAGAGTCAATGGAATGTTGGAAAATGACTGTCAATGCATCCGCTATTTCCAAGGCCACCTCCTTAAGTACTCTAGGATGCAGGCCATCAGGCCCTGGGGATTTATCTGCCTTCAATCCCATCAATTTCCCCAACACAATTTCCCGACTAATAAAGATTTCCCTCAGTTCCTCTTCCTTACTAGACCCTCTGACCCCTTTTATATCCGGAAGGTTGTTTGTATCCTCCTTAGTGAATACCGAACCAAAGTACTTGTTCAATTGATCCGCCATTTCTTTGTTCCCCGTTATGACTTCCCCTGATTCTGACTGCAGGGGACCTACGTTTGTCTTCACCAACCTTTTTCTCTTTACATACCTATAGAAACTTTTGCAATCCGCCTTAATGTTCCCTGCAAGCTTCTTCTCGTACTCCATTTTCCCTGTCCTAATCAAACCCTTTGTCCTCCTCTGCTGAGTTCTAAATTTCTCCCAGTCCCCAGGTTCGCTGCTATTTCTGGCCAATTTGTATGCCACTTCCTTGGCTTTAATACTATCCCTGATTTCCCTAGATAGCCACGGTTGAGCCACCTTCCCCTTTTTATTTTTACGCCAGACAGGAATGTACAATTGTTGTACTTCATCCATGCGGTCTCTAAATGTCTGCCATTGCCCATCCACAGTCAACCCCCTAAGTATCATTCGCCAATCTATCCTAGCCAATTCTCGCCTCATACCTTCAAAGTTACCCTTCTTTAAGTTCTGGACCATGGTCTCTGAAATTACTGTTTCATTCTCCATCCTAATGCAGAATTCCACCATATTATGGTCACTCTTCCCCAAGGGGCCTCGCACAATGAGATTGCTAATTAATCCTCTCTCATTACACAACACCCAGTCTAAGATGGCCTCCCCCCTAGTTGGTTCCTCAACATATTGGTCTAGAAAACCATCCCTTATGCACTCCAGGAAATCCTCCTCCACCGTATTGCTTCCAGTTTGGCTAGCCCAATCTATGTGCATATTAAAGTCACCCATTATAACTGCTACACCTTTATTGCATGCACCCCTAATTTCCTGTTTGATGCCCTCCCCAACATCCCTATTACTGTTTGGAGGTCTGTACACAACTCCTACTAACGTTTTTTGCCCTTTGGTGTTCTGCAGCTCTACCCATATAGATTCCACATCATCCAAGCTAATGTCTTTCCTAACTATTGCATTAATCTCCTCTTTAACCAGCAATGCTACCCCACCTCCTTTTCCTTTTATTCTATCCTTCCTGAATGTTGAATACCCCTGAATGTTGAGTTCCCAGCCCTGATCATCCTGGAGCCACGTCTCCGTAATCCCAATCACATCATATTTGTTAACATCTATTTGCACAATTAATTCATCCACCTTATTGCGGATACTCCTTGCATTAAGACACAAAGCCTTCAGGCTTGTTTTATTAACACCCTTTGTCCTTTTAGAATTTTGCTGTACAGTGGCCCTTTTTGTTCTTTGCCTTGGGTTTCTCTGCCCTACACTTTTCCTCATCTCCTTTCTGTCTTTTGCTTTTGGCTCCTTTTTGTTTCCCTCTGTCTCCCTGCATTGGTTCCCATCCCCCTGCCATATTAGTTTAAATCCTCCCCAACAGCACTAGCAAACACTCCCCCGAGGACATTGGTTCCAGTCCTGCCCAGGTGCAGACCGTCCGGTTTGTACTGGTCCCACCTCCCCCAGAACCGGTCCCAATGCCCCAGGAATTTGAATCCCTCCCTGCTGCACCACTGCTCAAGCCACGTATTCATCTGCGCTATCCTGCGATTCCTACTCTGACTATCACGTGGCACTGGTAGCAATCCCGAGATTACTACTTTTGAGGTCCTACTTTTTAATTTAGCTCCTAGCTCCTTAAATTCGTTTCGTAGGACCTCATCCCTTTTTTTGCCTATGTCGTTGGTACCAATGTGCACCACGACAACTGGCTGTTCTCCCTCCCATTTCAGAATGTCCTGCACCCGCTCCGAGACATCCTTGACCCTTGCACCAGGGAGGCAACATACCATCCTGGAGTCTCGGTTGCGGCCGCAGAAACGCCTATCTATTCCCCTCACAATTGAATCCCCTATCACTATCGCTCTCCCACTCTTTTTCTTGCCCTCCTGTGCAGCAGAGCCAGCCACGGTGCCATGAACTTGGCTGCTGCTGCCCTCCCCTGATGAGTCATTCCCCTCAACAGTACCCAAAGCGGTGTATCTGTTTTGCAGGGGGATGACCGCAGGGGACCCCTGCACTACCTTCCTTGCTCTACTCTTCCTGCTGGTCTTCCATTCCCTATCTGGCTGTGGACCCTTTCCCTGCGGTAAGACCAACTCACTACACGTGATACTCACGTCATTCTCAGCATCATGGATGCTCCAGAGTGAATCCACCCTCAGCTCCAATTCCGTAACGCGGACCTTCAGGAGCTGGAGGCTAAACGTGAGGTTATCCACTTTGAGGGTAAAAACACGAATGCAGAATATTATCTGAATGGCGGCAGATTAGGAAAAGGGGAGGTGCAACCAGACCTGGGTATCAGGGTACATCAGTCATTGAAAGTTGGCATACAGGTACAGCAGGCGGTGAAGAAGGCAAATGGTACGTTGGCCTTCATTCACCTTAAGTACCCCTTTCCTGCTTTCTCTCCATACCCCTTGATCCCTTTAGCCATAAGGGCCATATCTAACTCCCTCTTGAATGTATAGAAATATAGAAAATATGTGCAGGAGTAGGCCATTCGGCCCTTCGAGCCTGCACCACCATTCAATAAAATCATGGCTGATCATTCTTCAGTACGCCTTTCCTGCTCTCTCCATATCCTTTGATTCCTTTAGCCGTAAGGGCCATATCTAACTCCCACTTGAATATATCCAATGAACTGGCATCAACAACTCTCTGCGGTAGGGAATTCCACAGGTTAACAACTCGCTGAGTGAAGAAGTTTCTCCTCATCTCGGTCCTAAATGGCCTTCCCCTTATCCTAAGACTGTCCCCTGGTTCTGGACTTCCACATCATCGGGAACATTCTTCCCGCATCTAACCTGTCCAGTCTCATCAGAATCTTGTAAGTTTCTATGAGATCCCCTCTCATCCTTCTAAACTCCAGTGTATAAAGACCCAGTTGATCCAGTCTCTCCTTATATGTCTCAATTTGTGCTGTCAACTCATCTATTTTGTTACGAAAGACAAAGTGTCTTTAAATTTGTTTTTTTACCCTTTTTTCCTGCTTCTTTCCTCTCTCCTTCAAACTCACTTGCTTTATTTTTGTTTCTAATTCCAGCTTTACTCCCCTCTCTACTGAATCTATTTTCGGGTTCCCATCGCCCTGCCAATCTACTTTTAACCCTCCCCAAAAGCACTAGCCCCCCCCACCCCCCACCCTCGAGGATACTGGTACCGGCTCTGTTGAGGGTCACAGCCGCACTGGCAAACCCACCTGAGGGAAGGCACATGGAGCTGGGCTGACAGCGGGTTCCCGACACGCTCCAAATCATTTCAACTTCTACTCTTGACCCAGCTCGGACACCAGAAAATTCCGGCCAAAGGCTTGCATTTATAGAGCGCCTTTCACGTCCTCAGAATGTCCCAAAGCGCTTTACAGACAATGAAGTACTTTTGAAGTGCAGTCACTGTTGTAATGCAGGGAACGCAGCAGCCAGTTGTGCTCAGCAAGCTCCCACAAATAGATAATTACTAGATAATCTGTTTTTTTAGTGATGTTGATTGAGGGATAAATATTAGCCAGGACACCGGGGTTAACTCTCCTGCTTTTCTTCGAATGGCCTACCCCTGCACCTAGTTTCTATGTTTCTATGTTTCTATGTTTCTATGAAATAGTGCCATGAGATCTTTTACGTCCACCTGAGAGAGTAGGCGGGGCCTCGGTTTAACGTCTCATCCGAAAGGGGGCACCTCCGACAGTGCGGCACTCCCTCAGCACTGCACTGGAGTGTCAGCCCAGATTTTTGTGCTCAAATCTCTGGAGTGCGACTTGACCCCATGACCTCCTGACTTAGAGGTGAGAGTGCTGTCCACTGAGCCACGGCTGACACTACAAGCGTAGAATGATGGCACGGGTAAGGATGTAGTGATGATGCCTGAGGTAAGGGGACATTCACCATATTCTTCCTCTTGCTCTGTGGCTTCTTGCTGTTTTTGATTTAGAAGAAAATAAGATGAAGAGGGTGGAATATTTGGCAGGCCATATGCCAACCTACAAAACTCAGAAGAGTTGCCAAACATCCTCAAACAACCTGGCAATTGTAAACCAATATACAATAAAAGTAATAAAAGCAGAAAATACTGGAAGCACTCAGCAGGTCAGGCAGTATCTGAGGAGAGAGAAACAGAGTTAACGTTTCAGGTTGATAGCCTTTCATCAGAACCTTTCATCGACCTGAAACGTGATCCGCAGTTTTTTGTTTTTGTTACAAGAAAATAAAATTGCTCTGAATAAAGGCCTATGACCAAAGGCACTGCTTCAAAGCAACTGAATAAGTTGAATATTTTATTACTTTGAATTTTAGGATTTACATTGGTGTTTTGGCATCATATTCTACAATTCAGTTTATTTTTCTGGGAAAACTGAAACCCAATGGCCCTAAGAATGACATATGAAAAGAATTGGTTACAATGGGGTCAAGTTTCGGCCTGAGTTGCTCCAATTTTTTTGGAGCAACTGGTTTAGAATGGAGTATCTTAGAAATTGCAATTCTCGGCATTTAGTTTGCTCCAGTTCTAGTCAGTTAGAACAGTTTAATTTTGGAACAGATTTTTTTTTTCAAAAAGGGGCCTGTCCGGCCACTTACTCCTGTTTTGAAAGTTTAGGCAGTGAAAACTTACTCCAAACTAACTTAGAATGGAGTAAGTCTAGATTTTTGTACCATCAGAAAAACCTTGCCTACACTTTAGAAATCAGGCGTAGGGAACGAGGGGGAGGAGGGGGGAAGGGAAGTAATTAAAATTTTACAAGCATTCAACAGTCTTACTTATACAAATAAAGAGCCATCCTGAATAAAAAATTCTAAACAAAGCAATACAAAATATTGAATATTCCTACCTGTGAGAATCAGCAGCAGCCTTCGAGCTGCGGTGCTTCAGGCAGGCCTTCCTTCCCTGTAGGAGACAGGGGCGGTGTCAGTGGCTCAACAGCAGCCGAAGACACAGCAAGCAGCCTTGGAGCTGCGAGGGAGGCTGAGGCCATTCGGCCAGGGACAGGGAGAGGCTGCCAGATAGCCAGTTTGAAACTTAAATTTGTAATTGCAGAATGGGTGCTGCATTGTCAACACCACGGATTATGCAATGGTTCACCAGCAATTCACTGCATAGGAGAGAATTGATGAGAGCTCACCACACCAGGAACGTCATAGCCCATAGGCTGATGGGCAGGAGACCTTACCCACATCGGCAATATCGAGCCAAGCGCTCGTATCTGGACATGAGCGAGGCTGATTGTGTCAAAAGGCTGCGTTTCCGCAGAGACGCTGTCGTTGAGATCTGTGATATGCTGAGAGCAGATTTGCAGCCCAGAAGCAGAACACCAACTGCCTTGTCTGTTGAAGTGAAGGTAACAGCTGCACTTGCCTTCTATGCCTCGGGATCGTTTCAGGCTACAACTGGAGATGTGTGCGCCATCTCTCAACGTGCAATACATGCCTGCGTTTACCAGGTCACGGCTGCACTGTATGCGAGGAGCAATGACTTCATCAATTTCCCAATGTCCGCACAAGCGATCCATGAGAGGGCTGTGGGCTCCTTCAGGATTGCTGGCTTCCCAAAGGTACAGGGCTGCATTGATTGTACCCACATCGCCTTGCGAGCACCTGTGGAGGATTCTGAGCAGTACAGGAATAGAAAAGGTTTCCACTCCATCAATGTGCAGCTCGTGTGTGACGACAAGCAGCGCATCATGTCAGTCGATGCGAGATACCCTGGCAGCACCCATGATGCGGTCATCCTACGCGACAGTGTTCTATCTGACATGTTTGAGCAGCAGCCAGAAGGGCAGAACTGGCTACTGGGAGACAAAGGGTACGGCCTGACCACCTGGCTCATGACGCCCCTACACGTGACACGGACAGAAGCTGACCGTCAATACAACATGGCGCACATTGCGACGCGCAGCATCATTGAGAGGGCCATTGGCATATTGAAACAGCGATTCTGATTCCAGAGGCCACTTGCAATACTCTCCTGAGATTGTCGGTCACTTCACTGTTGTGTGCTGCATGCTCCATAACTTAGCCATCATGAGGCAGCAGGAGCTGGTAGTGGAACCAGAAGACCCACGCGAGGGTCCAGTGCCTGATGATAGTATTATGGAAGAGCAGGATGAGGATGATGACGACGATCAGGAAAGCATGCAAGTGCCTGATGCCGGAGCACGAGGTCGGAGGAGGGCCGTCCATCGTGCTCCTTTAACATTTGCTCGAGCCCTGCGCCAGCAGCTCACCCTGAACGCTTCAACTACTGACGCCTGAGGGCTCTGCGACCACTGTGCATGGACATGTTTATTCTTTGCAGTTGTTCCTACGTTGTGTTGTGTTAATGGAAGATGAATCAGTTCTAATGAAAAGATATTTTATTGAAAAGTTAACGTCACTGTAATAAAATATTTGTTGTATCAAAATTCACTTTTTAATATGACTCTTGAAGATCGCTTAAAAACTTGTAAAGTTACAGAACAATTTCAATGTGAAAAATCTTACACTCTTAAGATCACTTAGACTTCAGGATCACTTTTAGGTGCAAAATAAGATACAATGAGAGAGCATTTACACTATAAGATCACTTAAAAGTTGTAAAGTTACAAAATTTACAAAACAATTTCAATTTGAAAAACGCTACAACAGTTACATCAAGAACAAGAACAAAAGCAGCAAAGAAAGGCTGCAGCCATCTCTCATCCACATCTCAGTGAATGTTCACTTCTTCATGGGGGTGTCATTTGATTGGCGGGGCTGTGTGCCCTTATTGCAGCAGCTACCTCCCTGACGGCCTGTGCCATCGATTGCACTCCCTCGGACATTCCCTCCCGAAGTTCCCGTGTCATTACTGCTATTTCTCCCATCAGGCCCGTCACCTCTTCACCCACTGCACTGACACTACCGATGAGTGATCGGGTAAGCTCATTGGTCTCCACACCCAAAGCCACAACCTGAGCCACATCTGTTGCACGCTGCATCTCAGGAGAGCGTGTCTCCAATCTCCTTCTCTGCCTGGATCTGCCTCGCGACACCACTACACTGGGAGGCACGGCAGGGACGGTGGAATACTCGGTGTTCCAAACGGCAGAACTAGAGAGAGAGGCATGGGCTGGGACGGTGGGACGCTCGGTGTTCCAGACGACAGCACTCGAGTGCGAACCGTGGGCTGGGATGGTGGGTGAATGGGTGTAAACTGCTCCATTATATCACCAGCAACACTGGGACCTGCAACGTCGGAATCAAAACCATGGAAGGTGGAACCAGAACCTATGCAAGGGGTTGAAACTCTGATGCCCCTTAATGGGCATTAACATTAATCATAAACATTAATTTGGAAGCTCTCCCCTGTAGACATTTCAGTCATCGCCGCCATCATCCAGTCTGGATCGTCCACATCTGGTTGTACTGGTTCTTGTTCTGTAGCTTCAGGATCCTCAGGGTTGGCAACAGCATCATCAACATCATCATCATCATCATGTTCTGCAAAATACATCAGAACAGTCCAATGTTTAACAGCAAGGGAGGGGGCCGGATGGGTGACATGAGTACTCTCACACATAGCAGGCCAGGCAGCAGGTTGATTTAAAGGGCCACGATGCATTTTCAGGACTTACCCTGTTCCTCGCGTGCGGGCCCAGCTTGTGCTGTACCGATTGCTCTTCTCCATGTACGACTCATCATAGCAGCTACCCTTTGTTCCAAGGGTGTCAGTGGATGCAGATTGGGCACGCCTCCTTCTGTCTGAGTTGCCTCCCTTTTGTTGTGGGCCAATTTCTTCTGCAAAGAGTAAAATATAACTTTTTACAGAGTGCGTCTTTCTGCAGGGTGGGACATACAGATAGTCACATTACAATTACAATTACATTAAAAAATGAAAATATTACTTACACTAACTACTTGACCAAGGTCGTGCCATTTCTTTTTACACTGGCTTCCAGATCTCATGGTATGCACCACTGCGCAGTAATCTTCTGCAACTTGGTTCCACCGTTTCTTCATTTCTTTAGGTGGCACTTTTATGCGACCTCTGTTGCTGGTATCCAGCTCCTGCCATCTCTGCTCAATGATGTTGACTAATATCTCCACTTCCTCATGCAAGAAATTCTTTGTTCTTGGTGGACGTTGTTCTATTGCTGTACTGAATTGACACTCTTATTTTTCAAAACACACAGTCCTTAATTTGCATGCACCTATGCAGCATCTGTTCTGGAAGTTTAGCAGTGAAAAGCAGCACTCACTGATTTCAGCAGGTGATTTATTCAACAGTGCTGCTAAAAGCACTCTTTCAGACACCAAAAAATCACCAAAATTCAATCCCAAGCCTTTCCAGAGGTCCACGAGACAAATCAGCATTTTTCTTCAAGTTCCTTTACAAATGGCCAAGTGCCAAAGTTTCTGGGCCACTGCGCGTGTGCGCGCGCCACAGGGCTGCCGGCACGACGTACCCTCATTTGACTCAGCCCCGCCTCCCTCCACTTGCAGAATCGGCGCGCCTCTCTGGCTCCGCCCCCCGTGCCGAGCTCCCAGACACCAGCAAGGAGCCGAGAATTACGAGGAAGATTTTTGTCGCGCTTTTAGGCACAAAAAACGGGCGTCCATGTGGGGGAAACTTGACCCCATTGAGAGTGCAGTGGGACATGAATCTGACACAACTCAGGTTGCAGCTAAACTCAATATTCAATCAGTTATCTTATAGAGGAAAATGTCATTACATAAAAGACCAATTTTTGCAATGGTGGATTTAGAATTATTTGAAGAGGGAACTAAGTTCTGATGGTGCAAAATTTATTGTTTCGGAGTTGTGAGGGAATGTCCCTCATGTTTTTTGACATCTTTTTCGTGAACTTTGAAATTCTGCCATTGCATTTTTGGAACTGAGCAAAGATGATAGCAAGCCTATATGCTGCATAACGCTCTTCCCCCAGTTAAAAATGTGTTGTATCAAAAATCCAGGTGAACATTTAAAAAATTGAGCTTCCAGCTGGTTTGCATTTTAATTATTTTGTCTAAGGGCTAATCTTACGCTCCTGGTAATTGTGCCATATCTGTTATCACCAACTTACCCTCTGGAACCTGTGGAATTCTCGACCACAGAAAGTTGTTGAGGCCAATTCACTAAATATATTCAAAAAGGAGTTAGATGTAGTCCTTACTACTAGGGGGATCAAGGGGTATGGCGAGAAAGCAGGAATGGGGTACTGAAGTTGCATGTTCAGCCATGAACTCATTGAATGGTGGTGCAGGCTCGAAGGGCCGAATGGCCTACTCCTGCACCTATTTTCTATGTTTCTATGTTTCCAGGGACCACACTCCTGTTCTTATGGGACACTTTACAAGAAGTTTTCTCCTTCCATCTTAAGTTTCAGTTCTCTAACCATTACTAACAATAAATGTTGAATAAGCATTTATCAATAATCATGGTTTAGTATGATTGAATTATCCAAATGGCAACCGTATCCATTCATTGATGTAATGCTGACATTTTCATTTGCAAAACTGGTTCAGAACTACTGGTAAATTTCTGAGCCCCAGATCAGTGTCATTCCAGGAAAGAGTTTTGTATACCATTGCCTTCATCGTATCCTTATCGTGATAGGAGATTGGGAAAACCTTTGCATTTTTGGCAGCTCTCTGGCTCCTACATAGTGTAGAAACTCTTTGGAATCAAGCTGTCCAGACCCCTCATGATTTTGAACACCTCGATCAAATCTCCTCTCAACCTTCTCTGCTCCAAGGAGAACAACCCCAGCTTCTCCAGTCTCCCCATGTCACTGAAGTCCCTCATCCCTGGAACCATTCTCGTAAATCTCCCCTGCACCCTCTCTGGGGCCTTCACATCCTGCCTAAAGTGCGGGGCCCAGAATTGGACATAATACTCCAGTTGAGGCTGAACGTGTGTTTTATACAGGTCCATCATAATTTTCACGCTTTTGTACTCTGTGCCTCTATTCATGAAGACCAAGCGTTTTTACCTGCTTTCTCAACCTGCCCTGCCACTTCAATGATTTGTGCACCAATCGCTCCAGGTCTCTCTGTTCATGCACCCCATGCAAGAATATATATGGAAAGTCTGAAAAACTTACATTGTTCAACATTTTAATAGTTGAGTATAGATCATGACCATGTAGCTTCAAACGACAACAATATTAACATTTCAAACAGTTGTTATTTGGCAGCTTATTCCCCAATCTCCTTATATTACAACAGTGACTGAACTTCAAAAATAATTAATTGACAGTGAGGCATTTTGGGATGTCCTGAGGTCATGAAAGATACTAAATAAATGCAAGTTCAGTGCTTTCTTTTTTAAATCTTGATGTAAGACTATTATTAATTGGCATCTGCCAATCTTTCCTTGAGAATCAGAGGGCACAGATTTAAGATGACAAACAACTTTTTTACGCAGCGAGTGGTTAGGATCTGGAATGCGCTGCCTGAGAGGGTGCTGGAGGCAGACTCAATCGTGGCTTTCAAAAGGGAATTGAATAAGTACTGAAAGGATGCAAAATTCACGAGAACCCCCCCCACTGTTTGGGCTCATTCGAAAGGAAATTTAATTTGGGACTATCTACTGAAAAGTTTGAAATCCTAAAGTGCTTGTGGAAGAAACTACGAACTTTAATCGAATGTTGGATTTTAAAAGTCAAATTCAAGGCTCTGGGCGGGCCTAAAGAACTAACAGGAGACAACTTGATTATTGGAATTGTCTGGGTGTTGGCACTAAGTTAATTTGTCTGGAGAAATGGGTATTCAAGAATCCTTCTCCACAAGAGACATTAACATTACAACAAATAACTCAGAGATAGCTAACCATCAACATGAATCTGGAAAACCATTTCAGCATATACATCAAAAAGAGGCCCTATCAGGGACAGTATTAAAGCCAAGGAAGTGGCATACAAATTGGCCAGAAATAGCAGCGAAGCCGGGGACTGGGAGAAATTTAGAACTCAGCAGAGGAGGACAAAGGGTTTGATTAGGGCAGGGAAAATAGAGTACGAGAGGAAGCTTGCAGGGAACATTGAGACGGACTGCAAAAGTTTCTATAGATATGTAAAGAGAAAAAGGTTAGTAAAGACAAATGTAGGTGCCCTGCAGTCAGAATCAGGGGAAGTCATAACGGGGAACAAAGAAATGGCAGACCAATTGAACAAGTACTTTGGTTCATTATTCACTAAGGAGGACACAAACAACCTTCCGGATATAAAAGGGGTCAGAGGGTCTAGTAAGAAGGAGGAACTGAGGGAAATCCTTATTAGTTGGGAAATTGTGTTGGGGAAATTGATGGGATTGAAGGCCGATAAATCCCCAGGGCCTGATGGACTGCATCCCAGAGTACTTAAGGAGGTGGCCTTGGAAATAGCGGATGCATTGACAGTCATTTTCCAACATTCCATAGACTCTGGATCAGTTCCTATGGAGTGGAGGGTAGCCAATATAAACCCACTTTTTAAAAAAGGAGGGAGAGAGAAAACAGGGAATTATAGACCGGTCAGCCTGACACCAGTAGTGGGTAAAATGATGGAATCAATTATTAAGGATGTCATAGCAGCGCATTTGGAAAGAGGTGACATGATAGGTCCAAGTCAGCATGGATTTGTGAAAGGGAAATCATGCTTGACAAATCTTCTGGAATTTTTTGAGGATGTTTCCAGTAGAGTGGACAAGGGAGAACCAGTTGATGTGGTGTATTTGGACTTTCAGAAGGCTTTCGACAAGGTCCCACACAAGAGATTAATGTGCAAAGTTAAAGCACATGGGATTGGGGGTAGTGTGCTGACGTGGATTGAGAATTGGTTGTCAGACAGGAAGCAAAGAGTAGGAGTAAATGGGGACTTTTCAGAATGGCAGGCAGTGGGGTACTAGTGGGGTACCGCAAGGTTCTGTGCTGGGGCCCCAGCTGTTTACATTGTACATTAATGATTTAGACGAGGGGATTAAATGTAGTATCTCCAAATTTGCGGATGACACTAAGTTGGGTGGCAGTGTGAGCTGCGAGGAGGATGCTATGAGGCTGCAGAGTGACTTGGATAGGTTAGGTGAGTGGGCAAATGCATGGCAGATGAAGTATAATGTGGATAAATGTGAGGTTATTCACTTTGGTGGTAAAAACAGAGAGACAGACTATTATCTGAATGGTGACAGATTAGGAAAAGGGGAGGTGCAACCAGACCTGGGTGTCATGGTACATCAGTCATTGAAGGTTGGCATGCAGGTACAGCAGGCGGTTAAGAAAGCAAATGGCATGTTGGCCTTCATAGCGAGAGGATTTGAGTACAGGGGCAGGGAGGTGTTGCTACAATTGTACAGGGCCTTGGTGAGGCCACACCTGGAGTATTGTGTACAGTTTTGGTCTCCTAACTTGAGGAAGGACATTCTTGCTATTGAGGGAGTGCAGCGAAGGTTCACCAGACTGATTCCCGGGATGGCGGGACTGATATATCAAGAAAGACTGGATCAACTGGGCTTGTATTCACTGGAGTTCAGAAGAATGAGAGGGGATCTCATAGAAACGTTTAAAATTCTGATGGGTTTAGACAGGTTAGATGCAGGAAGAATGTTCCCAATGTTGGGGAAGTCCAGAACCAGAGGTCACAGTCTAAGGATAAGGGGTAAGCCATTTAGGACCGAGATGAGGAGAAACTTCTTCACCCAGAGAGTGGTGAACCTGTGGAATTCTCTACCACAGAAAGTTGTTGAGGCCAATTCACTAAATACATTCAAAAAGGAGTTAGATGTAGTCCTTACTACTAGGGGGATGAAGGGGTATGGCGAGAAAGCAGGAATGGGGTACTGAAGTTACATGTTCAGCCATGAACTCATTGAATGGTGGTGCAGGCTCGAAGGGCCGAATGGCCTACTCCTGCACCTAGTTTCTATGTTTCTATGTTTCTATGTTTCTATGTAATCCAGTCTGTATGCGAAAAACGAAGCATAAAAGGATATTGCAATTACCAAACTAATATTTCCATCAGGAAACAGTTTTTGAACATCAACCCACCCAAAACTTATCAGCTTTTAACGAGCCTGCCAAAATATTACAAAGAAGAGTCAAGCCTGCCAAATTTAAACAAAGAATTCTGAACTGATTTGGCGCCAAGATTAGAACCACTCAAACCATATAACTGGCCCCCTGTTTCAACAGAGGTTATGACACACTTTGCCATGCAACCGAGACCAAGTTGATGTCATCAAGACAAGGAGAGTAACCAACGCGACAGTTGTAAACCAACTTCTCCAGCCTCGAAGTCCTAAAGTCCTGAAGGAAGGAAGAACATCACCATCGTGGCAGCAACCGACCACAACCAACGAGGTATCAATGGAAAACCATCGCGATCGACCAAACTTGAAACAAAACTCCAACGGGAAAAAACCGAAGAATCGAGAAGTTTCCACTCTACAATCTAATCCTGACCTACCAACAGGTAAAACATTACCTAAAATACTGTAGAAACCTATTTCTAACCAAAGAAAACGGGTACTTACCCCACAGATCCAAAACGCACCTTGCCGCATCAGCGGACTCAACCCAACTGAAGACTGCACAGAAGAAAGTCTTCTCCGACGTTCAGGGTATGGCAAGCAGACCCTACTGTATCCAGCGAACCCCAAAACCGCGATCTACCGCTAACTGTCAAAAGGTTTGGTAAGCATAGTCCCTGCCTGACCTGGAGCCCAATCTAGTTAGGATTCGGGATTGTGAGGTGGGAGGTGTAATTCTACTGTAACCCCTTTGAATATGTAATGTATTGTTCTCGATTAGAGTCATTATAAGCTATTGTAATCTCCTCTGAGTGTGCAAGGTATTGTTCTTTAATAAGTTTGAATAAGTTTTGACATTGTACCTTCTTACTAGAGTAATTATAAGTTTGTATCTTCCTTGACTATAATAAAATCAAAGTTCTTTTGCATCAAACCAGTGTCCTCTGCACTTTGTCACATCCGCCAAATAAATCCAGAGTCTAGAACCCAAGGGAGTGGGAGCAATTCGAACCGCTTAAGTTGGTCAGAAGTGAACCTGACCCCCTCATAGAGACCACCCCCTTACAGTACCTGAAAGGAAAAAAATTGCAGGACTGCAAGGAAAGAGCAGGGGAGTGGGACGAGCTGAAATGCTCTTGCACAGAGCCTCGCAAGCTCGACGGGCCAAATGGAAGCAGGCCGGCCTTTCCAACCAGTCCATGTTGATGTTTATCCAGCACACGATCTGTATCCTATTCCCATGTGCTCACCTTGTTCCCATTTCCTTTGATCCGACTTTCTTTCAACCACCAATCAAACCCATTCTTAAATGTTGGAATTTTCCAGGGGTCAGCCAGGATTGGTGACAGGTTGGGTGGAAAATTTTATATTTTTGACAGCAGGTCGGGAACCCACTGTCAACTCGCTCCCACATGCCTTTCCCGATGTCGGGTCTGTCAGCGCTGAGCAGACCCGACAGGCAGTTCTGGGCAACCTAATTCAGGTAATTAGTGGCTTGTTTAGAGCTACGTAAGAAAGATTTTCAGCTCACCTTTTGCATTTGACAGCTCGCCCACGGGGTCCACGCTAGTCATGGACCACGACTATCAAACTCAGGTGGAAGTTCAGTGGCAATTGAATCAGCTGATGAGTTGACAGCTTCAAATGTAAACTAAAAGCTCCCTCCTTACAGAGATATCTTCCCTCAGCCACTGCATTTCCACAACAGATTCACCATGCTGCAACACCAGTCTGACCTCATTACCTCTCTCACCATTGACAGATCGCTTCTGTCATCTCTACTTCACCTGCCATTTATTCAATCAGCATGAGTGCCCTTTATACTCTCTCATCTTAGTCTCCAGAATCCCACCATGATCAGCCCCAACACCAGCAGCTCCAACAACAACACCAACCTTCTCCGCAATCACCTGATGCTGCACAGGACACGGGGCATCAGCACCCGACCACGTTGCTGCCCAGGAGGCCAGGGATGGCCTCTGCATGTCCAGATTTACTTCACTTGAGGCTGTACATCTTGACTGCCACATGATGTGCCAGGTTGACACCACCCCACACCAACACCAAAAAGCATCCCTACAATGCCCCAAGCCATTCCTTTTACACTCGTCGCCATTTGCGGGGGCGAGTGCGGGTGGGTACTGTTATGTCTCACCATTCACTGCAACTTAATAAGCCACTTCCAAAGGTTCATACAGATCTGTCCAAGAATGCAAAGTGTTGAAATTAAAGGTTTCAATGTTTAACATGACATTAACAGAAACTTTATATGAACATTGCATAAAACACCCAAGTGCCTTCCCTTGTGTGCTGTTAGTTGGTATGATTGCACTGGGATGAGGGTGTGTGTGAGGGGTTGCTAGTGAGATGGGGATGTGATAATATAGATAGAGAGGAATGGGCAGAGGTCCAAAGTAAGTTGGTGTAAGGATGTGCAGGTAGGGAAGGCAGAGTGATGGGGATGTGATGAGAGGCACAGCAGGTTGACATTGAGTGTAGCTTTGTACTAACGTTTCGTGATTTACTGAGATCAGTGAAATGTTTTCAGCACTGCCCCCAGGTCCTCCTGAACACATCTCTGCTCGTGCCCTCCTCTGCAATGTGCAACCAGGCTGTGCTGATCTCCTTGGGAGGTCTCTTCCACCCATGGGAAAGGAAGAGGACCTCCCTGCGTGCTGTGACTCCCTCCATAAGCAATTTCTATGGAACCATTCTTGAAGGAGGAGAGAGAGGTAAAGAGGCGGAGAGGTTTAGGGAGGGAGTTCCAGAGCTTGGGGCCCAGGCAACAGAAGGCACGGCCACCGATGGTTGAGCGATTATAATCAAGGATGCTCAAGAGGGCAGAATTAGAGGAGCGCAGACATCTCCGCGGGTTCTGGGGCTGAAGGAGATTACAGAGACAGGAAAGAGAGAGGCCATGGAGGGATTTGAAAACAAGGTTGAGAATTTTGAAATCGAGGTGTTGCTTAACCGGGAGCTAATGTAGGTCACTGAGCACAAGGGTGATGGGTGAGTGGGACAAGGTGCGAGTTACGACACGGGCAGCGGAGTTTTGCATCATAGAAGTTTACAGCACGGAAGGAGGCCATTTCAGCCCATCATGTCCACGCCGCCCAACAAGAAGCTATCCAGTCCAATTGGAGTGCTTGTCCACAGAACTCTTTTTGGGAGGAAACTAAAACATTAAATCATTAAATCGTGTCCCCCCGATCTGGGGGACACATCAAATATTTTCAAGGCCCTTTTTTTTTGTGTTTTTTATTGTTTTTTTTAGGTTTTTTTTGGGCACTAAAATCATATTTTTTTTCTCCAAGTGCCCCCTATAAAAGGAGAGGGGGACACTAAAAACACCGGCAATTAAAACAAATGAAACTTTAAAACATAAGATCAAATTAAAATTTGGTTGCTGGGCGTGATGATGCACTCCAGTCCCTCCGGCGCCCACCTCTCGCGGAAGGCCGCGAGCGTACCGGTGGACACCGCGTGCTCCATCTCCAAGGACACCCTGGACCGGATGTAAGAGCGGAAGAGAGGCAGGCAGTCGGGCTGAACGACCCCCTCGACCGCCCGCTGCCTGGACCGGCTGATGGCACCCTTGGCCGTGCCCAGGAGCAGTCCTACGAGGAGGCCCTCGGACCTACCCGCTCCCCTCCGCACAGGGTGCCCAAAGATCAGGAGAGTGGGACTGAAGTGCAGCCAGAATTTCAGGAGCAGCCCCTTTCAATAATAAAACAGGGGCTGCAACCTCGTGCATTCGGTAAAAACATGGAACACGGACTCTTCCAGACCGCAGAAATTGCAGGCGGCCTGGGAGTCCGTGAACCGGCTTAAAAATTTGTTGCATGGCACTGCTCCGTGCACCACCCTCCAGGCCAAGTCCCCGATGAATAGTGGGAGGACCCCTGCATAGAGTGCCCTCCATCGGGGACCCCCGCCTCCTCCGGACGGCAAGATGGTACGCCATGGCGTGTCCGGACGGCCTTGAGGATGGCAAAGTTGAGGGTGTGCAGGAGCAGCCCGTACAGGAAACCCCTCAGCGCGGAACTGAAAGGCACGGAGGGGATTTCCCCGAGGCGGCTCAAGTTGTGAGGCGCCGGCTCCCGAGGGAGGTTCTGGGATTTGGCGCCGATGAGGAATTCTGTCCGGACGGGGGTCAGTTCGGACGGGATCTCCCCACGTGCTTGATCCTCCTCGATGCACCTAACGGAGTCAGGGCCCAGAGCTGTTTTTAGCGACTCGATGGCATCGGCCGCGTGGCGGACGTTGGCAGAATTTAGGCGCCGCGCCAGCGTGTCTGGCGCCATCCAGCCCGCTCCTCCGCCATCGAGCAGGTCCCTGACCCTGGTCACCTCACCAGCCACAGCCCTCTCTTCCGACCGCCACATGAAACCTCGGCCGTGGAGGTACGGATTCCCGAGCAGCGGTTCCTGCAGGACGGCCGCCACTCCAGCCGGCGGAGAGCTGCGCTTGGTGGAGACTTTGTTCCAGACCCTGATGAGTTCCCTGTAAAAGACAGGCAGCTCCCGGAGGGCGGTCCTGGCACCGCCCAAGTTCACAAACAGGAGCTGCGTGTCGTAATTGAGGTCGCGCTGCTGGCGGAAGAAATACGTCGCCAGAGCACGCCACCTAGGAGGGGGCTCGACGTAAAGGTATCTCTGCAGGGTCTGAAGACGGAAAGTCGCGAGCTGGGCGCTGACGCACACCAACGACTGACCGCCCTCCTCAAGCGGGAGACTCAGGACCGCAGCAGAGACCCAGTGCTTCCTGTTGTTCCAGAAGAAGTCCACCAGCTTCTTCTGTATCTTGGTGACAAACGCAGGGGGAGGGGTCAAAGTGACCAGCCGGTACCACAGCATTGTGGCCACCAGCTGGTTTATGACTAGCGCTCGACCCCTGTAGGACAGCACTCGGAGCAGTCCTGTCCAGCGCCCTAGGCGAGCGGCGACCTTGGCCTCCAGCTCCTGCCAGTTCGCCGGCCAGGCTTCCTCGTCGGGGCTAAGGTAGACTCCCAGATAGAGGAGATGGGTCGTGCTCCAGGCAAAAGGCCTGAGCTCCTCCGGCAGGGAGTCCACCCGCCACTGACCCACCAGGAGTCCGAAACATTTCTCCCAGTTGATCCTGGCGGAGGACGCGGCCGAGTAAATCTCCTGGCACTCACGCATCCTCCGCAGGTCAGCGGGATCCTCTATCGCGAGGAGCACGTCATCGGCGTAAGCCGAGAGGACGACCTCCACGCCCGGCCCTTGCAGAGCCAGTCCCGTCAACCTCGTCCGCAAGAGGCGCAGGAAAGGCTCCACGCAGATGGCGTATAACTGGCCGGACATGGGGCATCCCTGGCGCACCCCTCTCCTAAAGCGAAGGGGCGCCATCAAGGACCCATTAACCTTAATCAGACACTCCGCGGCGGCGTACAAAAGTCGGATCCGGGCGACGAAATGCGTCCCGAACCCGAAAGCGCGCAGAGTTCCGAGCAGATAGTCGTGATCCACCCTGTCGAACGCCTTCTCTTGGTCGAGGGATAGGAAGGCGACCGACAGACCAGCCTCCTGGGAATGATGGATGAGGTCCCGGACCAGATGGATGTTATCGTGGATTGTCCGGCCCGGGACCGTGTAGGACTGGTCGGGGTGGATCATGTGGTCCAGCACGGTGCCAAGGCGAGCAGACATCGCCCTGGCGAAGATTTTGTAGAGTCCGTGCTGAGGAGGGAGACCGGGCGCCAGTTCTTAAGGAGGCGGAGATCGCCCTTCTTAGGCAGCAGGACGATGACTGCCCTGCGCCAAGAGAGAGGCATCTCCCCGGTCGCCAGACTTTCTCCCAGGACCCGCGCGTAGTCGCTCCCCAGGACGTCCCAGAACGCCCTGTGGAACTCCACGGTCAGCCCGTCCAGCTCCGGGGATTTTCCCCTCGAGAGCCGGTCGAGGGCACCGGTCAGCTCTGCCAGGCTTTGCGGAGCTTCCAGATTTTCGGCGCCCTCCGGGCTGACCTTCGGCAGGTCCTCCCACAAAACTCTACGCGCTTCCTCGCTGGACGGATCCGGAGAGAACAGAGCCCCGTAATATTCACGGGCCCTGTTGTTGACGCCCTCCGGATCCGAGACGAGAGAGCCGTCGTCGGCCAGCAGCGTCAAGAGCTGCTTACGGACACTCTGCCTTTTTTCCAGCGAGTAGAAGAAGGGGGTGCCGCGGTCCAGATCCCGCAGGAACCGGATCCGCGACCTCACGAACGCGCCTCGGGACCCGACGAGCTGCAGGTCCTTCAGCGCGGCCTTCTTCGCTTCGTACACCGTCCGCAGGGCCGGGTCCTCGACGACTTGACCGAGACGGGACTCCAGGTCGAGCAACTCTTTTTCTAGGCGCCCGACCCTGGCCGCCCGCCTCTTGGTCGACCCCCTCGCGTACTCTTGACAGAAGACGCGGACGTGAGCCTTGCCCACGTCCCACCATAGCCTCAAGGAGGGGAAGCCCCCCTGCTTCCTTCTCCAGTTGGCCCAGAATCGACGGAACGAGTCCTGGAACCGCACGTCCTCCAGCAGCCGGTTGTTAAAGTGCCAGTACGCGGACCCCGTCCTCGCGCGGAGCGAAGCGAGCTCCGCCCACACCAGGTGGTGGTCCGAACACGGCACCGGCCGCATGGAGGCCGCCGGGACGCAGGAAACGTACGCCCGAGACACGTAAAGGCGGTCGACTCTGGACCATCCAACTCCAGGCCTCACCCAAGTAAAGGCGCTGGAGTCGGGGTGGAGATTTCGCCAGACGTCCACCAAGTCGAAGGACCCGACCAGGTCCCTCAACTTCCCCATCGCCGTACACGTTCACGAGATGGAGCGGCACGTCCCCCAGGCGAACCGTTACGTGCAGCAAGCGGCCTGGCACGGGCTCCTCGACCCCCAAGATCTCCGGCTGAAAATGCGGGGCCAACAAGATGGCCACCCCACTAGAAATGGCGGTGAGGTGGCTCATGCGGACCTCTCCTTGCCATTCCAGGAGCCACGTGGCTTCGTCTCCCGGAACGGTGTGGGTTTCTTGCAGGAAGCACACCGCATATTTCCCCTCCCGCAGGAGCGAAAAATTGTCAAATCTACGGCGTGCCCCTCTGCCGCCGTTGATGTTGAGGCTGGCTATGGTTATCTTCATGGCAAAAGCATAGTGCAACCTCTACCTAACCTATTGTGGGGGGGGGAGCGGAGTCTTTTGTTGACCTCCACTCCCTCCGCAGCCCAGCGAGGAACCTTTTGAGCCGGCGCAGCTCAAGGCCTTGCGCCTTTGATAAGGGCCCGCCCGCGGCCATGGTTTTAGCGGCGGTGCGGACGGACGTGATGAGCAGCCCCGGCTCGGACCATCTTTCCAGGGCCAGATGGGCTTGGTCGTGGCGACCCCGGCACTGGACCAAAAAGTCCCGGAGTTCCTCTACGGGAATGAGGAGGGACTCAGCGGCGGGCACGAGGAGATCCACCGCCTCACTGGCGATGGACTCTAGATCTTCTCCCGAGTCCCCCACCGAGTCTCCGTCCCCCTCCGGGAGGTCGCCGCTAGCAGCCGGCCCGTCGACCGCACGAGGTACGGCAAATGGCCCGGCCGCTCCATCCGGCCCTGGCTCTGCCCCGATCCCACCCCCAGGATCGTCGGCAGAGGAGTCCCCACTGGGCTCTTTTAAAACCGGTGCTGGGTCGGGAAGTGACAGCGGAAGGGGTTCCTCCTCCGCCCCAGGAGCCGGGGAACACGGAGAGACCCGGCCAAAGTAATGTTCCAGGTCCTCCAAGTACCCCAGCTCCAAAGTAAGGGGCGAGGGTTGTTGTTCTTCCCCCTCCCCGCCGCCACCCCCCGGCCCTGCGTGTACAGAATCGTTAAAATCATTCATTGCCGTTTCTTCCGGGCCGAGCGACTCCCGGGGGAAGTTGGGTATTGGCTGGGCGGGCTCAGGTTCGGCCTTTTCGGCCCCACCCGCCTCAGTCCCCGGGACGCCCGGCCCGGCGGCTACGCATTCTTCCGCGGTCCCCACGCCCCCCACGACAGGCAGATCTTCCACTCCATCCCCAGGAGGCAGCGGCTGGGCAGCCTCGACTGCCTCACCCTCCCCGGGGATAGACTCCTCTCGCCTACGGCGCTGCTTGGGGGCGCTGGTGGGGGACGCGGGACACACGGCGGGCACCGACTCCTCCGCGGAGGGATGTTGTTCCCCCTCCGCCTCAACGGAGCGGCGCCTCCTTTTGTTCCTGGGGGGGCGCGGAGGCAGGGAGACCCCCATGTCTGCCGAGGCCCCCCGCTCCGCCCCCCCCTTTTTCTTATCTCGCGGTGACGGGGTTGGGCCGAGCGCGGTGATCAGACTGTCTGGCGCACCGAGGGGACCCGCCTCGAGATGTTTCGCCTTCCTCCGCGCCTTCTTTCCGGTCGGACGCTCTCCCTCCTCCCCGCCGGAGGCCCTGAAAACAAAGACCCCTGACGATGCCCGCGCACCCACAGCTCCCGGTACGCGGACGCAACTAGGGGGAGGGGTGGCGGCGGCGCCAGCCTTGGCCGCCTTCGGTGGTTTGGCGGCCTTGGAGGCGGGGCAGTTCTTGCGAACGTGCCCCACCTCCCTGCAGGCATGGCACCGCACGCCGTCCGACGTCCAGAAGACGCGGTAGGCAGTCCCCTCGTGCACCACATTAAATGATCACTCCGTCGTCTCCTCCCGCGCCAGCCGGACAAAGAGCTGGCGGCGGAAGGAGAACACGTGGCGCAGGCTGTTCTCCCTGAGGCCGAGCGGTATGGGGTTGATCCCCGACCTTACCTCCCCCAGTTGGTGTAGGTGAGGGAGGAGGAGCTCAGCGGGAACAAAGGGCGGGACGTTTGACACGATGACCCTCTGCGCGGTGGCCTCGAGAGGGTCCACCGGCAGGAACGTCCCGCCCACCGTGAGCCCCTTTTCAAGGGCCAGGGACACCGCCCGCTCCGACCCCAGGAAGAACACAGCCTTCCCAGACATCTTGGAGGCTGCGACAATGGCCGAGGGGCCGACTACCCCAGCCATCGCCCGCACGCACTCCTCAATGCTCATTGTGGGGTGAGTGTAGCTCTTGACCCCGTGTTTTCTGGTAATTAGTTTAAATGGTGGCAGGGCAGCGGGTGGTGCAGGAGGTGCCGTGGAAGCGGTTGCCACCTGCGCATATGTCTTCGCTGGCCCTGCCACCGGCGTGGATGGGGTCGCCATCACGGGGTCCCTTTAAGGGCTACACCCACCCCAGAGTCACAGGCCTTAATGGTCTTTAATTGGCCTCGTTGGTGTTTGAACAGAGGGAGCTCTAAAAGAGGCACACCTCTCCCCTAGTTGACAATTGGGGAGGGGCCTTGCTCCCTCTGCTCAGTTGTCTTAATTGTTTTTTCAATTAAGAGGAAAGGGCTCTCAGAGAGAGAGGGGAGAGACAGAGGGAGAGAGAAAGAGTGAGGGGGGTGGGAAAGAGGGAAGCTGTGAGGGCAGGTCTCTCCTCACAACGATGGGTGGGTGTTTTTCTCGGGGTGCACTCCCCAGATGATGGAAAAACAAACACAGTCTTTGTAGATGGTCTTCGGGTGGGGGGAGAAGATGTCTTCACCTGGGACAGCTGGAGCCACCCAGGCACACACTCCCAATGATGTTAAATAGATGATTAATAGTTCTTCAGCCAGGTAGCTCCAGCTATCCCAGGCTAGGCAATGGGGGAGGGGTGCTTCAGTGGTGTGTGGGGCCGAGCTGTAAGCAAGACCCCCCACACACACTTCCACACACACACACCCCCCATGATGTTCTGGCCCTCTAGCAAGTCTTCTTTCCTCCCCCCACCAATATAACAAAGTCTTTAGGGGAATGCACCAAAACACACCCACCTTTGGTGAATGAAGTTTCTCCCTCCTTCCACACTGGATAGTTGTTCTTTTTTCCCCCTCTCTCCAACTCTCTGCAGCAGTATTAAAGGTTGTTGAATTTTTCGCTCTCCTCCTCTCCCTCTGGATGAATTGGAATTGTAGAAAGCCCCTTCCTCCTCTTCCTGGTTTGTTTCACAGGTCTCACAAAGGCCTCCCAGACAGGAGCAACAGCAGCAAGCTCCTTCTCTCACTGCTCCAGGCTCCAAGTGAATAGGCCACGCCTCCAAAGCTCCACCATTGGTCCACAGATTCCCTGAAAGTAGCAGGCCAGGTGGATAAGGTGGTTAAGAAGGCATATAGAATACTTGCCTTTATTGTCCGAGGCATAGAATATAAGAGCAGGGCGGTTATACTTAAATTGTATAATACACTGGTTCGGCCACAGCTGGAGTATTGCGTGCAGTTCTGGTCGGCGTATTTTAGGAAGGACGTGATTGCACTAGAGAGGGTGCAGAGGAGATTTACTAGGATGCTGCCTGGAATGGAGAATTTTAATTATGAGGACAGATTGGATAGGCTGGGTTTGTTCTCACTGGAACAGAGGAGGTTGAGAGGAGACCTCATCGAGGTGTACAAAATATTGACATAGTGGATAGTAAGGGTCTATTTCCATTGGTGGAGGAGTCTATTATGAGGGGCATAGTGTAAAGGTGGTTGGTGGAAGGTTTAGAGGGGATTTGAGGGGGGGGCTTCTTTACGCAGAGGGTTGTGGGGATCTGGAACTCACTGCCTGGAAGAGTGGTGGATGCAGAAACCCTCACCACTTTTAAGAAATGTTGGGGAACCAAGGGTCTAGTGAGCAAGAGGAATTAAAGGAAATGATTATTAGTAAGAAAATAGTGCTGGAGAAACTAATGGGACTGAAGGCAGATAAACCCCCAGGGCCTGATGGTCTGCATCCCAGAGTAATAAAAGAGGTAGCCACAGAAATAGTGGATGCATTGGTTGTCATTTCCAAAATTCCACAGATTATGGAACAGTTCCTGCAGATTGGAGGGGGGCAAATGTAACCCCACTATTTAAAAAAGGAGGGAGAGAGAAAACAGGGAACTACAGACCGGTTAGCCTGACATCAGTAGTGGGGAAAATGCTGGAGTCTATTATAAAGGATGTGATAACGGCACACTTAGATAATATCAACGTGATTAAACAAAGTCAACATGGATTTATGAAGGGAAAATCATGTTTGACAAACTTACTGGAGTTTTTTGAGAATGTAACTGATAGAATAGATAAGGGAGAACCAGTGGATGTAGTGTATTTGGATTTACAGAAGGCCTTTGATAAAGTCCCACATAAGAAGTTAATGTGCAAAATTAAAACACATAGGATTGGGGGTAATGTATTGGCATGAATTGAAAATTGGTTAACTGACAGGAAACAGAGAGTAGCAATAAACGGGTCTTTTTCGGGGTGTCGGGCAGTGACTAGTGGGGTACCACAGGGATCAGTGCTGGGGCCCCAGCTATTCACAATATATATAAATGATTTGGATGAAGGAACCAAATGTAATATTTCCAAGTTTGCTGACGACACAAAACTGGGTGGGATTGTGAGTTGTGAGGAGGATGCAAAGACACTGCAAGGTGATTTAGATAGGTTGAGTGAGTGGGCAAACACATGGCAGATGCAGTATAATGTGGATAAATGTGAAGTTATCCACTTTGGTAGAAAAAACATAAGGACAAAGTATTATTTAAATGGTGATAGCTTTGGGAGTGTGGATGTACAGAGGGACCTGGGTGTCCTTGTACACCAGTCATTGAAAGCAGACATGCTGGTGCAGCAAGCAGTTAGGAAGGCAAATGGTATGTTGGCCTTCATTGCAAGAGGATTTGAGTACAGGAGCAAGGATGTCTTACTCCAGTTATACAGGACCCTGGTGAGACCGCACCTGGAGTATTGTGTGCAGTTTTGGTCTCCTTACCTAAGGAAGGATATTCTTGCTATTGAGGGAGTGCAGCGAAGGTTCACCAGACTGATTCCTGGGATCACAGGACTGTCATATGAGGAGAGACTAGGCCTTTATTCACTGGAGTTCAGAAGATTGAGAGGGGATCTCATTGAAACATTTAAAATTGTGACTGGGTTGGATAGACTGGATGTGGGGAGGATGTTTCCCTGGGGCTGGGAAGTCTAGAACAAGGGGTCACAGTCTCAGGGTACGGGGTAGGAAATTTAGGACTGAGACGAAGAGAATGTTTTCACTCAGAGGGTGGTGAACCTGTGGAATTCTCTACCACAGAAGGCTGTGGAAGCCAAGTCACTGAATATATTTAAGAGGGAGACAGAAAAGGAATCAAGGGGTATGGGGAAAAAGTGGGAACATGGTGTTGAGATAGAGGATCAGCCATGATCTTATTGAATGGCGGTGCAGGCTCGAAGGGCCGAATGGCCTACTACTGCTCCTATTTTCTATGTTTCTATGGTTGGATGGGTACTTAAAGAGCTGGTAATTGGGATTAGGCTGGATAACCTCTTGTTATACAGCGCAGATATAATGGTAAGTATTGCAGAGAATCGAATACGGCCAGGGTGACCTCCTGGACTAGTGTCGATCGTCTGGATGGGTCGGAGAGGAATTTTCCCAGATTTTTTTCCCTAAATTGGCCTGGGCTTTTATCTGGTTTTTTCCTCTCCCAGGAGATCAAATGGCTCCAGTTGGGGTGGAGTGTAGAATGTTTCAGTATAAGGAGTGTCGCAGTTGTGTGAGGCGGACTGGTTGGGCTGGGTGCTCTTTGCCTTTCTGCCATTGTTCTTAGGTTTATATGTAACCTTCAGGGCTGCTGACCGAGGGCCATGTGGCTCTTTGTCGGCCGGGACAGACACGATGGGCAGAAATGGCCTCCTTCTGTGCTGTAAATTTCTGTGTTTCTATGTTTCTAACCCCACTTTCCAGCTATAGGTCCCTAACCCTGCAGGTTACGGCACTTCAGGTGCACATCCCAGTACTTTTAAATGTGGTGAGGGTTTCTGCCTCGATCATCCTTTCAGGCCGTCAGTTCCAGACCCCCACAACCCTCTGAGTGAATAAATTTCCCCTCAAATCCCCTCTAAACCTGCTACAATTACTTTACATTTATGCTCCCTGGTTGTTGACCCCTCTGCTGAGGGAAATAGGCCCTTTCTATCCACTATATCTAGGTCCCTCACAAATTTATACACCTCAATGAAGTCTCCCCTCAGCCTCCACTGTTCCAAGGAAAACAAACTCAGCCTATCCAATCTGTCCTCATAGCTATAATTCTCCACTCCCAGCAACATCCTCATCAATCTCCTCTGTACCCTCTCTCGTGCAATCACGTCCTTCCTGCAATGCAGTGACTAGAACTGCACACAGTACTCGAGCTGTGGCCTAACCAGTGTTTGTTACAATTCAAGTATAAGCCCCCGCTCTTATATTTTATGCCTCAGCTAATAAAGGTAAGCATTCCGTATGCCTTCTTAACCACCTTATCTACCTGGCCTGCTACCTTCAAGGATCTGTGGACATGCACTCCCAGAACCCTTTGTTCCTCTACACTTCTCAGTGTACTACCATCTAATGTGCATTCCCTTTCTTTGTTAACCTTCCTCAAATGCATTACCTCACACTTCTCTGGATTAAATTCCATTTGCCACTGTTCTGCCCACCTGGAACATAGAATGTTGTGTATCTGTAAAGCATGCACTCCCATATTCCGCCACCAGGGAGCTCATTCCTGAAGTCCCAAGGGATCCCAGCATCCCTTGGGAGCACAGTATAGAAGCCGGCCCCTAAGTCCTGTTCCTCACTCTGGAGTGTCTTATTAAAGACTGAGGTCACTGTTACTTTAACCTCCCTGTGTGCAGTCTCATCTGTGTTAGGAACACAATAACTGGCGACGAGAATACGAATCCAATGCAAAGATGCAGCAAACTGTGGGCATCCTGGAGAAGTTCTTGGAGGGTGAGGACTGGGAAGCCTATGTCGAACGGTTAGACCAGTACTTTGTAGCCAACGAGCTGGACGGAGAAGGAAGCGCTGCAAAAAGGAGAACGGTCCTCCTCACAGTCTGCGGGGCACCGACCTACAGCCTCATGAAGAATCTTCTGGCTCCAGTGAAACCCACAGATAAGTCGTATGAGGAGCTGTGTACACTGGTTCGGGAGCATCTTAACCCGAGGGAGAGCGTGCTGATAGCGAGGTATCGGTTCTACACGTGCCAGCGATCTGAAGGTCAGGAAGTGGCGAGCTACGTCGCCGAGCTAAGGTGACTTGCAGGACAATATTAGTTTGATGGATACCTGGAGCAAATGCTCAGAGACTTTTTTGTATTGGGCATTGGCCACAAGACCATCCTATGAAAACTTTTGACTGTTGAGACAGCGACCCTCTATAAGGCCATTGCGATAGCACAGGCGTTTATGTCCACCAGTGATAACACGAAACAAATCTCTCAGCACACAAGTGCTAGCAATGTTCATAAATTAACTGGAACTGTGTTTGTGAGCAGAAATGTACAGGGCAGAAACCACGAGGCTGCAACTGCCAGCAGGCCTCAGGTGACCCAGATGACTCAGAGTCCCCAACAAAGGATGAATGCAAGGCAATTCACACCTTGTTGGCGTTGTGGAGGCTTCCATTCAGCCTATTCCTGCCGTTTCAAAGGGTATGTTTGCAAGAGCTGTGGAACAATGGGGCACCTCCAATGAGCTTGCAAACGAGTTGCAAGCTCTGAAAAACCTGCTAACCACCACGTGGCAGAGGAAGATCGGTCCATGGTGGATCAAAGCCATTTCGAGCCTCAGAGAGAGGAGGCAGATGCTGAAGTACACGGGGTGCACATTTTCACCGAAATGTCCACCTATAATACTAAACGTAAAATTGAATGGCTTACCCATAGCCATGGAACTGGACACTGGCGCTAGCCATTCCATCATGAGTAAAACGATGTTTGAGAGACTGTGGTGCAACAATGCACTCAGACCAACACTGAGCCCCATCCACACGAAACTGAGAACGTACAGCAAAGAGCTTATCACTGTCCTGGGCAGGGCCATGGTCAAGGTCACCTACGAGGGCACAGTGCATGAACTGCCACTCTGGATTGTCCCGGGCGATGGCCCCACTCTGCTTGGAAGGAGCTGGCTGGGCAAAATCCACTGGAACTGGGATGACATCCGAGCGCTATCACATGTCGATGAGGCCTCATGTACCCAGGTTCTAAACAAATTTCCTTCCCTTTTTGAGCCAGACATTGGAAACTTTTCCGGGGCGAAGGTGTGGATCACTTGGTCCCAGAGGCACGACCCATTCACCACAAGGCGCGAGCGGTACCTCACATGATGAGGGAGAGAGTGGAAATCGAGCTGGACAGGCTGCAACGTGAGGGCATCATCTCCCCAGTGGAATTCAGCGAGTGGGCCAGCCCGATTGTTCCAGTACTCAAAAGTGATGGCACAGTGAGGATTTGTGCCAATTATAAAGTAGCTATTAATCGTTTCTCGCCACAGGACCAATACCCGCTACCTAAGGCAGACAACCTATTTGCGACGTCGACAGGAGGCAAGCTCGACCTGACTTCGGCCTACATGACGCAGGAGCTGGAGGAGTCTTCGAAGGGCCTCACCTGCATCAACATGCACAAGGGCCTGTTCATCTACAACAGATGCCCGTTTGGAATTCGGTCGGCTGCAGCGATCTTCCAGATAAACATGGAGAGCCTACTCAAGTCGGTACCACACATGGTGGTTTTTCAGGATGACATATTGGTCATGGGTCAGGACACCGCCGAGCACCTACAAAACCTGGAGGAGGTCCTCCAGTGACTGGATCGCGTAGGGCTGCGGCTGAAGAGGTCGAAATGCATCTTCATGGCAACAGAAGTGGAGTTTTTGGGGAGAAAGATCGCGGCGGACGGCATTCGGCCCACAGACACCAAGACAGAGGCTATCAGGAACGCGCCCAGGCCACAGAATGTCATGGAGCTGCGGTCGTTCCTGGGACTCCTCAACTATTTTGGTAACTTCCTACCGGGGTTAAGCAACCTTTTAGAGCCCCTACATGTGTTATTGCGTAAAGGTGAGAACTGGGTATTGGGAAAAAAGCCAAGTAATTGCTTTTGAGAAAGCTAGAAACATTTTATGCTCCAATAAGCTGCTTGTATTGTATAACCCGTGTCAAAGACTTGTGCTAGCATGTGATGCGTCGTCGTACGGAGCCGGGTGTGTATTACAACAAGCTAACGTTGCGGGGAAATTGCAACCTGTCACCTATGCCTCCAGGAGCTTGTCTAAGGCCGAGAGGGCCTGCAGTATGATTGAGAAAGAGGCATTAGCATGTGTGTTTGGGGTAAAGAAAATGCATCAGTACCTGTTTGGCCTCAAATTTGAGCTGGAAACCGATCACAAGCCCCTCATATCCCTGTTCGCTGAAAACAAGGGGATAAATACTAATGCCTCAGGCCGCATACAAAGGTGGGCACTCGCACTATCAGCGTATAACTATACCATCCACCACAGGCCAGGCACCGAGAACTGTGCGGATGCTCTCAGTCAGCTACCATTGCCCACCACGGGGGTGGAAATGGCGCAGCCTGCAAACTTGTTGATGGTGGCGCAGCCCGCAGACTTGTTGATGGTCATGGAAGTGTTTGAAAATGATAAATCTCATGTCACGGCCCGCCAGATTAGGACTTGGACCAGCCAAGATCCTCTGCTGTCCCGAGTAAAAAACTGTGTACTGCATGGGAGCTGGGCCAGCATCCCCGTTGAAATGCAAGAGCTAATCAAGCCGTTCCAGCGGCGAAAGGATGAGTTGTCCATTCAGGCAGACTGCCTGTTGTGGGGTAACCGCGTAGTGCTACCCAAACAGGGCAGGGAGACGTTCATCTCGGATCTCCACAGCACACACCCGGGTATAGTAATGATGAAAGCGATAGCCAGATCCCACGTGTGGTGGCCCGGTATTGACTCTGACTTAGAGTCCCGTGTATGGCAATGCAGCGTGTGCTCAGTTGAGCAACGCGCCCAGAGAGGTACCACTAAGTTTGTGGTCCTGGCCCTCCAGACCATGGTCGAGGATCCATGTCGACTATGCGGGCCCGTTTCTCGGTAAAATGTTCCTGGTGGTGATGGATGCTTTTTCAAAATGGATTGAATGTGAAATAATGTCGGGAAGCACCGCCACCGCCACCATTGAAAGCCTGAGGGCCATGTTTGCCACCCACGGCCTGCCTGACATACTGGTCAGTGACAACGGGCCATGTTTCACCAGTGCCGAATTTAAAGAATTCATGACCCGCAATGGGATCAAACATGTCACCTCGGCCCCGTTTAAACCAGCCTCCAATGGGCAGGCAGAGCGGGCAGTACAGACCATCAAACAGAGCCTTAAACAAGTCACAGAAGGCTCACTCCAAACCCGCCTGTCCCGAGTACTGCTCAGCTACCGCACGAGACCCCACTCCCTCACAGGGGTGCCCCCAGCTGAGCTACTCATGAAAAGGACACTTAAAACCAGACTCTCTCTGGTTCACCCCAACCTGCATGATCAGGTAGAGAGCAGGCCGCAGCAACAAAATGTAAACGATGGTCGCGCCACTGTGTCACGGGAAATTGATCTGAATGACCCTGTGTATGTGCTAAACTATGGACATGGTCCCAAGTGGATCGCGGGCACGGTGATAGCTAAAGAAGGGAGTAGGGTGTTTGTAGTCAAACTAGACAATGGACACATTTGCAGAAAGCACCTGGACCAAACGAGGCTGCGGTTCACAGACTGCCCTGAACAACCCACAGCACACACCACCTTTTTCGAGCCCACAACACACACCCAAAGGATCAACGACACCACCCCGGACCAGGAAATCAAACCCATCACACCCAACAGCCCAGCAAGGCCAGGCTCACCCAGCAGCCCTGCAGGGCCAACAACACGCCAGCCTAGCGAGGGCACAGCCAACACATCAGAACAGACATTTGTACCGAGGCGGTCCACCAGGGAAAGAAAGGCTCCCGACCGCCTCACCTTGTAAATAGTTTTCACTTTGAATTTGTGGGGGGAGTGATGTTGTGTATCTGTAAAGCATGCACTCCCATGTTCCTCCACCAGGGAGCTCATCCCCTGAAGTCCCAAGGGATCCCAGCATCCCTTGGGAGCACTGTCTATAAGCCGGCCCCAAAGGTCTGTTCCTCACTCTGGTGTGTCTTATTAAAGACTGAGGTCACTGTTACTTTAACCTCCCTGTGTGCAGCCTCATCTGTGTTAGGAACACAATATCGAACATAGAAATTTACAGCGCAGGAAGAGGCCATTTCGGCCCATCGTGTCCACGCCGGCCGACAAAGAGCCGCACGGCCCTCGGCCAGCAGCCCTAAAGGTTACATATAAACCTATGAACAATGACCTGACCAGTGGATTGATATATTCCTGAAGTCTGCAGCTTTCTTCTTCTTTGTCAAACACACAGCCTATTTTTGTATCATCTGCAAACTTCTTAATCATACCCCCTATATTCAATCTCATCATCATCATAGGCAATCCCTCGAAACGAGGATGACTTGCTTCCACGGCGAAAAGGGATGAGTTCACAGGTGTTTCAATGAAGGACCTAATATTCCAGATCCTGAACTACATCTTGAAGGGAGGAAGATGCCTATGCGTGGATTTTTTTAACGTGAGGTGGCCATTGCATACCAGCTACCACGCGGTCTTGACAGAGCTAGCTCTTGGTCCAGTGGCAAGGGCTAGATCATTGATTTATACCACAAAAAGCAAGGGACCCAGTACTGAGCCCTGCGGAACCCCACTGGAAACATCCTTCCAGTCACAAAAACACCCATCAACCATTACCATTGGTTCCTGCCTCTGAGCCAATTTTGGATCCAACTTGCCACTGTCTTGGATCCCATGGGTTTTTACTTTTGTGACCAGTCTACCATGTGGGACCTTATCAAAAGCTTTGCTAACATCCATATACACTACATCGTATGATGTACCTTCATCGACCCTCCTGGTTATCTCCTCGAAATTAGGGTCACCTCTAGTTTACGTGGGGTAGAATGTAGGAAGCCAGCTCGGAGTGTGTTGGAATAGTCAAGTCTAGAGGTAACAAAGGCATGGATGAGGGTTTCAGCAGCGGATGAGCTGAGGCAGGGGCGGAGACGGGCGATGTTACGGAGGTGGAAATAGGCGGTCTTAGTTATGCTGCGGATATATGGTCAAAAGCTCATTTCAGGGACAAATATGAGACCAAGGTTGCGAACAATGTGGTTCTGCCTCAGACAGGAGTTGGGGAGAGGGATGGAGTCAGTGGCTAGGGAACGGAGTTTGTGGCGGGGACCGAAAACAATGGCTTCGGTCTTCCCAATATTCAATTGAAGAAAATTTCTACTCATCCCGAACTGGATGTCGGAGAAGCAGTCTGACAATTTAGAGACCGTGGAGGGGTCGAGAGAGGTGGTAGTGAGGAGAGTTGGGTGTCATCAGCGTACACGTGGAAACTGACGCTGTGTTTTCGGATGATGTCGTCAAGGGGCAACATGTAGATGAGAAATAGGAGGGGCCAAGGATAGATCCTTGGGGGACACCAGAGGTAACGATGCGGGGGCAGGAAGAGAAGCCATTGCAGGTGATTCTCTGGCTATGATTAGATGGATAAGAATGGAATCAAGCGAGTGCAGTGTAAGTGGTTTTCCCTCAGGTATTTTCGAAGCACCCCCACTTTACAATAGTTCTAATGCTGAGAACTGTAACTGCATGGAACAGATGAATGCGCCAGGGATGGGTACCTTGGTCCGAGTACTGGCAATGCTTTTATTAAAGTTAAAACACACACCTGCACCCAGTAAAGCCACACACACCCTGGTGTGTAAAACAAACAAATGCAGTACAATACACAGTCTCGCCTGTCCAAACAGGTCCCTCACGCGAAGTACCCATGTCTAAAACACTTCCCCTCAGAATTTGGTTGGGAGAATGCACAATAACCCCTCATACCGTGACTGTGATCTTAAAAGATGTGTGTGCAGAGATGATGCTCACTGATTCGCTGGCTTACTCACTGCTTCTTCCGATGAAAAGGTGTCTCTTCTGGTTTCTTCTCTCCATCCCATACGGCGGGTTGGATTCTTGTAGGGGCGAAGTAGCGAGGCAAGAGAGCTGTGACCCACACGACCTCTTTTATTTGCCTTTTCAGGCTGAATAAAGTTTGTTTCGAGAGCTTCCTGTGGGTGTGTTTTTTGCTTTTAGCTCAATAAAGTTTCTCCCTTTGTTTCGAGGTTTCCTGTTTTTCCAGTGATGGGTTTTGCTTCCGAGCACTCTGGGGCTTAATGGCTTTCTATTGTTCTGGTATCTCATCCAGGTAATGGCTCCATCACTGATCAGTTCACTTGCCGAGTTCACATTGCTCAACAAAACACAGTCCATTTGCTCATCACCTGCGATGAATTGACTTAGCTTGGCCATTGTCTTCCCAGAACCCCTGCCCATCATTCTAAGTCCAACATGAAACAGCACCCGGGCCCCTCCCACAAACAACTTCCAGCTTTTTCTGTGGTGAGAAAAATATTAATAAGCAAATCTTTAGGGATTAAACCGCAATGTCCAGATCCTTGGGGATTCGATGCTTACAGCAGTCCCACCCAGCTGGACAACGGTAGAGAGGCATTGGAGAAGGATAGAGTGGTCAACGGTATCAAAAGCTGCAGACAGATCAAGAAGGACGAGTTTGCCTTTGTCACAGTCACAAAGGATGTCATTTGCGACTTTGATGAGAGCCGTTTTGGTACTATGGCAGGGGCGGAGACCGGATTGGAGGGAGTCAAACATGGAATTACGGGACAGATGGGGATGGATTTGGGAGGCTACGTCACATTGAAGAACTTGAGAGGAAAGGGAGGTTGGAAGTGGGGTGCTAGTTTGCAAGGACAGAGGGGTCGAGGGTTAATTTTTTTGGAGAGTGGTGATGACGACAGATTTGAGGGAGAGGGGGACAGTCCCTAAGGAGAGAGAACCATTAACAATGTCGGCTAACACGGGAGCCAGGAAAGGAGGTTGGGTAGTCAGCAGTTTGGTGGGAATAGGGTCAAGGGAGCAGGAAGTGGGTCTCATGGACAGGATGAATGTGGAGAGGTCATGAGGGGAAATCGAAGAGAAACTGGAGAAAGATGTGAGGTCAGTGCTAGGGCAGGGAAATCCTTATAAAGAAGTTTGCCCTGGTGGGCTAGGGGAAGGGAAGAGAAAGAGATGGCCGAATAGATCTTCTCACTCTTAGAGACAAAGAAGTCCATGAGCTCCTCACACATTGTCCGAGGTGAGGATGAAGACTGGGGAGAGGGGTTTAAAAAGACAGTTTGCAGTGAAGAATAGAAGTCGGGGTTTATCTTTACATTCAAAAATGATTCTGGAATATTAAGCAATTTTGGCAGATGAGAGCAGGACCAGATAATACTTTACAGATAATAGGTGGGGATGCAGCTCGGTGGTAGAGTGCATGCTTTGCATGTATGAGGCCCCGCGTTCAATCCCCGGCATTCTCCACAGGTTTTCAGACTATTATCTTGTTGTAGGAGGTAGGCACCTTTAGAATATACCAGAATACTAGGCATTAGGCACCTGCTAGATATATCAAAACTCACATAAGCTTAAAATGGACACACACATAAAATGGCTGCCCAGGCATGATGGGAAATCAGGTAGTCAAGCTGTGAACTGTTGAACATTCAATGACCAAGCAATAACCCTGTGAGGCCCACTGTAGGAATGCCTGTGAACAAGGTCATAAACCAATTAATTCCCCAGGAAGAAAGATAAGAGGGAAACCATCTCCTGTAAACAAGGTTATAAACCAATTATTTCTCCCAGATGAAAGAACTAGAGAGAGAACCTATAAAGTCATCGATCAGCCCAAGCTGACAATAACCGAACATATGGTTCCCTGGATACTAGGGGAATTCTATTGGGTTAAAAGAACCTATATGTAATCTATAATCGTTGTGATTGGCTTGTGTCCAGCCGTGATGGGCTGTGTAACTGTAGTAAACTGTTTTGTAACTGTTGTGAAACATATAAAGGTGCATGTAACCCTTTGTTCGGAGGAGAGAAACCTGGATACGGTCCTGAGTTTTTCCTCCCCGCTGAGCGTAATAAAAGCTGCATCAGCATTGGAACCGACCTTGAGTGTTGAGTGATTCTTCTAAGAAAACACTAACGCTAACAATGGCGTAGTCGACGGGATTTCCCGGAGTCGCTGGACGCCCTTGGAAAAAACCCGGGTGAGTATTAAAAAACAATTTTTAAGTATAAAGGGTGCGGAAGGTGGAAGCTGGTTGATCGACATGAGGAGACGGTCTAATATCTCAAACGCCTAGCCTGAGCCTGAATTAAGAGGACTTTTGTCCCACGTGACGGCCAGGAACCAAGTAGGCGTAGGGAACACACTTAGACCGTGGGATCGTGATACCGAGAGACATCTTCCGGACCCAGTAGTGAAATTTGAAATACCCCGGGATAGAACCAAGCGGTGTACAGCGGCTAACGGAATCCAAACCTGTGAACAGGGTCGGACCAACAGGCTGAGCGGTGGTAGGTAGTCGTTAAGGATACGTAGAGCACTGCGGGAATTGCTTAAACGCGTTTTTAAGAATTGTATAAGTTTGTGCAACAGCAGAACTTGTGACCTGACAGTAGCCAAGAGACAGTTTACTACAAGTCGCGCTAGAAAGAAAGCGGACCTCTGAGAGTAGATTCCTAACGGTACTAGTCCTACCCAGGAATGGTCATGAAAACAAGTAAACTCGAGTGGGGACCAGAAGGGTCGCTTACCCGCCACCTGGCGGAAAAACAAAAGAAGCTAATTGAAAAAATGATTAAAGCAGGGTGGAATCCTCAGGAATTAGTTATGTGAGGAATTATTTAGATAAAACTACGAATTCCCTGAAAGGTCATGGATCCAAAAATAGAGCCGGCCAAAACAAGAAGAGAGACTGTTGTAAATGTCTGATCGTTGAGTGAGAAGTGTCTGTGTGATTTTTGACTGCAGAATGAATTTTTTTATGTTTTCATGTTCCAAAAGCCTGGTTGGAAGAGGAATGCAAGTGTCTGTTTATTTTAGAAACAGAGTGAAAGTCTTTTTTTAACCCTTTGTAATGTTGTCCTGTATGTGGGAAGTTTTAAGACATTTAAGTTAGAAACGCAGGTGTGGATTTATTCGGATGATAAGTTACGGAGCTAGGAAAATAAACAAATAAAGAATAGGTTTGTTGAGCAAAATATTTATTTGACATGCTCACTTACTTGCCGAAAGAAAACATGCAATGATTGATTGGGTTGAAAGACATAAATTTAGTCTCGGAATGAGATAAAGAATGCTTTAAAAAAAAGAGCTTCTAAAAAAAAAGTTTTAAATAAAGATTGAAATTACAAAGTTTGAATTGGGATTTTGAGATATTCAGAGAAGGCACAGGAAATACTGAGGTGGATTTAAAAAAAAAGAAAAAGATTAAATTAAATCTGACCAGGTCAAACTTCTGGGCGAGTGGCGTGCTATCTGCGAAGGTGTAAAAGGGAATTTTGGAAAATGTTAAAAACAGCAAGCTTTAGTAACGAGTTTGAAACTAGAGCATTTTGAGATAACGAAAGGCAGCACTCAAACTCTCAAAGCTGGACTCCATTCCAGTTATGGAGAAAAAGAAAAAGATAAAGATGCCACTTTGAAAGTAAACAAATGATTTTAAATTAACAACTTTATGGAGTTACGAACCCTCCGTGTAAAATACAAAACCTAATTTGAAGAAAGAAAAAAAAGATGTAACGGACTAAATGGAAAAAGACATAACTTACTAAATACTAGTTGATGTTTGCTGTGAAAAAGATATTGGTTTAATTCGAAGAAAAAAAAAATTTGGAATAAGTAAAAAACACTCCACATGGATTCGAATTTTAAATTATGAAAAAGTTTCAATGCAGTTTGAAAAGATTCCCAAAATGGACAGTGTTTATCAAAAATGTCCCGAACAGTCTAAACAAGCAGGAGGGTTTTGAAGATAACGAGGAGAAAGAGAGAAATAAAAAAAAACAGAATTGAATTTCAGTAAACAAAATTGCTATTGTAGGTGTGGTCTTGTTTTAAAACAATTAAAAAAAAAAATTCTTTGGCAAGTACTTGAATTAGAAGTTAAGAAAACATTGGAGTTTACTCTAATGATTTATGCTGTTTTTAACGGATTCCTAATTTCGAAGCCAGTTTTCTTTATTAGTCAGTAACTTTTAACATTGTTGTCGGCAATTTAAGTGTATCTAAGGGTTAAGTCATGGCAGGACAGCTCGGTCACGTGATATGCTCCTCCTGTACCATGTGGGAACACAGGGACAACACCAGTGTCCCTGACGACTACATGTGCGGGAAGTGTGTCCACCTCCGGCTACTGACGGTCCGCGTTGCGGAGTTGGAGCTGAAGGTGGATTCACTCTGGAGCATCCACGATGCTGAGAATGACGTGAGTATCACGTGTAGCGAGTTGGTCTTACTGCAGGAGAAGGGTCCACAGCCAGCGAGGGAATGGAAGACCAGCAGGAAGAGTAGTGCAAGGAAGGTAGTGCAGGGGTCCCCTGTGGTCATCCCCCTGCAAAACAGATACACCGCTTTGAGTACTGTTGAGGGGGATGACTCATCAGGGGAGGGCAGCAGCAGCCAAGTTCATGGCACCGTGGCTGGCTCTGTTGCACAGGAGGGCAGGAAAAAGAGTGGAAGAGCGATAGTGATAGGGGATTCAATTGTAAGGGGAATAGATAGGCGTTTCTGCGGCCGCAACCGAGACTCCAGGATGGTATGTTGCCTCACTGGTGCAAGGGTCAAGGATGTCTCGGAGCGGGTGGAGGACATTCTAAAAAGGGAGGGAGAACAGCCAGTTGTCGTGGTGCACGTTGGTACCAATGACATAGGTAAAAAAAGGGATGAGTTCCTACGAAATGAATTTAAGGAGCTAGGAGCTAAATTAAAAAGTAGGACCTCAAAAGTAGTAATCTCGGGATTGCTACCAGTGCCACGTGCTAGTCAGAGTAGGAATCGCAGGATAGCTCAGATGAATACGTGGCTTGAGCAATGGTGCAGCAGGGAGGGATTCAAATTCCTGGGGCATTGGAACCGGTTCTGGGGGAGGTGGGACCAGTACAATCCGGACGGTCTGCACCTGGGCAGAATCGGAACCAATGTCCTCGGGGGAGTGTTTGCTAGTGCTGTTGGGGAGGAGTTAAACTAATATGGCAGGGGGATGGGAACCAATGCAGGGAGATAGAGGGAAACAAAAAGGAGGCAAAAACAAAAGACAGAAAGGAGATGAGGAAAAGTGGAGGGCAGAGAAACCCAAGGCAAAGAACAAAAAGGGCCATTGTACAGCAAAATTCTAAAAGGACAGAGGGTGTTAAAAAAACAAGCCTAAAGGCTTTGTGTCTTAATGCAAGGAGTATCCGCAATAAGGTGGATGAATTAACTGTGCAAATAGATGTTAACAAATATGATGTGATTGGGATTACGGAGACGTGGCTCCAGGATGAGCAGGGCTGGGAACTCAACATCCAGGGGTATTCAACATTCAGGAAGGATAGAATAAAAGGAAAAGGAGGTGGGGTAGCATTGCTGGGTAAGGAGGAGATTAAGGCAATAGTTAGGAAGGACATTAGCTTGGATGATGTGGAATCTATATGGGTAGAGCTGCAGAACAACAAAGGGCAAAAAACGTTAGTGGGAGTTGTGTACAGACCTCCAAACAGTAGTAGTGATGTTGGGGAGGGCATCAAACAGGAAATTAGGGGTGCGTGCAATAAAGGTGCAGCAGTTATAATGGGTGACTTTAATATGCACATAGATTGGGCTAACCAAACTGGAAGCAATACGGTGGAGGAGGATTTTCTGGAGTGCATAAGGGATGGTTTTTTAGACCAATATGTCGAGGAACCAACTAGGGGGGAGGCCATCTTAGACTGGGTGTTATGTAATGAGAAAGGATTAATTAGCAATCTCGTTGTGCGAGGCCCCTTGGGGAAGAGTGACCATAATATGGTGGAATTCTGCATTAGGATGGAGAATGAAACAGTTAATTCAGAGACCATGGTCCAGAACTTAAAGAAGGCTAACTTTGAAGGTATGAGGCGTGAATTGGCTGAGATGGATTGGCGAATGATACTTAAGGGGTTGACTGTGGATGGGCAATGGCAGACATTTAGAGACCGCATGGATGAACTACAACAATTGTACATTCCTGTCTGGCATAGAAATAAAAAAGGGAAGGTGGCTCAACCGTGGCTATCAAAGGAAATCAGGGATAGTATTAAAGCCAAGGAAGCGGCATACAAATTGGCCAGAAATAGCAGCGAACCTGGGGACTGGGAGAAATTTAGAACTCAGCAGAGGAGGACAAAGGGTTTGATTAGGGCAGGGAAAATGGAGTATGAGAAGAAGCTTGCAGGGAACATTAAGACGGATTGCAAAAGTTTCTATAGATATGTAAAGAGAAAAAGGTTAGTAAAGACAAATGTAGGTCCCCTGCAGTCAGAATCAGGGGAAGTCATAACGGGGAACAAAGAAATGGCGGACCAATTGAACAAGTACTTTGGTTCGGTATTCACGAAGGAGGACACGAACAACCTTCCGGTTATAAAAGGGGTCGGGGGGTCTAGTAAGGAGGAGGAACTGAGGGAAATCCTTATTAGCCGGGAAATTGTGTTGGGGAAATTGATGGGATTGAAGGCCGATAAATCCCCAGGGCCTGATGGACTGCATCCCAGAGTACTTAAGGAGGTGGCCTTGGAAATAGTGGATGCGTTGACAGTCATTTTCCAACATTCCATTGACTCTGGATCAGTTCCTATGGAGTGGAGGGTAGCCAATGTAACCCCACTTTTTAAAAAAGGAGGGAGAGAGAAAACAGGGAATTATAGACCGGTCAGCCTGACATCGGTAGTGGGTAAAATGATGGAATCAATTATTAAGGATGTCATAGCAGTGCATTTGGAAAGAGGTGACATGATAGGTCCAAGTCAGCATGGATTTGTGAAAGGGAAATCATGCTTGACAAATCTTCTGGAATTTTTTGAGGATGTTTCCAGTAGAGTGGATAAGGGAGAACCAGTTGATGTGGTATATTTGGACTTTCAGAAGGCGTTCGACAAGGTCCCACACAAGAGATTGATGTGCAAAGTTAGAGCACATGGGATTGGGGGTAGTGTACTGACATGGATTGAGAACTGGTTGTCAGATAGGAAGCAAAGAGTAGGAGTAAATGGGTACTTTTCAGAATGGCAGGCAGTGACTAGTGGGGTACCGCAAGGTTCTGTGCTGGGGCCCCAGCTGTTTACACTTGTACATTAATGATTTAGATGAGGGGATTAAATGTAGTATCTCCAAATTTGCGGATGACACTAAGTTGGGTGGCAGTGTGAGCTGCGAGGAGGATGCTGTGAGGCTGCAGAGCGACTTGGATAGGTTAGGTGAGTGGGCAAATGCATGGCAGATGAAGTATAATGTGGATAAATGTGAGGTTATCCACTTTGGTGGTAAAAACAGAGAGACAGACTATTATCTGAATGGTGACAGATTAGGAAAAGGGGAGGTGCAAATTGACCTGGGTGTCATGGTACATCAGTCATTGAAGGTTGGCATGCAGGTGCAGCAGGCGGTTAAGAAAGCAAATGGCATGTTGGCCTTCATAGCAAGGGGATTTGAGTACAGGGGCAGGGAGGTGTTGCTACAGTTGTACAGGGCATTGGTGAGGCCACACCTGGAGTATTGTGTACAGTTTTGGTCTCCTAACCTGAGGAAGGACATTCTTGCTATTGAGGGAGTGCAGCGAAGGTTCACCAGACTGATTCCCGGGATGGCGGGACTGACCTATCAAGAAAGACTGGATCAACTGGGCTTGTATTCACTGGAGTTCAGAAGAATGAGAGGGGACCTCATAGAAACATATAAAATTCTGACAGGGTTAGACAGGTTAGATGCAGGAAGAATGTTCCCAATGTTGGGGAAGTCCAGAACCAGGGGTCACAGTCTAAGGATAAGGGGTAAGCCATTTAGGACCGAGATGCGGAGGAACTTCTTCACCCAGAGAGTGGTGAACCTGTGGAATTCTCTACCACAGAAAGTTGTTGAGGCCAATTCACTAAATATATTCAAAAAGGAGTTAGATGAGGTCCTTACTGCTAGGGGGATCAAGGGGTATGGCGAGAAAGCAGGAATGGGGTACTGAAGTTGAATGTTCAGCCATGAACTCATTGAATGGCGGTGCAGGCTAGAAGGGCCGAATGGCCTACTCCTGCACCTATTTTCTATGTTTCTATGTTTCTATGTTGAAGGCACAAAGACTTTTTTTTCAGATGATTACGTGAAGTCACGTAATGACATCAGGTCTTCTTACAAACCTGGAAAGGAGTTAACCCTTTCCATTGACAGCCGTTTTATACTGAACATTATTAATTTGGATTTCTTAATAGGAAAAAAAAAGACTCACCTAACAGAGGAAACAAAAATAAAAACAGAACGAGCTTATGTAATAATACTTGCCTGATACAATAAAGAAATAGATATTCAATAAAACAAATTGAAGAGTTAAAAGCTAAGATAAACAGGCTGGAAGAGATAACAGGACTAGACGGATAGTGCAGTGCGCAGCCATAGCACCATCACCTCTGGCAATAGAGCCAATGTACCCCACGGTGGGTAGGTGTAGTCCACAAACCCAACCTAACGGTAAAGCAGACAGCGATGTTTGGAGGAATAGCTTTGGCCTTGGTCATAGGAGTTTGGGTAATATTTAAGTGGGTAAAGACACGGGCGCACGCCCTACAGATTCAGCTCGAAATGGTTCGATTATAACCTTGTCCTTCTGATTTTGCAGGGTGATAGGGACACTCGTAGAGCAAAAAACTTAACCCCTGGTGACGACCAGACCGTCTGTTTAAAATTACAGATAATACTTACCGGAATGGGAATACGAAAGGCGCTACTCGTAATATGGATAGCCCTGCGACATGCACGTACCCTGGGCAACACCGACGGACAGCAGAGCACGCTGGAAATAAGCAACTATCTGAACTACGGAGTCTTGTTTTTAACGGACGGAATGTGCATCCCAGCAGCCAAGGACTGGAGCAAGGAGAGGACTTATTTTAATGCATGGTTACAAGTGAATCCTAATAAGAATCCTAATAAGAATAAGAGTATGTGTACAGTGCTCCACGGGTATAAGGAGCAGATGCATTAAACGGAGGGATGTCAAAGGGCCTGATGAATGTACTTTCGGCATAATTTGCGCGCCTCCGGGACAATCCCAGCAATCAGTCATCCGCAAGAAGGGAATGGGGCTGTGTGGGTATTACGAGGAGGCGGTGGCAGCTGCAATATCATTGTATGTATGTTTCTCACCAATTCCGACACCGCGCCCCATAAGAATCACTACCTTGCCCGAGGAACTGCCTTGCCCCATAACTACGAAGGGACCAGAGAATGGGATTGTAATGTACAACGAGGGGGAACTGTTGTATGATAATGTTAAACATGAAATTGTGCCTGTTCTGATCAATATTTCAGGCACCCAGATGCCAGAATACTGTACAGAACAGTCAAGGAAGATGTACAATGTATTAAGTAAAGTTGTAATGCAGCAGGCTGCCGATGCAATGGGTGCCAGTAGGTTCCAGGGACAGGGGTTAGCCCCCAGGATGAAGAGGGAAATAGTTAATGATGTTGCTACCGTTTTCAATACAGGGACCTCCGTAGTGAACTCGATAGACATACAAGGATTAAATGAGAGGGTGGAACAGCTTAGAGGGGTGATGAAGGGGTTATTGGAGAGGATGGAGCAAAACCAGGAAGACCAAGCCAACCTAGGAAAGGAGGGTGCCAAAATCCAGCTGGATGGCATCTCAGTCCTGGAAGCTCACGCCAGAACCATCAATCACCTCATTGATAGAGAACAGGAAGATACAGTAAAGCAAAGACAGGGGCAACTCTGTCACGCTTATGGTCTGTGGATGGTGGGACAGATCCGCCACAATCTCGACCAGATCCAACGCGGGGAAGTACCCGATTGGATAGACAGTTCACATTTAGCTCAATTGGCTAACCAAAGGGGGACACTCGATAATTGTACTCTGAAGGGACTGACCAGAGTATACCCAGCAATTCCAGATTGCCAGATGGGTAGGACTACCGGGATAGGGATAGTCCTGATGATCCCTATAGCCACGCCGGACTCAGGGCCGTTCCCCCTATACCAACAAGAGAATATCGGAATAATACGGGAAAATGTCTCCATACGCTACTACCTGACCACCACCTCTGCCGTTCGTCGAAACAACATACTTACCGGGATTTCCCTAGCAGATTGCAAGCAAAAGGGGGAAATCACAGTATGCCCTCACCCGGTGGGCAGAGGGGAGCTAGACGAGTGCGGGTTTAACCGAACCGACGGGTGTGTACTAGAAATAGTGCCCGCACACATGCACTTCGCGAGGGCAGGCTACGGAGGGAAGGGAAGATACTGCGTCTCTACTACTGAGCGTTCATACCGGTATAATGACCTGCAGTGCCCTATACCACAGCCAAACTTTTGCTTTACACCACTACGACCTGTCGCGATCTGGCAAGCGCATATCACCCAGGTTAGGCGCCGGAAGTCCGAAGTTATTGAGCTAACCGATCAGCTCCATGATCATTTACAGGATTATGACGAACCAGATCAGGTAGTAATCTCGGGATTGCTACCAGTGCCACGTGCTAGTCAGAGTAGGAATCGCAGGATAGCTCAGATGAATACGTGGCTTGAGCAATGGTGCAGCAGGGAGGGATTCAAATTCCTGGGGCATTGGAACCGGTTCTGGGGGAGGTGGGACCAGTACAATCCGGACGGTCTGCACCTGGGCAGAATCGGAACCAATGTCCTCGGGGGAGTGTTTGCTAGTGCTGTTGGGGAGGAGTTAAACTAATATGGCAGGGGGATGGGAACCAATGCAGGGAGATAGAGGGAAACAAAAAGGAGGCAAAAACAAAAGACAGAAAGGAGATGAGGAAAAGTGGAGGGCAGAGAAACCCAAGGCAAAGAACAAAAAGGGCCATTGTACAGCAAAATTCTAAAAGGACAGAGGGTGTTAAAAAAACAAGCCTAAAGGCTTTGTGTCTTAATGCAAGGAGTATCCGCAATAAGGTGGATGAATTAACTGTGCAAATAGATGTTAACAAATATGATGTGATTGGGATTACAGAGACGTGGCTCCAGGATGATCAGGGCTGGGAACTCAACATCCAGGGGTATTCAACATTCAGGAAGGATAGAATAAAAGGAAAAGGAGGTGGGGTAGCATTGCTGGTTAAGGAGGAGATTAAGGCAATAGTTAGGAAGGACATTAGCTTGGATGATGTGGAATCTATATGGGTAGAGCTGCAGAACACCAAAGGGCAAAAAACGTTAGTGGGAGTTGTGTACAGACCTCCAAACAGTAGTAGTGATGTTGGGGAGGGCATCAAACAGGAAATTAGGGGTGCGTGCAATAAAGGTGCAGCAGTTATAATGGGTGACTTTAATATGCACATAGATTGGGCTAACCAAACTGGAAGCAATACGGTGGAGGAGGATTTTCTGGAGTGCATAAGAGATGGTTTTTTAGACCAATATGTCGAGGAACCAACTAGGGGGGAGGCCATCTTAGACTGGGTGTTATGTAATGAGAAAGGATTAATTAGCAATCTCGTTGTGCGAGGCCCCTTGGGGAAGAGTGACCATAATATGGTGGAATTCTGCATTAGGATGGAGAATGAAACAGTTAATTCAGAGACCATGGTCCAGAACTTAAAGAAGGCTAACTTTGAAGGTATGAGGCGTGAATTGGCTGAGATGGATTGGCGAATGATACTTAAGGGGTTGACTGTGGATGGGCAATGGCAGACATTTAGAGACCGCATGGATGAACTACAACAATTGTACATTCCTGTCTGGCATAGAAATAAAAAAGGGAAGGTGGCTCAACCGTGGCTATCAAGGGAAATCAGGGATAGTATTAAAGCCAAGGAAGTGGCATACAAATTGGCCAGAAATAGCAGCGAACCTGGGGACTGGGAGAAATTTAGAATTCAGCAGAGGAGGACAAAGGGTTTGATTAGGGCAGGGAAAATGGAGTATGAGAAGAAGCTTGCAGGGAACATTAAGACGGATTGCAAAAGTTTCTATAGATATGTAAAGAGAAAAAGGTTAGTAAAGACAAACGTAGGTCCCCTGCAGTCAGAATCAGGGGAAGTCATAACGGGGAACAAAGAAATGGCGGACCAATTGAACAAGTACTTTGGTTCGGTATTCACGAAGGAGGACACGAACAACCTTCCGGTTATAAATAGGGTCGGGGGGTCTAGTAAGGAGGAGGAACTGAGGGAAATCCTTATTAGCCGGGAAATTGTGTTGGGGAAATTGATGAGATTGAAGGCCGATAAATCCCCAGGGCCTGATGGACTGCATCCCAGAGTACTTAAGGAGGTGGCCTTGGAAATAGTGGATGCGTTGACAGTCATTTTCCAACATTCCATTGACTCTGGATCAGTTCCTATGGAGTGGAGGGTAGCCAATGTAACCCCACTTTTTAAAAAAGGAGGGAGAGAGAAAACAGGGAATTATAGACTGGTCAGCCTGACATCGGTAGTGGGTAAAATGATGGAATCAATTATTAAGGATGTCATAGCAGTGCATTTGGAAAGAGGTGACATGATAGGTCCAAGTCAGCATGGATTTGTGAAAGGGAAATCATGCTTGACAAATCTTCTGGAATGTTTTGAGGGTGTTTCCAGTAGAGTGGATAAGGGAGAACCAGTTGATGTGGTATATTTGGACTTTCAGAAGGCGTTCGACAAGGTCCCACACAAGAGGTTGATGTGCAAAGTTAGAGCACATGGGATTGGGGGTAGTGTACTGACATGGATTGAGAACTGGTTGTCAGATAGGAAGCAAAGAGTAGGAGTAAACGGGTACTTTTCAGAATGGCAGGCAGTGACTAGTGGGGTACCGCAAGGTTCTGTGCTGGGGCCCCAGCTGTTTACACTGTACATTAATGATTTAGATGAGGGGATTAAATGTAGTATCTCCAAATTTGCGGATGACACTAAGTTGGGTGGCAGTGTGAGCTGCGAGGAGGATGGATGCTGTGAGGCTGCAGAGCGACTTGGATAGGTTAGGTGAGTGGGCAAATGCATGGCAGATGAAGTAGAATGTGGATAAATGTGAGGTTATCCACTTTGGTGGTAAAAACAGAGAGACAGACTATTATCTGAATGGTGACAGATTAGGAAAAGGGGAGGTGCAAAGAGACCTGGGTGTCATGGTACATCAGTCATTGAAGGTTGGCATGCAGGTGCAGCAGGCGGTTAAGAAAGCAAATGGCATGTTGGCCTTCATAGCAAGGGGATTTGAGTACAGGGGCAGGGAGGTGTTGCTACAGTTGTACAGGGCATTGGTGAGGCCACACCTGGAGTATTGTGTACAGTTTTGGTCTCCTAACCTGAGGAAGGACATTCTTGCTATTGAGGGAGTGCAGCGAAGGTTCACCAGACTGATTCCCGGGATGGTGGGACTGACCTATCAAGAAAGACTGGATCAACTGGGCTTGTATTCACTGGAGTTCAGAAGAATGAGAGGGGACCTCATAGAAACATATAAAATTCTGACGGGGTTAGACAGGTTAGATGCAGGAAGAATGTTCCCAATGTTGGGGAAGTCCAGAACCAGGGGTCACAGTCTAAGGATAAGGGGTAAGCCATTTAGGACCGAGATGCGGAGGAACTTCTTCACCCAGAGAGTGGTGAACCTGTGGAATTCTCTACCACAGAAAGTTGTTGAGGCCAATTCACTAAATATATTCAAAAAGGAGTTAGATGAGGTCCTTACTGCTAGGGGGATCAAGGGGTATGGCGAGAAAGCAGGAATGGGGTACTGAAGTTGAATGTTCAGCCATGAACTCATTGAATGGCGGTGCAGGCTAGAAGGGCCGAATGGCCTACTCCTGCACCTATTTTCTATGTTTCTATGTTTCTATGTTTCTATGTTATCCCACATCTAACCGAAGTATTACGAGAGTTGAGGCTCAGAGTGGGTCAATCTGTAAAACTATATCACCAACTGCAAACTAAAATCAAAGTACTGGAAGAAGATACCGAGGTAGACTTACAAAGTCAGAGTTGGTGGAGAAAGGTCTGGGACTGGGGAATAAATGTGAACATCCACCCATGGATTCGAATAATTTCACATATACTGGTCGGGATACAATTGATCTTAGCAATAACATGGGGCGTAATGGCCTGCCAGGCATGCAGACACCACGCACAACAAAGACGGACAAATCACCGTTCCCCGGATACTAAATAAGCCTGTTTTATAAGGGGGCAGGAGGATTTGGCCTTTGTCAATTCGATTTAAGCAACCGGGACTCCTGAAACCGCGTGACTGGCCAGCACATTGAGGCAGGGAGTACCGGGCCGTGCACAAAATCTAATTAAGGTCGAATGGTCGGTTAAAAGGGGACTAGGACTAGTCCCTTTACCGAAAGGGGGAGTTGTTGTAGGAGGTAGGCACCTTTAGAATATACCAGAATACTAGGCATTAGGCACCTGCTAGATATATCAAAACTCACATAAGCTTAAAATGGACACACACATAAAATGGCTGCCCAGGCATGATGGGAAATCAGGTAGTCAAGCTGTGAACTGTTGAACGTTCAATGACCAAGCAATAACCCTGTGAGGCCCACTGTAGGAATGCCTGGGATGCGGGAAGACAGAGATAAGAAGGAAACCATCTCCTGTGAACAAGGTCATAAACCAATTAATTCCCCAGGAAGAAAGATAAGAGGGAAACCATCTCCGGTAAACAAGGTTATAAACCAATTATTTCTCCCAGATGAAAGAACTAGAGAGAGAACCTATAAAGTCATCGATCAGCCCAAGCTGACAATAACCGAACATATGGTTCCCTGGATACTAGGGGAATTCTATTGGGTTAAAAGAACCTATATGTAATCTATAATCATTGTGATTGGCTTGTGTCCAGCCGTGATGGGCTGTGTAGCTGTAGTAAACTGTTTTGTAACTGTTGTGAAACATATAAAGGTGCATGTAACCCTTTGTTCGGAGGAGAGAAACCTGGATACGGTCCTGAGTGTTTCCTCCCCGCTGAGCGTAATAAAGGCCGCCAGGCATTGGAACCGACTCTGAGTGTTGAGTGATTCTTCTAAGAAAACACTAACGCTAACAATGGCGTAGTCGGCAGGATTTCCCGGAGTTGCTGGACGCCCTTGGAAAAAACCCGGGTGAGTAAAAAAAAACAATTTTTAAGTATAAAGGGTGCGGAAGGTGGAAGCTGGTTGATCGACATGAGGAGACGGTCTAATATCTCAAACGCCTAGCCTGAGCCTGAATTAAGAGGACTTTTATCCCACGTGACGGCCAGGAACCAAGTAGGCGTAGGGAACACATTTAGACCGTGGGATCGTGATATCGAGAGACATCTTCCGGACCCAGTAGTGTAATTTGAAATACCCCGGGGTAGAACCAAGCGGTGTACAGCGGCTAACGGAATCCAAACCTGTGAACAGGGTCGGACCAACGGGCCGAGCGGTGGTAGGTAGTCGTTAAGGATACGTAGAGCACTGCGGGAATTGCTTAAACGCGTTTTTAAGAATTGTATAAGTTTGTGTAACAGCAGAACTTGTGACCTGACAGTAGCCAAGAGACAGTTTACTACAAGTCGCGCTAGAAAGAAAGCGGACCTCTGAGAATAGATTCCTAACGGTACTAGTCCTACCCAGGAATGGCCATGAAAACAAGAGATGAGGAGAAACTTCTTCACCCAGAGAGTGGTGAACCTGTGGAATTCTCTACCACAGAAAGTTGTTGAGGCCAATTCACTAAATATATTCAAAAAGGAGTTAGATGTAGTCCTTACTACTAGGGGGATCAAGGGGTATGGCGAGAAAGCAGGAATGGGGTACTGAAGTTGCATGTTCAGCCATGAACCCATTAAATGGCGGTGCAGGCTAGAAGGGCCAGTTGGCCTACTCCTGCGACTAGTTTCTATGTTTCTATGTGGTCCAGCCAGATCTGGCGGTGAACGGCTAAACCAGTTGTCCGCCACATCCGTTCAAGCCTGCGTCCCTTGGACTTAAGAGAGCAAAGATCAGGGCTGTACCGGGGGAACAGCCAGGGTGAGATAGAGTAATTGTTTTAACAGGGACTGGGGCATCAAAGGTGGTGGGAAGGGTGTGATTGAGCAGAAATGTGATGGTGAATGGAGGCCCAAAGGCCGGACAGCTGGGAGTTGCTAAGTGCAACTGTAAGAGAGTTAGGAAAGAGTTTTTTCCAGGAGCGGACGCAGAAGGAGGTATGGTTGGCAGGGGGGGGTGTGCTGGTGCAGAGGGGAGTGGAAGAGGGATGTGGGTGGAGTGATATGAGGAAGTAGTCAGAGATAGCCTTATGTGCAATTGATACGATGGAAGTAGCGAGACCACGGGAGATGGCAAGTTCGAGGGGGTGGCCGTGAATATGGGTTGGGGAGTTTACATGGAGGGAGAGATGAAGGGAGGATAGGAGGCGAGTGAACTCAGAGGAGAGAGAGCATGATGAATTAAGATGGAGGTTGAAATCACCAAGGGTGAGAAGTCGTTCGGTGCAGAGGCTGAGGGAGGAAAGCAGTGAAGAAATATCAGTAATAACATTTTTATGCTACTTGAGTGGGCGATAGAGAAGGAGAATGTTAAATGAAAGGTGAGGGGGTGGAATAAGGTAAGATGCTCAAAGGAGGACAAAGTGTTGGAGAAGTAGGGGACTGACCACGGTGTGATTTTCTGATGAGCCACACCACCACCACGGCAGTCTGAGCAGGGCAGGTGGTGGAAGGTATCGACAGATGGGGGCTTATCTAGGGGGGAGTCGGGAGGAGAGTAGGAAGGTAGAAGAGTAATGAAGGATTGGGGTAGGGATTTGGGAGGACAGAGTATCCGAGAGAGGAGAGATCAAAGGAGGCATGACGACAGGAGAACGGTCAGAGAGGGATAAAGAGAAAAGGAAAGAGGGGGAAAAATGGAAAAGTGCTGAATGGCTCGGGTCCGGAGTGGCAGCCACAGTGTGCATGTGAATGGACACTGGAAAAGCTCAGGTTACAGAGGCATGTTTAACTGTAGTAGCTAAAGGGATACAATAGTCGGGAGACCAGCATCAAAGTCAGAGGGCCCATGGAAGGTCAAAGCCAACATGGACAGGATGGGGCCGGCACGGAGCATCGGTGACCACTGTCCAAAGCAGCCGAGTGAAATCCAGAAGCTATTGGAAGTGTAGAGAGTTCGAGGACGTACTGTCGGAAGGAGAGTCGGTAGCAGTGCAGAAAGATTATGGCGATGTTGACGTAAGTTTAGGGAGAGAATGGCAGAATTTAGGGCCGAGGCATCTGAACGCACGGCGAGATGATGGAAATCAGGGATGCACGAGAGGCCAGAATTGCAGGAGTGCAGAGAGTTTGAAAGCTTATATGGCTGGAGGATGTTACAGAGATAGGGAGGGGCGAGGCCATGAAAGGGTTTGAACACAAGGATGAGAAATTTAAAATTGAGGTGTTGCTGGACCAGGAGCCAATGCAGGTCAGTGAGCACAGCGGTTATGGGTGAACGGGACTTGGTGCGAGTTAGGATATGGGCAGCAGAGACTTGGATAAGCTCAAGTTTAGAGAGTGGAAGGTGGGAGGCCAGTACGGAGAGCTTCGGAATAGTCGAGTCTGAAGGTGACAAAAGCACGGATGAGGGTTTCAGCAGCAGGTGTGCTGAGGCAGGGGCGGATGTGGGTGATGTTACGTTGGTGGATGTAGACTGTCTTGGTGATGGAAGGATATGGGGTCAGAATCGCAGCTCAGGGGCAAATAGGATGCTGAGGTTGCGAAACGTCTGGTTCTGCCTCAGACAGTGACCAGGGAGGAGGATGGAGTCAGTGACTAGGGTAGGGAATTTGTAGTGAGTATCGAAAACAATTACCTATTTTTTTACTGGACATTTCTGCTCATCCAGTACTGTGTGTCAGACACGCAGTCCGACAATTTAGAGACAGGGGAGGGGGCGAGAGAGGTGGCAGTGAGCAATGTTCCGTTAATTTATTTTGGGTGTGTGGACCAATTAAGGGGCTGTGCAGCCCCTTCAAAATAGTGCACAGGCGCAGTATTTCCGCATTGAAAAGTGGGCTGCGCGGGATGTCCAGAGAGCTGTGCAGACTCGCAGCTTAAAAGGAAGATTGGTGGTGAGGTAGAGCTGGATGTTGTCAGCATACATGTGGAATGTGACCGTGTGTTTCCAGATGATGTCACCAAGCGGCAACATGTAGATGAGAAATAGGAGGGGGACTCCAGAGGTCACAGTGCAGAAGTGGCAAGTGAAGCAACTGAAGTACATTCTCTGGCCACGACTGGACAGATGAGAATGGAATCAGGCGAGGGCAGTCCCACCCAGCTAGACTACAGAGGAGAGGCATTGGAGGAACATGGTATGACTAACCATGTCAAAACATACACACATTTCAGTAACTTCACAAAGCAAGCTGCTCTGTGTGAACCATATTTAAAGGATTTGGTCACTGCATTTGTGGTAACCAGATCAGTTCCTGTTTACTTAGCATTGCACTGAAGCCAGAGTCTAGATAAATGGGGCTGTTTTGCAATGTCATAGGCAGTCCTTCAGAATTGAGGAAGACTTGCTTCCACACTTAGCATGAGTTCTTAGGTGAATGTAAAATACAGAAGAATGGCAACATGTTCATTAGGCCAAGTAATGTGTATTATAGTGTTGTGTGATCAGTAAATCAAGTCTTGTAGTACGCTTTTGGTTCATTGTAAAGTTTACTCAGGAAGTAAGAGACAGAGAGTAGAAATAAACGGGTCTTTTTCGGGGTGGCGGGCAGTGACTAGTGAGGTGCCACAGTGATCAGTGCTGGGGCCCCAGCTATTCACAATATATATAAATGATTTGGATGAGGGAACCAAATGTAATATTTCCAAGTTTGCTGATGACACAAAACTCGGTGGGATTGTGAGTTGTGAGGAGGATGCAAAGACACTGCAAGGTGATTTAGATCGGTTGAGTGAGTGGGCAAACACATGGCAGATGCAGTGTAATGTGGATAAATGTGAAGTTATCCACTTTGGTAGGAAAAACATAAAAAATATTTAAATGGTGATAGCTTTGGGAGTGTGGATGTACAGAGGGACCTGGGTGTCCTTGTACACCAGTCATTGAAAACAAACATGCAGGTGCAGCAAGCAGTTAGGAAGGCCAATGGTATGTTGGCCTACATTGCAAGAGGATTTGAGTACAGGAGCAAGGATGTCTTACTCCAGTTATACAGGGCCTTGGTGAGACCGCACCTGGAGTACTGTGTGCAGTTTTAGTCTCCTTACCTAAGGAAGGACATACTTGCCATCGAGGGAGAGCAGCGAAGGTTCACCAGACTGATTCCTGGGATAGCAGGACTGTCGTATGAAGAAAGACTGGATCGACTAGGACCTCCGCTCCTCCCCGGCCCCTCCCTCCGCTCCTCCCCGGCCCCTCCCTCCACTCCTCCCCGGCCCCTCCCTCCGCTCCTCCCCGGCCCCTCCCTCCACTCCTCCCCGGCCCCTCCCTCCACTCCTCGTCAGTCCCTCCCTCCACTCCTCGCCGGCCCCTCCCTCCACTCCTCGCCAGTCCCTCCCTCATCGGTCCCTCCCTCCGCTCCTCGCCAGTCCCTCCCTCCACTCCTCGCCGGTCCCTCCCTCCACTCCTCGCCGGTCCCTCCCTCCGCTCCTCCCCGGTCCCTCCCTCCACTCCTCATCGGTCCCTCCCTCCGCTCGTCAGTCCCTCCCTCCGCTCCTCCCCGGTCCCTCCCTCCGCTCCTCGCCGGTCCCTCCCTCCACTCCTCATCGGTCCCTCCCTCCACTCCTCGCCGGTCCCTCCCTCCGCTCCTCGCAGCTTCTGACCTCCGCATTGTTGATTGTGCTGCTGTGGTGGCCAGCTTGTTTTGATTTGCCCACAGCTCCAGCCACACACACCAAACTGCTCCTCTGACTGTCTCATGAAGTTGAGATTTGCCCACTTAGCATGGGTGGGAATAATCACCACTTAGCATTGCTACAAGACAGCTGATTATTTATCTTAATTCTGACCACAGCTCCATAGGTTCCTACATAGGAACAGTTCTGCTATTTCCTCCAATTAAATATTAAGAACAACAAAGCCATTTCCTTCGGCCTTCACCACAAATTCCATCGAATTCCTACCGATTCCATCCACTGCCATAGTATCAACTGTTCGCAACCTCGGACTCCTATTTGACTCAGAGCTGAGCTTCCAAACCCTTATACCGTCCATTACCAAGAATGCTTACTTTCACCTCCGTAACTCAGCCGTCTCCACACCCTCCTCAGCCCAGCTGCTGCTAAAACCCTCATCCATGCTGTTGTTACCACCAGACTCTACTTTTCCAATGCTCTCCTGGCCAGCTTCCTATCTTCCCTCTCCATAAACTCCAGCTCATCCAAAATTCTGCTGCCTGCATCCTAACTCACACCAAGCCCCATTCCCTCATCACACCTATGCTCGCTGACCTACAGTGGCTCCCGATCCTGCAACGCCTCAACTTTAACATTCTTATCCTAGTATTGAAATCCCTCCATGGCCTCGCCCCTCCCTATCTCTGTAACCTCTTCCAACCTTAAAACTCTGCAACTCTGCATTCCCCCAAAGCAGGTCTCCCCGAGTTCCTTCAGCTCACCACTGGCCGCCATGTATTCAGCTACCTGGGCCCAATGCTCTGGAATTCCCTTCCTAAACCTCTCCCTCTACTTCTCTCTCTCCTCTTTTTTAAGACGGTCCTTAAAAATGTTAATAGATTTATTTCATATTTATAATACACTAGAAATGGCCAAAAATAAACCGATGAAAGTTACTTAAAATGAGACATATACAAAGCATACACATTTGCATAAAGCATCAAATTTGAAATCAATTGATAAAAATGTCTAAAATGTTCAAGGGCAAATTAACATGGCAAAGGATAAAGAGCAGCGAGTTAATTTCAATATGAACTGCTTATTGCTTTGTATTTATACCTCAAGTTTGAATTTAAAAGTTTATCTACAACAGCTGAGTACAGACTGCATCATAGATTGGGTAGGACACGCTCCGAAACCTCTAATGGCCTAAACCCACTGTTGGTTGGAATACACAGGAAGGTTAAGAGGAAGTGTTAAGCTGCACTACACTTGCCTTTGTAGCCTGTGTCAATAGCTTGCATGAACCACTAGCATGATTAAATAAATAAGAGTTACAAAGGACATTCAGTTATGTTACAGTAAGTCAGCATTAACTGTTTGCTGATCATACATTTTCAATTGAGCTCAGTTTCTGAGATTGATATAAATTTAAGTTAGATTCCTTAAATAATTGACATGTTAACAACATTTGATGGCCAGTCTACTGTATAGAATAAATTCAATATGCTTGTAGTTAGCAATGTTTCCAGGACTTATATGACCTCGTCTTTATAAGCTGATGAACTGGTTGCCTCGCCTTCCTCTGGTCAGATGGTCTTAGCCTTCTGATGCATCACCCAATCCTGTTCATGCAAGGGGTCCAAGAAACAGAAGAAATTGCTCCATAATCCTTTATGCATTATTCTGAGCTAGTGTGATGTTTCAGCACTAGCACAGAATCCACACAGCTCAGGATTCTCCTCTTTGGGGAAGAATTTCTGCCCCAACCCTGACTGTTCACTTGGTTGGGACTCATTTGCGTTTTCCCACTGTCAAGTGGGAGTCTACCAGTGACAAGAGGAGGATCTCAATGGTGCAGCACCTTAAGGGCCAGATAGCACCTTAAAGGGGAGAAATGCCCTGAAGATTGGAACCAATGTCACACGGAAGGCCTCGACGAAGACCAAGATGTGTATCAGGTAAATGCTGGGAGCGGAATGGAGAGAGAGGAGGCCGCAACATGGTCCTCTCCCTCCATGAGGGCACCTCACAGCGATTGCCATCACACTCCTGACTCAGGGGGCAGCACTCTCGCCTCGGAGTCAGAAGGTTGTGGCTTCAAATCCCACTCCAGAGACTTGAGCACAAAATCCAGGCTGACACTGCAGTGCAGTGAGTGCTGTGCTGTCGGAGGTGCCGTCTTTCAGATGAGATGTTAAACTGAGGTCCCGATTGCACGATCTGGTGAACGTAAAAGATTCCATGGAACGTTTTGAAGAAAAGCAGGGTTCTTCCCGGCCAATATTTATCTCTCAAATAGCATCACTAAAACCGATTATCTGTTCATTATCGCATTGTCGTTTGTGGGACTTTTCTGTCTGCACATTGTCCACTAGATTTCTTTCATTACCACACTTCCAAAAAAGTGTTAATTGGCTGTAAAGGGCTTTGGGATGTCCTGAGGCCATGAAAGGCACTATATAAATGCAAGTCTTTCTTTTATTTTTTTGAGGCACTTCTGTAACTGGTCTGATTTTAGAAAGATAAGGGGGGAGAAACTGTGTCGTGCTCCGCTCAGGGAGGTAACTTTTTTGGTAGCTCAAAAGTATCATCTGGTGCCAGACGAGAGACTCTGACACGAGCTTCCAGTTCAGGGCTCCAGGAAGGAAGTGGAGTGATAAACCAAGCCCTGCCACTTCCCTTGGAGCGCTAAAGCTGGCAGGAGGGCTGGTAGTGGTGCAGCACTGCCCAATGTCGAGGGCAGCGCTGCCGGGAATGGAGGCTCCTTCCTTCCCTTAAAGGGAAGGGCCATCACTGCAGGATCTACATGGAAACGAGCTACCTCATCGGCGACGGCAGCCGCGATCCGGCACAATCAGCCCCGAGCACTCTCGCAGAGTGATCGATCACGGCCGAAGAAAATGTTCAAAAATAGACCTTAGGCATTAGGAAAAATGTTTCTTTCACGCAACCATCATCACCTTTAAATAGCACTGCCCAAGTGGCCGACCTCCCTCACAACGCCTCCTGTTGCTGTCGGTGTTGTTACCTGGCGATGCTGCAGAGGGCGAAAACGAATTCAGATATGGCCCTTACGGTTAAAGGGATCAAGGGGTATGGAGAGAAAGCAGCAAAGGGGTACTGAGGTGAATGATCAGCCATGATCTTATTGAATGGCGGTGCAGGCTCGAGGGGCTGAATGGCCTACTCCTGCACCTATTTTCTATGTTTCTGGTCCAGGGCATTACCGGGGTGATGGGCAACGATCCCCGGGCATAGGCGATTGTGACGCTAGGCATTAATGCCGTCGCAAACCTCGAAGGTAATTTTGCGGGTGTCTGTACTCTCACTGTACGGGGTCGCAAAGCTGGTAGCGCCCCATTATCGCTCCCAGAGGCGCTAACGGGAGGCGCAAAGGAGGCCAATTTCTGGGCCAAGGAGAGGCCTAGAAGAACTGAAGAGCAACAATAGGATGTTTTAAAAAAAATAGATTGAAAAGTTACAGAATTAGTTCATTCCATTCAAAAGAATCAGAAAATCATTGAATCTTACAGCACAAAAGGAGGCAATTCGGCACATTGTGCTCGTGCTGGCTCTGTGAAAGATTCGGTCCAATTTAGTCCCACACCCCAGCTTTTTCCCTGTAGCCCTGCAAATTAGTCCTCTTCAAGTACATGTTTAATTGCCTATTGATAGTTCTTATGGACTCTGATTCCACCGCCCTTTCAGATCGTGTGTTCCAGATCTTAACAACCCTCTGTGAGAAAAAATTCTCCAAATTTCCCCTCAAGTTCTTTTGTCAATTATTTTTAACCTATGACCTCTTTGGTTATTGGCTCACCTGCCAGAGAAAAGAATTTCTCCCGACTTGCTCTATCAAAACCCCTCATAATTTTGAACACCTCGATTAGGTCTCCCCTTAACCTTTTCATAGAAACATAGAAACATAGAAACTAGGTGCAGGAGTAGGCCATTAGGCCCTTCAAGCCTGCACCGCCATTCAATGAGTTCATGGCTGAACATGCAACTTCAGTACCCCATTCCTGCTTTCTCGTCATACCCCTTGATCCCCCTAGTAGTAAGGACCTCATCTAACTCCTTTTTGAATATATTTAGTGAATTGGCCTCAACAATTTTCTGTGGTAGAGAATTCCACAGGTTCACCACTCTCTGGGTGAAGAAGTTTCTCCTCATCTCGGTCCTAAATGGCTTACCCCTTATCCTTAGACTGTGACCCCTGGTTCTGGACTTCCCCAACATTGGGAACATTCTTCCTGCATCTAACCTGTCTAAACCCGTCAGAATTTTAAATGTTTCTATGAGATCCCCTCTCATTCTTCTGAACTCCAGTGAATACAAGCCCAGTTGATCCAATCTTTCTTGATAGGTCAGTCCCGCCATCCCGGGAATCAGTCTGGTGAACCTTCGCTGCACTTCCTCAATAACAAGAATGTCCTTCCTCAAGTTAGGAGACCAAAACTGTACACAATACTCCAGGTGTAGCCTCACCAAGGCCCTGTACAACTGTAGTAACACCTCCCTGCCCCTGTACTCAAATCCCCTCGCTATGAAGGCCAACATGCCATTTGCTTTCTTCACCGCCTGCTGTACCTGCATGCCAACCTTCAATGACTGATGTACCATGACACCTAGGTCTCGTTGCACCTCCCCTTTTCCTAATCAGTCACCATTCAGATAATAGTCTGTCTCTCTCTGTTTTTACCACCAAAGTGGATAACCTCACATTTATCCACATTATACTTCATCTGCCATGCATTTGCCCACTCACCTAACCTATCCAAGTCAATTTGCAGCCTCATAGCATCCTCCTCGTAGCTCACACTGCCACCCAACTTAGTGTCATTCGCAAATTTAGAGATACTACATTTAATCCCCTTGTCTAAGTCATTAATGTACAATGTAAACAGCTGGGGCCCCAGCACAGAACCTTGCGGTACCCCACTAGTCACTGCCTGCCATTCTGAAAAGTACCCATTTACTCCTACTGTTTGCTTCCTGTCTGACAACCAGTTCTCAATCCACGTCAGCACACTAACCCCAATCCCATGTGCTTTAACTTTGCACATTAATCTCTTGTGTGGGACCTTGTCGAAAGCCTTCTGAATGTCCAAATATACCACATCAACTGGTTCTCCCTTGTCCACTCGACTGGAAACATCCTCAAAAAATTCCAGAAGATTTATCAAGCATGATTTCCCTTTCACAAATCCATGCTGACTTGGACCTATCATGTCACCTCTTTCCAAATGCGCTGCTATGACATCCTTAATAATTGATTCCATCATTTTACCCACTACTGATGTCAGGCTGACCGGTCTATAATTCCCTGTTTTCTCTCTCCCTCCTTTTTTAAAAAGTGGGGTTATATTGGCTACCCTCCACTCCATAGGAACTGATCCAGAGTCTATGGAATGTTGGAAAATGACTGTCAATGCATCCGCTATTTCCAAGGCCACCTCCTTAAGTACTCTGGGATGCAGTCCATCAGGCCCTGGGGATTTATCGGCCTTCAATCCCATCAATTTCCCCAACACAATTTCCCGACTAATAAGGATTTCCCTCAGTTCCTCCTTCTCACTAGACCCTCTGACCCCTTTTATATCTGGAAGGTTGTTTGTGTCCTCCTTAGTGAATACCGAACCAAAGTACTTGTTCAATTGGTCTGCCATTTCTTTGTTCCCCGTTATGACTTCCCCTGATTCTGACTGTAGGGGACCTACGTTTGTCTTTACTAACCTTTTTCTCTTTACATATCTATAGAAACTTTTGCAGTCCGTCTTAATGTTCCCTGCAAGCTTCCTTTCGTACTTTATTTTCCCTGCCCTAATCAAGCCCTTTGTCCTCCTCTGCTGAGTTCTAAATTTCTCCCAGTCCCCGGGTTCACTGCTATTTCTGGCCAATTTGTATGACACTTCCTTGGCTTTAATACTGTCCCTGATAGGGCCTCTTTTTGATGTATATGCTGAAATGGTTTTCCAGATTCATGTTGATGGTTAGCTATCTCTGAGTTATTTGTTGTAATGTTAATGTCTCTTGTGGAGAAGGATTCTTGAATACCCATTTCTCCAGACAAATTAACTTAGTGCCAACACCCAGACAATTCCAATAATCAAGTTGTCTCCTGTTAGTTCTTTAGGCCCGCCCACAGCCTTGAATTTGACCTTTGTCCTCCTCTGCTGAGTTCTAAATTTCTCCTAGTCCCCGGGTTCGTTGCTATTTCTGGCCAATTTGTATGCCACTTCCTTGGTTTTAATACTATCCCTGATTTCCCTTGTTAGCCACGGTTGAGCCACCTTCCCTTTTTTATTTTTACGGCAGATAGGGATGTACAATTGTTGTCGTTCATCCATGCGGTCTCTGAATGTCTGCCATTGCCCATCCACAGTCAATCCCTTAAGTATCATTCGCCAATCTATTCTAGCCAATTCACACCTCATACCTTCAAAGTTACCCTTCTTTAAGTTCTGGACTATGGTCTCTGAATTAACTGTTTCATTCTCCATCCTAATGTAGAATTCCACCATATTATGGTCACTCTTCCCCAAGGGGCCTCGCACAACGAGATTGCTAATTAATCCTCTCTCATTACACAACACCCAGTCTAAGATGGCCTCCCCCCTAGTTGGTTCCTTGACATATTGGTCTAGAAAACCATCCCTTATGCACTCCAGGAAATCCTCCTCCACCGTATTGCTTCCAGTTTGGTTAGCCCAATCTATGTGCATATTAAAGTCACCCATGATAACTGCTGCACCTTTATTGCATGAACCCCTAATTTCCTGTTTGATGCCCTCCCCAACATCACTACTACTGTTTGGAGGTCTGTACACAATTCCCACTAACGTTTTTTGCCCTTTGGTGTTCTGCAGCTCTACCCATATCGATTCCACATCATCCAAGCTAATGTCCTTCCTAACTATTGCATTAATCTCCTCTTTAACCAGCAATGCTACCCCACCTCCTTTTCCTTTTATTCTATCCTTCCTGAATGTTGAAGACCCCTGGATGTTGAGTTCCCAGCCCTGATCATCCTGGAGCCACGTCTCTGTAATCCCAATCACATCATATCAGTTAACATCTATTTGCACAGTTAATTCATCCACCTTATTATGGATACACCTTGCATTAAGACACAAAGCCTTCAGGCTTGTTTTTTTAACACCCTTTGTCCTTTTAGAATTATGATGTATGATCTGAGGAGAACAATCCCAGATTTTCCAATCTCTCCACATAACTGAATTCCTTCATCCCTGGCATCATTCTGGTAAACTTCCTCTGCACCCTCGCCAAGGCCTTGACATCCTTTCTAAAGCATGGTGCCCACTGTCATGCATGTATGCTTGGGGTTACTAGCCACCAGGTGGCGCCGCTGTCGGAGGTCATTGGGCTGTATGCATGTGTGTGGGGGGCAGGTATAAAAGGCAAGCCATCATGTAATGTAATAAAGCAATAGCCAGATTTGTACCTGTGTAAGTTGACAGTATTCAGTCTATCGCGTTATTATTATATATAACATTTGGTGACGAGGTAACTTAAGAACCTTCGCATGCAAAAATGAACATAATTGGAATTCTGGAGAGATTCGTGGAGGGAGAGGCCTGGATCAGTACTTTGTGGCCAACAAAATGGAGGAACCCACTGACGCAGTTAGGCGCAGGGCGGTCTTCCTCACGATTTGCGGTCCGAAAATCTATGGACTGATAAAGAATCTGCTCTCGCCTGCAAGTCCAACGGACAAGGACTATGAGGAATTGTGGGCACTGGTACGTGACCATCTCAAACCATAAGAAGGCATCATCATCTCACGATATCAATTCTACAAGCACGTTCGTTCTGAGGGCCAGGATGTGTTGGAATTCGTTGACAACCTAAAACATCTAGCTGGACCATGTAAGTTCGAAAACGCGTTGAGAGACATGCTGCAGGACTTCTTTGTAATCGACATCAACCACGAGGTGATCCTGCGAAAGCTACTGGTGGCGGAGACGCTGGATTTGAGCAAGGCCATCACGATTGCCCAGGCATGGATGACGACGGACAAAAGCTTAAAGCAGATATCATCGAAAAATTGGAACTCGGCAAGTGCTGTAAACAAGATCGCATCGTCGTTTGGCAGAGCTGCGTATGGCAGGGCCTACTCGACTGTATATGTGAAACCTGTGGCTGCCCAAAGTCCGCCAATGGGAATGAATCCGATTTCACCGTGTTGGCATTGTGGGGCAATCATCGGGCTCATCAGTGTCGGTTTAAACAGTACATTTGTAAAGGCTGTTCGAGAGTGGGACATCTTCAGCGCATGTGTCCACAACTGAGCAAGCGTGCTGCGACACACCACGTGGAGGATGATGACCAGTATAACGCGGATCCGGATATGCAATCCGAGATACCAGAGGAGGAAGTGTATGGACTGTATTCGTTCCTAACAAAGAGCCAACCGATAATGATTAATGTGAAACTTAACGCTATGCTAGTACCGATGGAATTGGACACGGGTGCGAGTCAATCAATAATGAGCCAGAGGACATTCAACAAGCTGTGGGATACTAAGGCTGTGAGGCCTAAGCTGAGTCCAGTCAATGCCAAGTTGCGTACGTGCACGAAAGAACTCATAACAGTGATTGGCAGTGCAGTAGTCAAGATGCCATATGATAGTGCGGTTCATGATTTACCGTTGTGGATTGTTCCAGGCAATGGTCCAACGCTGTTCGGCAGGAATTGGTTGAAAAATTCAAATGGAATTGGAACGATATCAAAGCGTGTCATCGGCGGATGATGCTCCATGTGCTCAAGTGCTGAGCAAGTTCCCCTCGCTGTTTGAACCAGGCATCAGCAATTTCACGGGAGCCAAGGTACAGATCCACGTGGTCTCAATACAAGACATGTCCATCATAAAGCTCGAGCGGTTCCGAAATCGAACTGGACAGACTCCAGCGTAAAGGGGTTATATCACCGGTCGAATTTAACGAATGAACCAGCCCCATTCTTCCTGTGATGAAGAGAGATGGCACTGTCAGATTTGTGGAGACTACAAGGTTACGATCAACCGAGTTTCGAAACAGGATCAATACCTGTTACCGAAGGCTGAAGACCTGTTTGCAATGCTAGCTGGGGGTAAATCGTTCACTAAACTGCATATGACGTCGGCCTACATGACACAGGAGCTGGTCGAGACATCGAAGAAACTTACATGCATCAACACTGATAAAGGACTGTTTATCTACAACAGGTGTTCATTCGGAATTCGCTCGGCTGCAGCCATATTTCAGAGGAACATGGAGAGTCTACTGAAGAACATAAGAACATAAGAACATAAGAATTAGGAACAGGAGTAGGCCATCTAGCCCCTCGAGCCTGCTCCGCCATTCAACAAGATCATGGCTGATCTGGCCGTGGACTCAGCTCCACTTACCCGCCCGCTCCCCGTAACCCTTAATTCCCTTCTTGGTTAAAAATCTATCTATCTGTGATTTGAATACATTCAATGAGCTAGCCTCAACTGCTTCCCTGGGCAGAGAATTCCACAGATTCACAACCCTCTGGGAGAAGAAATTCCTTCTCAACTCGGTTTTAAATTGGCTGCCCCGTATTTTGAGGCTGTGCCCCCTAGTTCTAGTCTCCCCGACCAGTGGAAACAACCTCTCTGCCTCTATCTTGTCTATCCCTTTCATTATTTTAAATGTTTCTATAAGATCAACCATCATCCTTCTGAACTCCAACGAGTAAAGATCCAGTCTACTCAATCTATCATCATAAGGTAACCCCCTCATCTCCGGAATCAGCCTAGTGAATCGTCTCTATACCCCCTCCAAAGCTAGTATATCCTTCCTGAAGAAAGGTGACCAAAACTGCACGCAGTACTCCAGGTGCGGCCTCACCAATACCCTATACAGTTGCAGCAGGACCTCCCTGCTTTTGTATTCCATCCCTCTCGCAATGAAGGCCAACATTCCATTTGCCTTCCTGATTACCTGCTGCACCTGCAAACTAACTTTTTGGGGATTCATGCACAAGGGGAGATGGAGCACGCGGTGTCCACCGGTACGCTCGCGGCCTTCCGCGAGAGGTGGGCACCGGAGGGACTGGAGTGCATCATCACGCCCGGCAACAAAATTTTAATTTGATTTTACGTTTTAAAGTTTAATTTGTTTTAATTGCCGGTGCTTAAGTGACCCCCTTCCCTTTTATAGGGGGCACTGGGGAAAAATTGTGATTTTAGTGCCCCAAAAAAAAAAAGAAAAAGAAAAAAAACAAAAAAAGGAAAAAAGGGCCTTGTAAATGTCTGGTGTGTCACCCAGGTCGGGTGGCACGGTTTAATGTTTTATGTTTTTGCAGGTAGACTCTAAAAGAGTTTCATGCACAAGGGCCAATTGTGGAGCAGTGGAGGCGTGTCCAATTCAGTAGGAGCTGTGCTGCTGAGAGAGGAGCAGCTACCAACCTTAGCTCCTGCCTGGAGAGCCCTGAGAACAGCCCAGGAAGAGGAGGAAAGTGCTAGCTTGCTACCCATTCAACATCCGGAGGGAGAGGAGGAGCACAGAAACAATTTAACATTTAATACAACTACAGAGAGTTGGAGAGAGGGGGAAAAAACAACAACCTGTGTGGAAGGAGGGAGAGTCTACAACATTCTACAGGTGGGTGTTGGTGCATTTCCCCGTAAAGACTTTGCTGTATCGGTGGGGGGAGGAAAGAAGACCACTGAGGGCCGGAACATCGCGGGGGGTGTGTGTGGGTGGAAGTGTGTGTGGAGGCCTTGCTTACAACTAGGCCCCACACACAATTGACCCCCCCCCCCCAATTGCCTAGCCTGGGATAGCTGGAGCTACCAGGCTGAAGATTTTATTTACCACCTCTTTAAACATCGTTAGGAGTGTGTGCCTGGTGGCTCTAGCTGCCCCAGGTGAAGACATCTTCTCCCCTCACCCGAAGACCACCCCAAAGACTATTGTGTGTTTTGCCATCTGGGATTGCACCCACCCACAGCTGCGAGGGGAGACCTGCCCTCGCATTTCCCCCCCCCTTCCCACCCCCCTCTCTCTTTCTCTGTTACTCTCTGTTTCTCCCCTCTCTCTCTGAGAGCCCTTTTTCTCCCAAATTAATTGAGAAAAAACAATTGAGACAACTGAGCAGAGGGAGCACGGCCCCTCCCCAATTGCCAACTAGGGGAGAGGTGTGCCTCGTTAAGAGCTCCTCTGCTCAGTCTTACTATAAGAGGCCAATTAAGACCATTAAGGCCTGTGACTTTGGGGTGGGTGTAGCCCTTAAAGGGACCCCGTGATGGCGACCCCATCCACGCCGGTGGCAGGGCCAGCGAAGACATATGCGCAGGTGGCAACCGCTTCCACGGCACCTCCTGCGCCACCCGCTGCCCTGCCACCATTTAAACTAATTACCAGAAAACACGGGGTCAAGAGCTACACTCACCCCACAATGACCATCGAGGAGTGCGTGCGGGCGATGGCTGGGGTAGTCGGCCCCTCGGCCATTGTCGCAGCCTCCAAGATGTCTGGGAAGGCCGTGTTCTTCCTGGGGTCGGAGCGGGCGGTGTCCCTGGCCCTCGAAAAGGGGCTCACGGTGGGCGGGACGTTCCTGCCGGTGGACCCTCTCGAGGCCACCGCGCAGAGGGTCATCGTGTCGAACGTCCCGCCCTTTGTTTCCGCTGGGCTCCTCCTCCCTCACCTACACCAACTGGGGGAGGTAAGGTCGGGGATCAACCCCATACCGCTCGGCCTCAGGGAGAACAGCCTGCGCCACGTGTTCTCCTTCCGCCGCCAGCTCTTTGTCCGGCTGGCGCGGGAGGACACGACGGAGGGATCATTTAATGTGGTGCACGAGGGGACTGCCTACCGCGTCTTCTGGACGTCGGACGGCGTGCGGTGCCATGCCTGCAGGGAGGTGGGGCACGTTCGCAAGAACTGCCCCGCCTCCAAGGCCGCCAAACCACCGAAGGCGGCCAAGGCTGGCGCCGCCGCCACCCCTCCCCCTAGTTGCGTCCGCGTGCCGGGAGCCGTAGGTGCGCGGGCATCGTCAGGGGTCTTTGTTTTCACGGCCTCCGGCGGAGGGGAGGGAGAGCGTCCGACCGGAAAGAAGGCGCGGAAGAAGACGAAACATCTCGAGGCGGGTCCCCTCAGTGCGCCGGAAAGTTTGACCACCGCGCTCAGCCCAACCCAGTCACCGGCGAGCGCGGGGTGCCCTGAGCCCGTGCCTGAGCCCTTGAACAACACCACAGAGGGGTTCGGGCGCGGGCAAGATAAGGAAAAGGGGGGGGGCGGAGCGGGAGGCCTCGGCAGACATGGAGGTCTCCCTGCCTCAGCGCACCTCCAGCAACAAAAGGAGGCGCCGCTCCGTTGAGGCGGAGGGGGAACAACATCCCTCCGCGGAGGAGTTGGTGCCCGCCGTGTGTCCCGCGTCCCCAACCAGCGCCCCCAAGCAGCGCCGTAGGCGGGAGGAGTCTGTCCCCGGGGAGGGTGAGGCAGTCGAGGCTGCCCAGCCTCTGCCTCCCGGGGATGGCGTGGAAGATCTGCCTGTCGTGGGGGGCGTGGGGACCGCGGAGGAATGCGTAGCCGCCGGGCCGGGCGTCCCGGGGACTGAGGCGGGCGGGGCCGAAAAGGCCGAACCTGAGCCCGCCCAGCCAATACCCAACTTCCCCCGGGAGTCGCTCGACCCGGCAGAAATACAAACTATTAAGAAATTTTATGACACTGTAGATGCTGGGCTGGGGGGTGGCAGCGGGGAGGGGGAGGAACACCCACCCTCGCCCCTTACTTTGGAGCTGGAGCACTTGGAGGGCCTGGGGATTTCCTATGGCCGGGTCTCTCCTTGTTCTCCGGTTCCTGGGGCGGAGGGGGAACCCCTTCCGCTGTCATTTCCCGACCCAGCACCATTTTTAAAAGAGCCCAGTGGGGACTCCTCTGCCGACGATCCTGGGGGTGGGATCGGGGCAGTGCCAGGGCCGGTTGGAGCGGCCGGTTCATTTGCCGTACCTTGTGCGGTCGATGGGCTGGCTGCTGGCGGCCACCTCCCGGAGGAGGACGGGGACTCGGTGGGGGACGCGGGTGAAGACCTAGAGACCACCGCCAGCGAGGCGGTGGATCTGCTCGCGGCCGCCGCCGAGACCATCCTCATTCCTGCAAAGGAACTCCGGGACTTTTTGGCCCAGAGCCGGGGTCGCTGCAACCAAGCCCGACTGGCCCTGGATAAATGGTCCGAGCCGGAGCTGATCAAGGGGTCCGTCCGCGCCGCCGTTAAAACCTTGGCCGCAGGCGGGCCCTTGACAAAGGCGCAACACCTTGAGCTGCGCGAGCTCGAGGGACTCCTCGCTGGGCTGCGGAGGGAGCGGAGTTCAACAAAAGACTCCGCTCCCTCCCCCACAATAGGTTAAGGTAGAGGTTGCACTATGCTTTTGCCATGAAGATAACCATAGCCAGCCTCAACATCAACGGCGGCAGAGGGGCACGCCGTAGATTTGACAATTTTTCGCTCCTGCGGGAGGGGAAATATGCGGTGTGCTTCCTGCAAGAAACCCACACCGTTCCGGGAGACGAAGCCACGTGGCTCCTGGAATGGCAAGGAGAGGTCCGCATGAGCCACCTCACCGCCATTTCTAGTGGGGTGGCCATCTTGTTGGCCCCGCATTTTCAGCCGGAGATCTTGGGGGTCGAGGAGCCTGTGCCAGGCCGCTTGCTGCACGTAACGGTTCGCCTGGGGGACGTGCCGCTCCATCTCGTGAACGTGTACGCCCCTCATCCCGGCCCGCAGCAAACGCGCTTCTTTGAAGAGGTGTCCGCTCTTCTTCGCTCCGTCGACGTCGGCGACTGCATTGTCCTCGGGGGGGATTTTAACTGCACCCTCGAGGCGAGGGACCGCTCCGGTGCCCCGCAGTGCATGACGGCGATGGAGAAGTTGAGGGACCTGGTCGGGTCCTTCGACTTGGTGGACGTCTGGCGAAATCTCCACCCCGACTCCAGCGCCTTTACTTGGGTGAGGCCTGGAGTTGGATGGTCCAGAGTCGACCGCCTTTACGTGTCTCGGGCGTACGTTTCCTGCGTCCCGGCGGCCTCCATGCGGCCGGTGCCGTGTTCGGACCACCACCTGGTGTGGGCGGAGCTCGCTTCGCTCCGCGCGAGGACGGGGTCCGCGTACTGGCACTTTAACAACCGGCTGCTGGAGGACGTGCGGTTCCAGGACTCGTTCCATCGATTCTGGTCCGACTGGAGAAGGAAGCAGGGGGGCTTCCCCTCCTTGAGGCTATGGTGGGACGTGGGCAAGGCTCACGTCCGCGTCTTCTGTCAAGAGTACGCGAGGGGGTCGACCAAGAGGCGGGCGGCCAGAGTCGGGTGCCTAGAAAAAGAGGTGCTTGACCTGGAAGCCCGTCTCGGTCAAGTCGTCCAGGACCCGGCCCTGCGGACGGTGTACGAAGCGAAGAAGGCCGCGCTGAAGGACCTGCAGCTCGTCGGGTCCCGAGGCGCGTTCATGAGGTCGTGGATCCGGTTCCTGCGGGATCTGGACCGCGGCTCCCCCTTCTTCTACTCACTGGAAAAAAGGCAGAGTGTCCGTAAGCAGCTCTTGATGCTGCTGGCCGACGACGGCTCTCTCGTCTCGGATCCGGAGGGCGTCAACAACAGGGCCGGTGAATATTACGGGGCTCTGTTCTCTCCGGAGCCGTCCAGCGAGGAAGCGCGTAGAGTTTTGTGGGAGGACCTGCCGAAGGTCAGCCTGGAGGGCGCCGAAAATCTGGAATCTCCGCTAAGCCTGGCTGAGCTGACCGGTGCCCTCGCCCGGCTCTCGAGGGGAAAATCCCCGGGGCTGGACGGGCTGACCGTGGAGTTCCACAGGGCGTTCTGGGACATCCTGGGGAGCGACTACGCGCGGGTCCTGGGGGAAAGTCTGGCGACCGGGGAGATGCCCCTCTCTTGGCGCAGGGCAGTCATCGTCCTGCTGCCTAAGAAGGGCGATCTCCGCCTCCTTAAGAACTGGCGCCCGGTCTCCCTCCTCAGCATGGACTACAAAATCTTCGCCAGGGCGATGTCTGCTCGCCTTGGTGCCGTGCTGGACCACATGATCCACCCCGACCAGTCCTACACGGTCCCGGGCCGGACAATCCACGATAACATCCATCTGGTCCGGGACCTCATCCATTTTTCCCAGGAGGCTGGTCTGTCGGTCTCCTTCCTATCCCTCGACCAAGAGAAGGCGTTCGACAGGGTGGATCACGACTATCTGCTCGGAACTCTGCGCGCTTTCGGGTTCGGGACGCATTTCGTCGCCCGGATCCGACTTTTGTACGCTGCCGCGGAGTGTCTGATTAAGGTTAACGGGTCCTTGACGGCACCCCTTCGCTTTCGGAGAGGGGTGCGCCAGGGATGCCCCATGTCCGGCCAGTTATACGCCGTTTGCGTGGAGCCTTTCCTGCGCCTCTTGCGGACGAGGTTGACGGGACTGGCTCTGCAAGGGCCGGGCGTGGAGGTTGTCCTCTCGGCTTATGCCGATGACGTGCTCCTCGCGGTAGAGGATCCCGCTGACCTGCGGAGGATGCATGAGTGCCAGGAGATTTACTTGGCCGCGTCCTCCGCCAGGATCAACTGGGAGAAATGTTCCGGCATCCTGGTGGGTCAGTGGCGGGTGGACTCCCTGCTGGAGGAGCTCAGGCCTTTTGCCTGGAGCACGACCCATCTCCTCTATCTGGGAGTCTACCTTAGCCCCGACGAGGGAGCCTGGCCGGCGAACTGGCAGGAGCTGGAGGCCAAGGTCGCCGCTCGCCTAGGGCGCTGGACAGGACTGCTCCGAGTGCTGTCCTACAGGGGTCGAGCGCTAGTCATAAACCAGCTGGTGGCCGCAATGTTGTGGTACCGGCTGGTCACTTTGACCCCTCCCCCTGCGTTTGTCGCCAAGATACAGAAGAAGCTGGTGGACTTCTTCTGGAACAACAGGAAGCACTGGGTCTCTGCTGCGGTCTTGAGTCTCCCGCTTGAGGAGGGCGGTCAGTCGTTGGTGTGCGTCAGCGCCCAGCTCGCGACTTTCCGTCTTCAGACCCTGCAGAGATACCTTTACGTCGAGCCCCCTCCTAGGTGGTGTGCTCTGGCGACGTATTTCTTCCGCCAGCAGCGCGACCTCAACTACGACACGCAGCTCCTGTTTGTGAACTTGGGGGGTGCCAGGACCGCCCTCCGGGAGCTGCCTGTCTTTTACAGGGAACTCATCAGGGTCTGGAACAAAGTCTCCACCAAGCGCAGCTCTCCGCCGGCTGGAGTGGCGGCCGTCCTGCAGGAGCCGCTGCTCGGGAATCCGTACCTCCACGACCGAGGTTTCATGTGGCGCTCGGAAGAGAGGGCTGTGTCTGGTGAGGTGACCAGGGTCAGGGACCTGCTCGATGGCGGAGGAGCGGGCTGGATGGCGCCAGACACGCTGGCGCGGCGCCTAAATTCTGCCAACGTCCGCCACGCGGCCGATGCCATCGAGTCGCTAAAAACAGCTCTGGGCCCTGACCCCGTTAGGTGCATCGAGGAGGCTCAAGCACGTGGGGAGATCCCGTCCGAACTGACCCCCGTCCGGACGGAATTCCTCATCGGCGCCAAACCCCGGAACCTCCCTCGGGGGCCGGCGCCTCACAACTTGAGCCGCCTCGGGGAAATCCCCTCCGTGCCTTTCAGTTCCGCGCGGAGGGGTTTCCTGTACGGGCTGCTCCTGCACACTCTCAACTTTGCCATCCTCGCCGGCCGTCCGGACACGCCATGGCGTACCATCTTGCCGTCCGGAGGAGGCGGGGGTCCCCGATGGAGGGCACTCTACGCAGGGGTCCTCCCACTATTCATCGGGGACTTGGCCTGGAGGGTGGTGCACGGAGCAGTGCCGTGCAACAAATTTTTAAGCCGGTTCACGGACTCCCAGGCCGCCTGCAATTTCTGCGGTCTGGAAGAGTCCGTGTTCCATGTTTTTATTGAGTGCACGAGGTTGCAGCCCCTGTTTTATTATTTGAAGGGGCTGCTCCTGAAATTCTGGCTGCACTTCAGTCCCACTCTCCTGATCTTTGGGCACCCTGTGCGGAGGGGAGCTACATAGCTCGCCACTTCCTGGCCTTCAGATCTCTTGCACGTGTACAACCAGTATTTCGCCATCAGAACGCTTTCCTTCGGGTTAAGATGCTCCCGGACCAGTGTGCACAAATCATCATACGATTTCTCTGTGGGTTTCGCTGGAGCAAGCAGATTTGTCATGAGGCCATACGTTGGTGCCCCGCAAACGGTGAGGAGAATCGCCCTTCGTTTGGCAGCGTTCGCTTCTCCTTCCAGCTCGTGGGCCACAAAGTATTGGTCGAGTCGCTCCACGAAGGTTTCCCAATCATCTTCCTCTGAAAATTTCTCCAGGGTGCCCACTGTTCTCTGCATCTTTGCGGTGGGGTTCGTCATCTGTATCTCGTCGCCAGTTGTGATGTATGAATAAAAAGTCTGGCCAGGTACTGTGAGCTCAAAGTAAAGTGTGACAGTCTTTTGTTGCAGGTCTCCAGAGTGCCTCTCCAGCCTGTGAGGCCTCCTTAAGTACAGGTACGCTCAAGGGATTGTGGGATCCCTTGGAACTCCAGGGGATGAGCCCTCTGGTGGTTAAACAAGGTATTTACAGGTTTACATATATAACACACGTCACTGGAAAATCCGCCCTATCTCAGGATAAGGGGTTGGCCACATAGGACTGAGATGAGGAGGAATTTCTTCACTCAGAGTGTGGTGAATCTTTGGAATTCTCTGCCCCTGAGGGCTGTGAATGCTGAGTCACTGAGTATATTTGAGGCTGAGATAGATAGATTTTTGGACTCGAGAGGAATCAAGGGATAAGGAGATCTAGCAGGAAAGTGGAGTTGAGGTTGATGATCAAACATGATCTGATTGAATGGCGCACCAGGCTCGAGATGCAGTAATCGTGACCATCTTTTAAAAAAGGGGACAAGTCTGGCTGGGCAACTACAGAGGAATCAGCCACTGGGAAGGTCATTGCTAGAATCCTCCTCAACCTGTGGTTGAGGAGCTCCTCCCGGAGTCACAGTGCGGATTCCATCCACTACGGGGTACAACGGACATGATCTTTACGGTGCGACAGCTGCAGGAGAAATGCCGGGAACAGCACCAGCCCTTATACATGGCCTTCTTTGATCTTACAAAGGCCTTTGACACTGTTAACCGCGAGGGACTATGGAGCGTCCGCCTCTGTTTTGTTGGGTGCCCCCAGAAGTTTGTTACCATCCTCCGCCTGCTCCACGATGACATGCAGGCCATGATCTTGACCAACGGATCCACCACAGACCCAATCCACATCCGGAACAGGTCAAACAGGGCTGTGTTATTGCACCAACGCTCTTCTCGATCTTCCTCGCTGCAGTGCTCCACCTCATACTCAACATGCTCTCTGTTGGAGTGGAACTAAACTACAGAACCAGTGGGAACCTGTTCAACCTTCATCACCTCCAGGCCAGATCCAAGACTGTCCCATCCTCTGTCATCGAGCTACAGTAAGCGGATGAAGCCTGCGTCTGCGCACATTCAGAGGCTGAACTCCAAGTCATAGTCAACATCTTCACCGAGGCATATGAAAGCAAGGGCCTTACACTAAACATCCATCAGACAAAGGTCCTCCACCAACCTGACCCCGCCACACAGCACTGCCCCTCCAGTCATCAAGATCCACAGCGCGGCCCTGGACAACGTGGACCACTTTCCATACCTCGGGAGCCGATTATCAGCAAGGGCAGACATCAACAACAAGGTTCAACACGCCTCCAGTGCGCCAGCGCAGCCTTCAGCCACCTGAGGAAGAGAGTGTTCGAAGATCAGGCCCTCAAATCTGGCACCAAGCTTATGCTCTACAGGGCTGTAGTGATACCCGCCCTCCTGTATGGCTCAGAGACGTAGACCATATGCAGTAGATACCTCAAATCGCTGGAGAAATATCACCAACGATGCCTGCGCAAGATCCTGCAAATCCCCTGGGAGGACAGACGCACCAACATCAGTGTTCTCGATCAGGCCAACATCCCTAGCATTGCAGCACTGACCACACTCGACCAGCTCCGCTGGGCAGGCCACATTGTTTGCTTCCTGACACAAGACTCCCAAAGCAAGCGCTCTACTCAGAACTCCTTCACGGCAAGCGAGCCCCAGGTTGGCAGAGGAAACGTTACAGGGACACCCTCAAAGCCTGCTTGATAAAATGCAACATCCCCACCGACACCTGGGAATCCCTGGCCAAAGACTGCCCTAAGTAGAGGAAGAGCATCCGGGAGGGCACTGAGCACCTCGAGTTTTGTCGTTGAGAGCATGCAGAAAGCAAGCGCAGGCAGCGGAAGGAGCGTGCGGCAAACCAGACTCCCCACCCACCTTTTCCTCAACTACTGTCTGTCCCACCTGTGACAGAGACGGTAATTCCTGTATTGGACTGTTCAGTAACCTAAGAACTCACTTTCAGAGTGGAAGCAAGTCTTCCTTGATTTCGAGGGACTGACGATGATGATAGATTGAATGCGCAGCAGGCTGGAGAGCCTGTATCTCCTACTCCTGCTCCAAATTATGTTCTTGTGTTTATTTCCCTCCACCATGTTTACTGGGGCCTTTTGCTGGAAAGCCCAGGTGCCCATCTGAAGCTGGCAGGAGGCTCAATACTGTATACATAGGACCCTGACGCAATTTCGAGGGATAACTGGATGGAGCATGCACGGTGTGTGTGCTCTGACCCTTTGTGTATAAAATTATGAGGGGCCTAGACAGGGTGGATAGGAAAGACCTATTTCCCTTAGGAGAGAGGTCAATAACCAGGGGGCATAGATTTAAAGTAATTGGAAGAAGAATTAAAGGGGCGTTAGGGAGAACATTTTCCACCCAGAGGGTGGTGGGGGTCTGGAACTCACTGCCTGAAATGATGGTAGAGGCAGAAATCCTCACTGCATTTAAAAGTGCTTGGATATGCACCTCAAGTGTGGTAACCTACAGGGCTATGGACAAAGAGCTGGAAAGTGGGATTAAGTTGGATAGCTCTTTTACGGCCGGTACAGACTCAATCGGCCAAATGGCCTCCGTCTGTGCTGTAAATTTCTATGATTCTATGATAAGTAACTGATAAGAAGAAAGCATGTGTAATGGTTGCAGAGAAAAGGAAGCAAGACCTGCAAAAGATAAAGAGATTCTTTGATAATTAAACAGTATATTTTGAAGAAATCATACAAAACAGCTCATTCTGCAAAGGTTTTCAGGTGAACCATGCACGGCATTATTCAAGGCGCAGTCGGAAAGGAACCTTCGTTTTCTCCACAAACAATCTGATCAATTCTTTGAATTGTACTCACTAGAAAGGAAAGGTTGTATGAAAGTTACCACTTTTTTCTGGTACAAACTATCGTGTTGTATGTTAAATGACATTCTTGAAAGTTAGCAAATACCGATAGTGTCTCGATTAATTTGTTAGCCTTCTGTATTCTAAACAAGCGAGAAAAGTAACGGTACACAGGATCCTCTTATTTTTAATAAGCATCTACATTTATTTATTTACAGATTTTGTTCTTTATTTCTTTCCCCCAGGTTCCTGTCTCTTTTTTCAGGTTCTCAGTTTTTGGTTTTGTTGCTGTTGCACGTTTTAATTTTATGGATTAAAATTTTTTTAAAATATTTTCTCAGTTTTGCTCTTTACTCTTTTCCATCCTTTGATTTTTATTTTTCTGGATTTAATCTGTTCTCCTCATTTTTCCTGCTATGTTGTTTATATTTTCCAGCTCATTCAATTGTTATCTACGATTTGAGACTTTTTTCAGATCTTGTTCATTATCTGGGGGTTTTCCGCAGTTTGATTGGTTGTTTTTCTCGGTCGCTGTGCATTTCCCTAGGTTCTGCTGGAAGTTTCTTTGGCTTTTGTTGTACTTATATTTGTTTCTCAGTTTATTATTTCCATGCTAATGTGGTACTCCCTCATCAACCCTCCAGATTTACTGGCTTTATTATCTATGTTTTGTTGTGTATTTTGTCAAAATTCTGGATTTATTTTTTCACGTTTCATTATTAACTTTGCTGCATTTCTCTGCATATTTTTGCAGGGTTTTTATTGTTCATATTGTTCAGAAATTTAACTGGACCAACTACATAAATACTGTGGTGACCAGAGCAGGCCAGGCTGGGTATTCTGTGACGAGTGTCTCACCTCCTGACTCCCCAAAGCCTCTCCACCATCTACAAGACACAAGTCAGGAGTGTGATGGAATACTCTCCACTTGCCTGGATTGGTGCAGCTCCAACAACACTCGAGAAGCTCGACACCATCCAGGACAAAGCAGCCCGCTCGATCGACCCCCCACTTTAAACATTCACTCCCTCCCCCACCGGCGCACCGTTGCTGCAGTGTGTATCATTTACAAGATGTTCGACAGTATCTCCCACAACCTCTACCACCTCGCAGGATAAAGGCAGCAGGCGCATGGGGAACCATCACCTGCAAGTTTCCCTCCCAGTCACACACCCTCCTGACTTGGAAATATATCGCTGTTCCTTCATCGTTGCTGGGTCACAATCCTGGGAGTTGCTCCCTGTCAGCACTGTGGGAGTACCATCACCACACGGACTGCAACGGTTCAAGCCTAGGTGGCTCTCCCCCACTTTCCCAAGGACAATACGGGGTGGGCAATAAACGCTGGCCTTCCCAGCAACGCCCACATCCCATGAATAAATAAAAAATATTTTCTGGTATTGAGTATTTCATTTTTCTATGTTTTCCTGTGTTTGTTATTTACTGCATTTTATTTTTGTAGAATTTCAGTTTGTCGTTCACATTTAAATTTTCAGTGTTTCTAGTTTCATTGTTAATATTTGCCAATGTCAGTTTTTTATTGTTTCCTGTTTTGATCTTGTTTAGGTTTTTAACATTTGTACTTTGTAGGTTTCACTGAAGCTGCATGTTTTTGCTATTTTAATTATTATTTAATGGATTCTCCATGCATCGTCAGGTTTCCGTTGGTGCAGGTCTTGATCTGCCCACGTGACTCTGACCAGTCCTCATTAATCATGCGGGGCCGCTTCAGAGAGGGAATCCTGTTTTTTTTTTAATTTTTTAAATTTTTCGTAGCCAATCTTTCCAATTCTTTGTCAGATCACAAACGCCAGAGGTCACCTTGCACACATCAAGGATCACCCTGCGCTAATGCTCTTAGCCAAAAGGCCTAGAGCCCAAGCACCGTTCCTGGAAGTACTGCAATACCAGGTTCGTGCCATGGAGGTGGATGGGTCAAGCCCCCCACACACCTCCTATTTCCTGTTTGTTATCACTTTGCTGCTGGGAAGGGAATTGAGTTTTGTTGCAGCTTTGAAAATGCTGCAGCTGATGAAGGCTCACACATTCTTCAGTGAATGGAACAACAGAAACAATGATGAAGGAAAGAGCTGCATCAGGGATGTTAGCCTCCAGAAAGGTTCCCGGGGCTTCTGATGCATTCACGATGTGACACAAACAGAATCATACTAGGGGAACATTTGTATAGGCGGCCACATCAAAGAGGAATGTAAACATTTATGGGGGAAAATCTCTGAGCCAATCAGTGCAGGCTCTGCCACCTCAAGTGGTTTAATGACCACAAAAGGTTGGCCAAGTGAAGAACCCTGTTCCCCATGTACAGCCTGTGTATCTATATATATGTACGACACTCGCCCTCTGCATATTGTGACACCACTATTCCCAGCCAGAACAGTGATGATTTGGTCATTTCCCTGTCAATCACACTAAGTGACTGTGATTCATTTTATGTATGATTTCTGTTGTGTAAGTCCTGCTGTAAGTCCTGCCAGCCGTAAGTACCACCCCACTTCCAACTCTTTGGCTGACAGAGTGGTGTCAACTGACACTCTGTTCCCTTTGTAGTGTCACTAATTGATTGAAGGGAAAGCCGTGCTATTCACAAGGAACCTCCGCCATCAATACTGCTCGTTCTTTACTCTCCACCACTGCCAGAGCAGTACTACTCTGGAAGGAGAAATGTTTCAAGGGAGCCAGCAGCTGCAAATATTTTAATCATGGTATGGATGCAAACATACCTGTGAAAAGAAGTGCGAGTGATTCTGCTAAAATTGTGTTCTCTATTTTCGAAGGAAAAGGCAGCACGTAATCAGCGCTAAAGAACTCCAACTGGAGGAGGAAAGCTTGGAGTGCAAAGAGGAGGCACTGGATCGTAACTGGACAAACAGGAGAACCTGTCGGAGGGGGCAAGTAGGCGGCGAGGTGCTAAGATCAGGTTGGTAAAGACAGGGCATAGCCATTTTTACTTCATGTAGATTGTTAAAGTATAGTAATTGCCCTGCTCACTATTTCTTCAAGAAGCAATGTCACCTAAACAAGATTTTGTATTTTTGAAATCTATGGCGATGTCTTGGAGGACAGCTGTTCAGAGGACAGCTGCTCATCCAGATCCACAACTGTTTCATCCATTCTCACTAATTTCATGAAGACATCTTACTTCCACCAACACTAGGTCACATACACCCTCTCTGGAGGAAGTAGTTCGTAAATCTAAAGCAGTTTCAGTGAGTGAAGCATTGAGCACTAGTGAGCATGAGAACTTGGGAATGGAAGAGGGGGAAGGTGAAGACACAACTGCCCTCTGTGAAGGATCCGAGGGGCCCAGTTTGCAAAAGAACAATGATTCCTGGAAACACAGGAAGGCCAGAATTGCTAGATGAAAATACACAAGGTGCATCTACTTTTCCATTCCGGGAGTCACTTGGTACAGCAATAGTGTCAGCCAAGACTCAGTCGGTCGCACTCTTGATAGATAGAAAATGATAGAAAATAGGTGCAGGAGCAGGCCATTCAGCCCTTCTAGCCTGCACCGCCATTCAATGAGTTCATGGCTGAACATGAAACTTCAGTACCCCCTTCCTGCTTTCTCGCCATAACCCTTGATCCCCCGAGTAGTAAGGACTTCATCTAACTCCCTTTTGAATATATTTAGTGAATTGGCCTCAACTACTTTCTGTGGTAGAGAATTCCACAGGTTCACCACTCTCTGGGTGAAGAAGTTTCTCCTCATCTCGGTCCTAAATGGCTTACCCCTTATCCTCAGACTGTGACCCCTGGTTCTGGACCTCCCCAACATTGGGAACATTCTTTCTGCATCTAACCTGTCTAAACCCGTCAGAATTTTAAACGTTTCTATGAGGTCCCCTCTCATTCTTCTGAACTCCAGTGAATACAAGCCCAATTGATCCAATCTTTCTTGATAGGTCAGTCCCGCCATCCCGGGAATCAGTCTGGTGAACCTTCGCTGCACTCCCTCAATAGCAAGAATGTCCTTCCTCAAGTTAGGGGACCAAAACTGTACACAATACTCCAGGTGTGGCCTCACCAAGGCCCTGTACAACTGTAGCAACACCTCCCTGCCCCTGTATTCAAATCCCCTCGCTATGAAGGCCAACATGCCATTTGCTTTCTTAACCGCCTGCTGTACCTGCATGCCAACCTTCAATGACTGATGTACCATGACACCCAGGTCTCGTTGCACCTTCCCTTTTCCTAATCTGTCACCATTCAGATAATAGTCTGTCTCCCTGTTTTTACCACCAAAGTGGATAACCTCACATTTATCCACATTATACTTCATCTGCCATGCATTTGCCCACTCACCTAACCTATCCAAGTCACTCTGCAGCCTAATAGCATCCTCCTCGCAGCTCACACTGCCACCCAACTTAGTATCATCCGCAAATTTGGAGATACTGCATTTAATCCCCTCGTCTAAATCATTAATGTACAATGTAAACAGCTGGGGCCCCAGCACAGAACCTTGCGGCACTCCACTAGTCACTGCCTGCCATTCTGAAAAGTACCCGTTTACTCCTACTCTTTGCTTCCTGTCTGACAACCAGTTCTCAATCCACGTCAGCACACTACCCCCAATCCCATGTGCTTTAACTTTGCACATTAATCTCTTGTGTGGGACCTTGTCGAAAGCCTTCTGAAAGTCCAAATATACCACATCAACTGGTTCTCCTTTGTCCACTTTACTGGAAACATCCTCAAAAAATTCCAGAAGATTTGTCAAGCATGATTTCCCTTTCACAAATCCATGCTGACTTCGACCTATCATGTCACCATTTTCCAGATGCACTGCTATGACATCCTTAATAATTGATTCCATCATTTTACCCACTACTGAGGTCAGGCTGACCGGTCTATAATTCCCTGTTTTCTCTCTCCCTCCTTTTTTAAAAAGTGGGGTTACATTGGCTACCCTCCACTCCATAGGAACTGATCCAGATTCAATGGAATGTTGGAAAATGACTGTCAATGCATCCGCTATTTCCAAGGCCACCTCCTTAAGTACTCTAGGATGCAGGCCATCAGGCCCTGGGGATTTATCGGCCTTCAATCCCATCAATTTCCCCAACACAATTTCCCGACTAATAAAGATTTCCCTCAGTTCCTCTTCCTTACTAGACCCTCTGACCCCTTTTATATCCGGAAGGTTGTTTGTATCCTCCTTAGTGAATACCGAACCAAAGTACTTGTTCAATTGATCCGCCATTTCTTTGTTCCCCGTTATGACTTCCCCTGATTCTGACTGCAGGGGACCTACGTTTGTCTTCACCAACCTTTTTCTCTTTACATACCTATAGAAACTTTTGCAATCCGCCTTAATGTTCCCTGCAAGCTTCTTCTCGTACTCCATTTTCCCTGTCCTAATCAAACCCTTTGTCCTCCTCTGCTGAGTTCTAAATTTCTCCCAGTCCCCAGGTTCGCTGCTATTTCTGGCCAATTTGTATGCCACTTCCTTGGCTTTAATACTATCCCTGATTTCCCTAGATAGCCACGGTTGAGCCACCTTCCCCTTTTTATTTTTACGCCAGACAGGAATGTACAATTGTTGTACTTCGTCCATGCGGTCTCTAAATGTCTGCCATTGCCCATCCACAGTCAACCCCCTAAGTATCATTCGCCAATCTATCCTAGCCAATTCACGCCTCATACCTTCAAAGTTACCCTTCTTTAAGTTCTGGACCATGGTCTCTGAAATTACTGTTTCATTCTCCATCCTAATGCAGAATTCCACCATATTATGGTCACTCTTCCCCAAGGGGCCTCGCACAATGAGATTGCTAATTAATCCTCTCTCATTACACAACACCCAGTCTAAGATGGCCTCCCCCCTAGTTGGTTCCTCAACATATTGGTCTAGAAAACCATCCCTTATGCACTCCAGGAAATCCTCCTCCACCGTATTGCTTCCAGTTTGGCTAGCCCAATCTATGTGCATATTAAAGTCACCCATTATAACTGCTACACCTTTATTGCATGCACCCCTAATTTCCTGTTTGATGCCCTCCCCAACATCCCTACTACTGTTTGGAGGTCTGTACACAACTCCTACTAACGTTTTTTGCCCTTTGGTGTTCTGCAGCTCTACCCATATAGATTCCACATCATCCAAGCTAATGTCTTTCCTAACTATTGCATTAATCTCCTCTTTAACCAGCAATGCTACCCCACCTCCTTTTCCTTTTATTCTATCCTTCCTGAATGTTGAATACCCCTGAATGTTGAGTTCCCAGCCCTGATCATCCTGGAGCCACGTCTCCGTAATCCCAATCACATCATATTTGTTAACATCTATTTGCACAATTAATTCATCCACCTTATTGCGGATACTCCTTGCATTAAGACACAAAGCCTTCAGGCTTGTTTTATTAACACCCTTTGTCCTTTTAGAATTTTGCTGTACAGTGGCCCTTTTTGTTCTTTGCCTTGGGTTTCTCTGCCCTACACTTTTCCTCATCTCCTTTCTGTCTTTTGCTTTTGGCTCCTTTTTGTTTCCCTCTGTCTCCCTGCCTCTGAGTCAGAACGTTCAATGTTCAATGTTCAAGTCCCACTACAGAGACTTAAGCACACAATTCTAGGCTGATACGGTGCTCCAAAGGGATGCTGGGATCCCTTGCAACTTCAGGGGATGAGCTCCCTGGTGGCAGAACATGGGAGTGCATGCTTTACAGATACACAACAGTGCACTATTTGAATAAGAGCAGGGAAGCTTTCCCAGTGACCTGGCTGATATTTATCCTTCAGTCAACACTTAACTAGAAATAATCTGGTCATTTATTTCCTTGCTGTTTGTGGGAGCTTGCTGTGCATAACATTACAACAGTGACCACACTTCAAAAGGATGTCATTGGCTGTAAAGTGCTTTGGGACGTCCTGAGGTTGTAAAAGGCGCTATATAAATGCAAGCCTTTCTTTACTCTTTCTCTTATTGCCATCTTTTCCTGGCTTGCTGCTGGATTACCTCACGACATGGCATATCCTCATCAGACACATTGAGTCTTTGAAACATAGAAAATAGGTGCAGGAGTAGGCCATTCAGGCCTTCGAGCCTGCACCACCATTCAATAAGATCATGGCTGATCATTCACCTCAGTACCCCTTTGCTGCTTTTTCTCCATACCCCTTGATCCCTTTAGCCATAAGGGCCATATCTAACTCCTTCTTGAATATATTCAATCAACTGGCATCAACAACTTTCTGCGGTAGAGAATTCCACAGGTTCACCACTCTCTGGGTGAAGAAGTTTCTCCTCATCTCGGTCGTAAATGGCTTACCCCTTATCCTTAGACTGTGACCCCTGGTTCTAGACTTCCCCAACATCGGGAACATTCTTCCTGCATCTAACCTGCCCAGTTCTGTCAGAATTTTATATGTTTCTATGAGATCCCCTCTCATCCTTCTGAACACCAGTGAATACAGGCCCAGTCAATCCAGTCTCTCCTCATATAACAGTCCTGCCATCCCGGGAATCAGTCTGGTAAACCTTCGCTGCACTCCCTCAATGGCAAGAACATCCTTCCTCAGATTAGGAGACCAAAACTGAATACAATATTCCAGGTGAGGCCTCACCAAGGCCCTGTACAACTGCAGTAAGACCTCCCTGCTCCTATACTCAAATCCCCTAGCTATGAAGGCCAACATACCATTTGCCTTGTTCACCGCCTGCTGTACCTGCATGCCAACTTTCAGTGACTGATGTACCATGACACCCAGGTCTCGTTGCACCTCCTCTTTTCCTAATCTGCAGCCATTCAAATAATATTCTGCCTTCTTGTTTTTGCCACCAAAGTGGATAACCTCACATTTATCCACATTATACTGCATCTGCCATGCATTTGCCCACTCACCTAACCTGTCCAAGTCACCATGCAGCCTCTTAGCATCCTCCTCACAGCTCACACTGCCACCCAGCTTAGTGTCATCTTCAAACTTGAAGATATTACACTCAATTCCTTCATCTAAATCATTGATGTATATTGTAAATAGCTGGGGTCCCAGCACTGAGCCCTGCGGCACTCCACTAGTCACTGCTTGCCATTCTGAAAAGGACCCGTTTATCCCGACTCTCTGCTTCCTGTCTGCCAACCAGTTCTCTATCCACGTCAGTACATTACCCCTAATACCATGTGCTTTGATTTTGCACGCCAATCTTTTGAGTGGCTCCTTGTTAAAAGCCTTTTGAAAGTCCAACTACACCACATGCACTGGTTCTCCCTTGACCACTGTACTAGTTAGATCCTCAAAAAATTCTAGAAGATTTGTCAAGCATGATTTCCCTTTCATAAATCCATGCTGACTTGTACCGATCCTGTCACTGCTTTCCAAATGTGCTGCTATTTCATATTTAATAATTGATTCCAACATTTTCCCCACTAACCGGTCTATAATTCCCTGTTTTTTCTCTCCCTCCTTTTTTAAAAGGTGGTGTTACATTAGGTACCATCCAATCCACAGGAACTGATCCAGAGTCGATAGACTGTTGGAAAATGATCACCAATGCATCCACTATTTCTAGGACCACTTCCTTAAGTACTCTGGGATGCAGACTATCAGGCCATGGAGATTTATTGGCCTTCAATCTTATCAATTTCCCTAACACAATTTCCTGACTAATAAGGATTACCTTCAGTTCCTCCTTCTTGCGAGACCCTCGGTCCCCTTGTATTTCCGGAAGGTTATTTGTGTCTTCCTTCGTGAAGACAATACCAAAGTATTTGTTCAACTGGTCTTCCATTATAAATTCACCTGATTCTGACTGCATTTGTCTTCACGAATCTTTTTCTCTTCATATAGCTGCAGAAGCTTTTGCAGTCAATTTTTATGTTCCCAGCAAGCTTCCTCTCATGCTTAGAAACATAGAAACATAGAAATTAGGTGCAGGAGCAGACCATTCAAACCTTCCAGCCTGCTCCTGCACTTAAATTCCATTCAATAAGATCATGGCTGATCATTCAAACTCCTGCTTTCTCTCCATACCCCTTGATGCCTTTGGCTGAAAGGGCCACATCTCCAAGTAAAAGATCCTCTCGGAATGAATGATCACAGTATGGTTGAATTTGTAATACAGATTGAGGGTGAGGAAGTAGTGTCTCAAACGAGCGTACTATGCTTAAACAAAGGGGACGACAGTGGGATGAGGGCAGAGTTGGCTAAAGTAGACTGGAAACACAGACTAAACGGTGGCACAATTGAGGAACAGTGGAGGACTTTTAAGGAGCTCTTTCATAGTGCTCAACAAAAATATATTCCAGTGAAAAAGAAGGGCGGTAAGAGAAGGGATAATCAGCCGTGGACAACCAAGGAAATAAAGGAGAGGATCAAATTAAAAACCAAAGCGTATAAGGTGGCCAAGGTTAGTGGGAAACGAGCAGATTGGGAAAATTTTAAACGACAGCAAAGAATGACTAAAAAAGCAATAAAGAAAGGAAAGATAGATTACGAAAGTAAACTTGTGCAAAACATAAAAACAGATAGTAAAAGCTTTTACTGATATATAAAACGGAAAAGAGTGACTAAAGCAAATGTTGGTCCCTTAGAAGATGAGAAGGAGGATTTAATAATGGGAAATGTGGAAATGGCTGAGACCTTAAACAATTATTTTGCTCCGGTCTTCACAGTGGAAGACACAAAAACCATGCCAAAAATTGCCGGTCACGGGAATGTGGGAAGGGAGGACCTTGAGATAATCACTATCACTTGGGCGGTAGTGCTGGATAGGCTAATGGGACTCAAGATAGACAAGTCCCCTGGTCCAGATGAAATGCATCCCAGGATATTAAAAGAGATGGCGGAAGTTATAGCAGATGCATTTGTTATAATCTATCAAAATTCTCTGGACTCTGGGGAGGTACCAGCGGATTAGAAAGCAGCTAATGTATCGCCTCTGTTTAAAAAAGGGGGCAGACAAAAGGCAGGTAACTATAGGCCGGTTAGTTTAACATCTGTAGTGGGGAAAATGCTTGAAACTATCATTAAGGAAGAAATAGTGGGACATCTAGATAGGAATAGTGCAATCAAGCAGACGCAACATGGATTCATGAAGGGGAAATCATGTTTAACTAATTTACTGGAATTCTTTGAGGATATAACGAGCATGGTGGATAGAGGTGTACCGATGGGTGTGGTGTATTTAGATTTCCAAAAGGCATTCGATAAGGTGCCACACAAAAGGTTACTGCAGAAGATAAAGGTACGCGGAGTCAGAGGAAATGTATTAGCATGGATCGAGAATTGGCTGGCTAACAGAAAGCAGAGAGTCGGGATAAATAGGTCCTTTTCGGGTTGGAAATCGGTGGTTAGTGGTGTGCCACAGGGATCGGTGCTGGGACCATAACTGTTTACAATATACATAGATGACCTGGAAGAGGGGACAGAGTGGAGTGTAACAAAATTTGCAGATGACACTAAGATTAGTGGGAAAGCGGGTTGTGTGGAGGACACAGAGAGGCTGCAAAGAGATTTAGATAGGTTAAGCGAATGGGTTAAGGTTTGGCAGATGGAATACAATGTCGGAAAGTGTAAGGTCATCCACCTTCGGGAATATTATTTGAATGGGGAGAAATTACAACATGCTGCGGTACAGAGGGACCTGGGGGTCCTTGTGCATGAATCCCAAAAAGTTAGTTTGCAGGTGCAGCAGGTAATCAGGAAGGCGAATGGAATGTTGGCCTTCTTTGCGAGAGGGATGGAGTACAAAAGCAGGGAGGTCCTGCTGCAACTGTACAGGGTATTGGTGAGGCCGCACCTGGAGTACTGCGTGCAGTTTTGGTCACCTTACTTAAGGAAGGATATACTGGCTTTGGAGGGGGTACAGAGACGATTCACTCGGTTGATTCCGGAGATGAGGGGGTTACCTTATGATGATAGATTGAGTAGACTGGGTCTTTTCTCGTTGGAGTTCAGAAGAATGAGGGGTGATCTTATAGAAACATTTAAAATAATGAAAGGAATAGACAAGATAGAGGCAGAGAAGTTGTTTCCACTGGTCGGGGAGACTAGAACTAGGGGGTACAGCCTCAAAATACGGGGGAGCCAATTTAAAACCGAGTTGAGAAGGAATTTCTTCTCCCAGGGGGTTGTGAATCTGTGGAATTCTCTGCCCAAAGAAGCAGTTGAGGCTAGCTCATTGAATGTATTCAAATCACAGGTAGATAGATTTTTAACCAATAAGGGAATTAAGGGTTACGGGGAGCGGGCGGGTAAGTGGAGCTGAGTCCACGGCCAGATCAGCCATGATCTTGTTGAATGGCGGAGCAGGCTCGAGGGGCTAGATGGCCTCCTCCTGTTCCTAATTCTTATGTTCTTATGTTCTTTTGATCTACTAATCTTTTTCTCTTCACATATCTATCAAAGTTTTTTCAGTCAGTTTTTATGTTCCCAGCAAGCTTCCTCTCATACTCTTTTTTCCCCCTCCTAATTAAACCCTTAGTCCTCCTATGCTAAATTCTAAATTTCTCCCAGTCCTAAGGCTGGCTGCTTTTTCTGGCCAATTTATATACCTCTTCCATGGATTTAACACTATCCCCAATTTCCCTTGTTCACCACGGTTGAGCTACCTTCCCCGTTTTATTAGTGGGGAAAATGTTGGAATCAATCATTAAAGATGAAATAACAGCGCATTTGGAAAGCAGTGACAGGATCGGACCAAGTTAGCATTGATTTATGAAAGGGAAATCATGCTTGACGAATCTTCTGGAATTTTTTGAGAATTTAATTCGCAGAATGGACAAGGCAGAACCAGTGGATGTGGTGTATTTGGACTTTCAAAAGGCTTTTGACAAGATCCCGGACAAGAGATTGTGCAAAGTGTGCAAAGTCAAAGCGCATGGTACTGTGGGTAATGTACTGACGTGGATAGAGAACTGCTTTGCAGACAGGATGCAGAGAGTCGGCATAAACGGGTCCTTTTCAGAATGGCAGGCAGTGACCAGTGGACTGCCGCAGGACTCAGTGCTGGGACCCCAGCTCTTTACAATATACATCAATGATTTAGATGAAGGAATTGAGAGTAATATCTCCAAGTTTGCGGATGACAATAAGCTGGGTGGCGGTGTGAGCTGTGAGGAGGATGCTAAGAGGCTGCAGGGTGACTTGGACAGGTTAGGTGAGTGGGCAAATGCATGGCAGATGCAGTATAATGTGGATAAATGTGAGATTATCCATTTTGGGGGCAAAAACACGAAGGCAGAATATTATCTGAATGGCGGCAGATTGGGAAAAGGGGAGGTGCAACGAGACCTGGGTGTCATGGTTCATCAATCATTGAAAGTTGGCATGCAGGTACAGCAGGCGGTGAAGAAAGCAAATGGTATGTTGGCCTTCATAGCTAGGGGATTTGAGTATAGGAGCAGGGAGGTCTTACTGCAGTTGTTCAGGGCCTTAGTGAGGCCTCACCTGGAATACTGTGTTCAGTTTTGGTCTCCTAATCTGAGGAAGGACATTCTTGCTATTGAGGGAATGCAGCGAAGGTTCACCAGACTGATTCCAGGGATGACTGGACTGTCATATGAGGAGAGACTGGATCAACTGGGCCTTTATTCACTGGAGTTTAGACTGATGAGAGGGGATCTCATAGAAACGTATGAGATTCGGATGGGACGGGACAGGTTAGATGCGGGAAGAATGTTCCCGATGTTAGGGAAGTCCAGAACCAGGGGACATAGTCTTAGGTAAGGGGTCGGCCATTTAGGACTGAGATGAGGAGAAACTTCTTCACTCAGAGAGTTGTTAACCTGTGGAATTCTCTACCACAGAGAGTTGTTGATACCAGTTCATTAGATATATTCAAGAGGGAGTTAGATATGGCCCTTACGGCTAAGAGGATCAAGGAGTATGGAGAGAAAGCAGGAAAGGGGTACTGCGGGAATGATCTGCCATGATCTTATTGAATGGCGATGCGGGCTCGAAGGGCTGAATGGCCTTTTCCTGCACCTATTTTCTATATTTCTATTCCAGACAGGCATGTTGTAAGGGGTTTTCACAGGGTTGTTGTTGTGCCTTGGGTGTCTCTCTCTGGGCTTCTGCCCTCACAGCTTATGCCTGGCCTGTGAGGTACCCTGAGTGCTGCAAGAGCACCCCTGGAGAGACTGTGTCCACAGCTTATGAAGGGGGTTTTGAGACTCGTGCGTCCCCACAGCTTATGCCTAGCCTGTGAGGCACCTGTGAGTGTCAAACACTCCTAACCCCTTCTTCCCTAGCCTGTGACACACAGTTGAGCGTTTTCGAGGCGCTCCTAGCTTCCCTTACACGGTTCTGACATAAGACTCACGATCAGGAGATGTAATACAATAGAACTGAGACAAGGTGATTCCAAGAGGAACTTTAGGCTTCCAATTTATTTGGCAAGGTGTAACTCAACAAACAGCAATACACCAACAAAACAATCCCCCTAAATCCCACTAAACGGACACAACGAAAATCTTTACACCAGTTTAGCAGTAGAATGCCCAACCTCCCACCTTTCCTGGCCTAACTGAGTTGGGAGTTCTGGGGACCAGAGGTTATACTCACTACTGTGCCTTCTGCAGTCTGGTGGATGGTTTCTTCTATCTTTGGTGTCTTCGGACACTGGTTTTCCTTCCATGTCGAGAGGCCTGTGGTTGTGGTTGTTGAATCACCAGGGCAGGGAAAATCATCACTCCTCTTTTCTTCACTACGTCAGAAACCCCTTTTTTTATAGCCAGATTATCCAGTCCGCCTCTCCTGCTGAAGTCGATTCTTCTCATTGGTGGACTTTTGATTTTGAAAAATGCAACAGTTTGAGGTTTTTAGGTTTTTTTCCCACTGATCTTAACCTACTCAAGGTTTGAGTGGGTGTTGATTGCATTGGCCTCCTGTAGCCATTGTGCTAGTCTGGCCTGAGCCAGATATTTCTATGCCTGATGAAAAGGTGTTGGAATATGTATGTGGCATTGTTTAAATGCTAATGTTTTCAAGGGGCAAGTTTCGAGGGTATACAGTTCCCAGACAATTTGATTAGTTCCAATGTCCAAACTGGCCCTTTTGATATTGACTCCACCCCTTTTCTTGCAGACCTTAAAAAAATCCCAAATTCGATTAAAGTTCATAGTTTCTTCCATGTGCACTTTAGGATTTCAAACTTTCTGGTAGATAGTTCCAAATTAAATTCCCTTTCCTATGAGTCCAAACACTGGGGGGGTCTCCATTTGTGTCCCAAAGTTTTCCTTCCATCGGTTTCAATTCACAGCACAGACTGATCCCACAGCCCTTTTCCTTCTGGGTAAAATGAGGGGGTTTTTGTCCTCCCCTACATAATCCCCCATCTGACACAGTCAGACACCACTCGAGTGTGTCAAAGTTCAGGGTGGTGAGAAAACCCTCGGTCTCCCAAATTGCCCAACTTTCCCCAGTTTAACTCTAAACTGATCCCGTCGATATATATCGTAATTCCTTTTAACGCGGTACTAAACACAGAAATCCAACAGGTTACACTACACGACAGCAACATACATATATGTACTTAAGGTTACAGCAGTAATTGTACATTGAGTCTCATTTCGGTCTCAAACATAAAAAAAAAACCTGCCCTGCAAACTCCCCAGGGGCCATGTATGAAAACGCAGTCATCCCTGGAAATAACAAAACCGCCTAAGTGTCGCGGTCACTTTGTTTACACACCTTGAGTGTTTAGCAACGGCTCTCCTGGCTGTGTAGTAGCCTGAGGAACTGCGTTCTTTTTCTTTTTCTCCTGAGCTTACAGCTTGTAACTAGCAGATAAGCTACAATCAGGAGTTGGCCGATTACTAAGGCATGCGATCCCACCCGGATCCATGCAGGTATGTCTGCACGTATTCCCAAATCCCACCATGCTGGGGGTTTAATCTGGGCAATCTCCCCTGCTAGAATTTCAGTTTTCTGCTCCATGGTGTAAAAATGTTTTTGAGACAAATCCACTGCCTGGAGGAGGGCTGTAAGTTTCTCAGGTAGTGGGGCAATGGGATAGCCAAACTGGGCGACATATTGTTGTAGATGGCTGAGGTTGTTTTGTACCGTGAGGTGAATCGTGGAAGGTTCAGGGATGGGTGTGATTCTGGTGTGTGCCACTTGAACTTCTGCCCTGGGTTTAAAGCAAAAGCTGCTGTACGGAATTGGACACCACCTTCCCGGTCCGTGTTCATACCGTTGGGCACTTGTGGTGACACAATATGTCCCACCGCCTACATATGCTACCTGTGGAGGCATGTGGTTAGGGGCCATTACCTCCATTGTGCAATTGATAGGCTCTGCCCCAGCAGTGCTGAACCCGCATTGTGGCCTTGCAAAAGCGTTCAAGTGCTGGGGGCACAGGATTACCTGTGCTCCCCTGCTCCAACAACCCGAGAGGTCTGTACCTGTCACAGTGTGCTCCCACATTGTGACATAAGGTGGGACCTCTTGGAATCGAACATGCACCCCTCCACGAATGACTCCCACATTCTCCACTCGGTACAGGGGTGCTGGTCGTGGGGACGCCCCCATCACGGGCATCCTGACCACCACACCCATGGTGGTATGGTTTGACTTTCCACAGTCCACCGGTACCGGGTAGGCTTCCGACGCTACACGAAGTTGGCAAGGACTCAAAACATTATCGTAAGGGTGCAGTGCTGCTAAGTGCTGGTTGCTGATCCAGGAGGGGACCTGTCCCTGTCTCAGATCCTCGAGGTTACTCCGTCCCTCTCCCAGCAACCAGGCCCCATAGAGCACACACACCTCATTTTGGGCGGCTTGATCGGAGGTGTTTCTATCCTCCCGAATCAAGGGGTTTACAGCCCTGGCCTGTGCCTCCAATTGAGAGATAATCTCCTTTAAGTGAACTGTCATTGCCACCTCTTGGTGGAGCGCGGATCCCACGACGGTATTCTCGTCCCCCAGGACTTTGTGCAGCTGATTCTTTAACCCATTTATCTGGAGGGCCAGCTGCATGTTATCCAAACTGTTTATGGCGGACGCCCCGGTGTTAAACCCCGTAAGAATGTCATTTAAAGTGCCACGCCTCTGCCTGCCCGGTTCGGCCCTATCCCACTGTTTATACAAGTCTGTCACACTGACATCCCCGAAGTCCAGTTCATAGAACTTCCGGAACATCTCCCGCAGCAGAGCCTGGTCTAACAGCTCGGTTTCCCGGGGACACCACGTAGGTAGGCGGACTTCTGTCAGATTTAGCACCACTGATGCCACTGCGTAGTGTACCCCCTGATAAAATAGTTTCTCGGTAGGGACCAACACTAAACCATTCCCCGGCCCCCTGGTTGTTGTCGGGCACTCGTGTGGGACGGTGGGCTTGGCCGTGGGTGGGGGCTTCCTTTCCCGAACTACAAGTTCAGTGGCATTTACTGGTACCCGGGGATTAGGGATCACACACGCCTCCCCGCTGCGATCCCATCCCACCCAATCCCCGACATCCTGCCCCCACCTATAGAAAGCAATGGAGACCCCCTCTGAACACACGCGAGTGGATCCCCACATACACAAATAAATTCCTTGGTCGTACGCCCACCATTTCTCCCAGCACACCGTGACCCTGCCAGATGACCCCATGATGGTTCGGTAGGTATCATTATCCAGACGTTCCCAGTCCGAGTGTCGGTCTCTCATTTCCCTCTTGAGCTTTCTGAGCCACCACCACCGTCCCAGAGGTATGTCCCCTCGGCAAGTTAGGCATACCTTCCTGCCTTCTGTCACTCTCACTCTGGAAGTGGCCACAGTGATCTCCGGGCAGGGGATGGAGGTCTCTCCGTAGGTAAAGTCCTTATGGTTGGAGTACTTGGTAGAGTTCGATCCCAACCACCCAGGCCATCTCCCCTCGTGGGAGTAGGTGACCCGGCCATCCGCCACCGGAGTCCCTTCTCCTGTGGTCACTGTCGGCGCTCTGCCCCCGGAGCATCCGAAAACCAGGGAGTCCTCGGTGTCCCCTCGGTGCCCGGTGCAGATCCTTAGCGATACCAGCATCACTAACGTCCAGTAGGGAGGTGTTGACATCTGAAAGGCAAGAAGAACATGGCCTTGCCTTGAGAGACCTCTCCAGGCTCGGCCCACTTAACATGTTCCAAACACAAAAATGCTGTACCCAACCGTCACTGCCTTACCTAAACACATATACTCACAACACAAAGTAACAAAACAGGAAGGGAAAATATACACACCGCCACCCGTCCCTGGGTGGCCAGGCTACATCCTGTCACTGTACAGGCGTCGTCGACCACTTGGCTGACCGTACCCTGGGGACCAGGATGTCCTCCGCTGAGGGGCTCGTATGGTCCCCCTAAATGAGTCTTGTGCTGCCCTCCAAGGCCGTCCCGAGCCCCGGATGATCGGTGGGAGACCCTTGCTAGCACAACAGAGCACCCTCCCTGTTGTCTTTCGCCGTATTAGTCTGGGGCGGGGGGCTAAGTAAACAGGGGACCACGGCGCCCTGGGCTGTGGCACTCTGTTACTCCTCCTTACTGTCGGTGCAGAGGCCCACGTTATGGGCTGCAGTGCCATCTCCTCCACCTCTTGGGCTAGCCCCAGCTGATCCACCATGGGAGGTTCAGCTTCCCCTTGGACCTTGCTAATGGTAGAGCCTTTCTCCCTACTTCTGTTAGTGGGCTGGGAACCTCTACCCAGTGGTGGGATAGCCTTACAGGAGCAGTGAACCAGCCCCGGCTGTAGAGCTTCGGGGCCCGCTGCCTCCTCCGGAGCCTCCAAATCCACCGGGGCCTGTTCTTCCCCCAGTGCCTGATTCCCTTCCCTTGCTCGTCCCCTCTGTTTTTTACCTCTTTTGGGGTCAAACAATTTACACTGATTAATGTGATACCACTTCACCCGGCGAGGCAGTCGAACCGCATAGACCATAGGGCTAGCCTTGTCCACAATGCTGTATGGTCCCATATATAATGCTTCAAAAACCCCGACCCGAGCATAGTTCCTCACCATGGCCTGGTCCCCTATCTCCCATTCGTGGTGTTTGCTGGGTTCTAGCAGCAATCGGTTACTCTGATGCTGTCTGCCCATGTTACTAGCAGCCTGCCAGTGAATCTGTTTCAGGTGTTCAAACAGGTTCCTGACAAACCGGTCCCGGTTTACCTCTCGGAGCTGCCCTTCGGTGAGAACCGGCACCAACACATGCACTGGGGTTCTCATGATCCGGCCCGTCATCAGCTCATGGGGTGAGTACCCTGTGCTCTTTGACTGACTGGCCCGGATTCCCATGAGGACCAACGGTAAGACCTCCACCCACTTGTTCGGTGAGTCTCCCGTCTCCTTGCGCAGCCTTTCCTTTAGGGTCCGGTTCAGGCGTTCTACGGGGCCTGAGGACTGAGGGTTGTAGGCGACATGCCATTTGGCTCTTATCCCCAGCACCTTTAGGGTGGCCTGCATCACCTGGCCGGTGAAGTGGCTTCCCCGGTCGGACTCCACGATTTGAGGTAGACCCCACCGAGAGAACACCTCCCTCACCAGGATTTTCGCAGTCCCCACCGCGGTAGCTGTTCGGCAAGGGAAGGCTTCCACCCACTTGGAAAACACATCCACCAGGACAAGGCAGTATTTATAACCTCCCTGGGCGGCCGGTAGGGGTCCGATGTAGTCGATCTGGATCGACTGCCATGGTCCCTCTACCCGCCTGACGTGTCCTATAGACGCCTTCCTTTTCTGAGGGTCTGGATTGTTTGCAGCGCAAACCAGACAGCCCGCACAGAAGTTGCGAACGTCTTCCCGGAGGTCTGACCACCACCCTGCCTTTTCTACCCGTTGCCAGGTAGATTCTGGCCCAGGGTGTCCCGCACCTGGACCCTCATGGGCCAGCTGAAGGAATTCCCTCCGGTGTTGTGGGGGCACTACCCATTTGTCCCCTTTAAACAACATGCCTTCCCGCACAGCAATATCTACAGCACTGTATGGGCCCTCCGCCTTTTCCCCCCTTTTTATAGCAGCCAAGGCAGCCTTCAGGACCGGATCCTGCATCTGGACTACTTTAAGGTCCAGGGCCACAGCTGCCCCTGCGCTCCCTTGTGTCCCTGGCTTGCTTCTTGCTGCTGCTATCCTGCCTGCCTCGTATGGGTCCCATGGGCGACCTGTGCGAGCACCTTCCCTTGCCAGCAGGCCTGCCTGCTGGTTACCTTCCCCCCGTGGCTCAGTTTTGGAGTGGGCCTTTACCTTATGGATATATACATCCCCGGTTTCTCCCACTGCAGCCACGATCTTTTCTAGCAGGGGTTTGGTCACAAGGGGCTTCCCATCCACAGAGGTGTACCCCCGGCGTGACCAAATCGCCAGATACTCTGTACACCAATTGCAAGTGAACATGCTGTCCGAGCAAATCGTGTATGGGGTAGGGAATTCGTCGGGGTGTGTGACCACATACATCACCGCCGAGAGTTCCGCCTGCTGGGCGCTCAGGGTGCATGGGAGTTTAAGAGCCAAGGCAATTCCTGCCTTGGGATCCCAAACTCCGCAGCCCGTGAGTCTTGTACCCGTGGACACTGAACTGGAGCCATCAACATAGATCTCGTGGCCTGTGGGGTGTATCCCTGCCCGAAATCCAAAGTTAATGTCCCACACTCCCTCCACAGAGCATCGATGCGGCTGCCCTGAATAGATTAAATTTGCTGCGAGCCTGGGCTCGCAGAGGCCCTTGACCTTTAAAGTCATTTGGGAGAGGAGGAGGGTCCAGCGAGTGATTCTAGCACTGCTCACTGTCCCGTCCTTAATCCTCCCGTCCAACAGCATCTGTGTCGGGGTATGATGGGTGAGGAGTGTAATGGGGGATACTCCGGTAAAGATCTGAGCTCTCTTTACTGCCCAGTGGGTGGCAAGCAAGTGCCTCTCACAATTGGAGTATCCCTTTTCTGCCTCCGTGAGGACCCTGGAGGAGTACACCACTGGTCTCAGCTGACCGTTTCACCCCTGGAGCAACACTGCACTTAAGCTGTCACCACTGGCTGCCACCTCCAGGAAGAATTCCTCCCCCCCATCAATTGCCCCGAGGGCTGGTGCTACCTGCAGGTCTCTCTTAAGACGGACAAATGCTGCCTCACAGCCCTTGTCCCATTCCCACTCGACCCCCTTATGTAGGAGTCTGAGCAGAGGGGCGGCAGTGGCTGCATAGTCCTCGATGAAGTCCCTACAGTAGCCAGTGATTCCCAGGAAAGACCTTACCCCCGACACATCCCTAGGGACAGGGAGTTCCTGCACTGCCTTTCTTCTAGCCTCATCAATGGCCCTTTCTCCTGCCCTTATCGTCAGGCCCAGGAATTTTACCTCTCCTAGACCTAACTGGGCTTTCTTGGGGTTAACTTTAAAACCCCCTTCCTTCAGTAATACCAGCAGTTCGGCCAGCAGTGGACCGTGTTCCTCACTGCTGTCTGTGAACAACAACAGGTCGTCCACATACTGGACCAGCTGGTGTGGCTGGCTGAAGCCTTTTAAGCAATTCGCCATGCATTGGTGAAAGATGCTGGGACTATTATGAAAGCCCTGTGGGAGGCAGCTCCATGTATACTGCTGTTCCCGGAAGGTGAAGGCAAACTTGTACTGGTCTTCCCTCCGTACAGGGATAGACCAGAACCCGTTGGATATGTCCAACACTTTGAACGTGGTTGTGGATGCAGGGATTTCCCCGATCAGATCCACAACCGCCGCTACTGTGGGGGCACAAGCTGGGATGTTTTTATTGAGCACCCTATAATCCACCGTAGCCCTCCAAGAATTATCCGGTTCCCTAACCGGCCAAAGCGGGGAGTTGACATGGGTGGCTATGGGTCTCAAAACACCCTGCTCGACAAGCGAGCTTAAAGCTGTCTCCAAGTCTGCTTCTGCCTCTCGGGGAAAGCCATACTGCTTTTGCGGGCGGGACATGGGATCCCCATCTATTCGAACCTCCACTCCTGTGACTCTCCCACAGTCGTGTTTATGGGTGGCAAATGCTGCAAGATTTGCTTGCACATAGTCCCGGTACTCGGCCGGGGTGTTACTGACCAGAACCTCCAGGTCGTAACCCCCTTTTGGCTTCATTGTACACAGAGTCCCTTTTCCCTGTTTCTTATCAATAACCATGACTTCTCCCTCTGCTCCCGTGCCCACTGTGCCCCATAGACAGTGATTCCTCAAGTCTACTAGGATCTGGCGAGCGATGATAAAATCAGCCCCCAAGATCCCTTTTCCCACCTGCTCCCAGTTCATCAGGACGCACTTCCATTGTGTTTGGAGCGCTCCTAAACGAACTGCAAGCGGGACTGAGAAAAACCCAGCCTTCTCATTACCTGTGAACCCAACTAGTTGATACGGCACCCCGTTTGATAGAGGTGAGGTTGCGGGGTCCTCCGAATGGACTATCGTGCTGGAAGCACCAGTGTCCAAAAGGTAGGCACCCAATACATCCTCAACCTCCATCTTGACCCAGGGTCGTCCCCAGGGGTCATATTCTAGTGGGCACAGGTATGCAGGCTGGGTCTGGGCTAGTCACGGTCTCTGTACTGGCAGGGTTGCTGGTGCTTCCCTGCCTGTTGCCGTGGCTACCTTCCCAGTCCCCTCTAGCGCTGTCCTCACTGCAGCTACTATCTGGTCAAGGGATAGTGAGGAGTTCACTCCACTTCCCCCACTCTGGGCGGCTCCTGAAGGACTTCTCCCCCCATATCTCTTCACTGGGCTCCTGCAATCCCTTTTAAAATGCCCAGCTTTCCCGCACCCGTAGCACACACCCTCCTTATCAATCGAGCGGCCACCCTCCTGGTGCCATTCCCTTTTGGGAATCGAGTTGGGCTTTACTTCATTTACCCGACCTTTGGAGGTTTTCTCTTCCTCCCCTCCTCCATTCCGTTGGACCAGTGCCAGTTGCCTGACCACTGCTTCCTCGGTGAGGTTGGGGTCCCGGGAATCGAACCACAGTTCTGCCCTGGCCTTGAGCCAGGGCAAGCAGTTTGCCACCAGCATCCTCAGCCAGCGGCCAGTCTGTACCGCGGAAAGATTCGCCCGGTCGAGGAGCTCCCCACAGGCTGCGTGGTATACCACCCACAGCCTGTCCGCAAACGCCTGCGGGGTTTCCCCTGCGAGCTGCCTTGTCCTTTCGACCTGTTCGAAAGGACTGCCGTCATCGAAGCCCATAGTCTCAAGGATGGCCCTCTGGACCTCAGTAAATGTACGCTGTCCCCTCCGGCATTCTGCCAGCAGGGCCTGGTACAATTTGCTGTCCAGAGAGAAGAGCAGCAGCTTGGCTGTCTCTTCCTCGTCACACCCATTAATTTCCCCGGCCTGCATCACCTCCATGAAGTGGATAGACGGGTCCCCGCTGCGAGTGAGTTTGGCCAAATGGGCCACCATGGCCCTGAATGATTGAACTCCATGGGGAATAATAAAGTCGCTCTCCAGCGCTCCCTGACCTTGGCCACCTCCCTGTGGAGGACTGTACTTGTGCTGCCTGACCGGGCACATCCGCCCTGGTTCAGGATCTTTCTGCGCTGGTCCCTCTACCTCCGGCTGTCCCACCATACCCGGTGCAGCAGACAGTGCCTGGTCGCCTGATCCAGCCCTTAACTAACCCTCGGCTGGAGCCTCACATCCCTGCTGCCGAGCGGGACACATTGGTCCTGCCCCCAGCCCTGGGTATGCTACTACCTGCGTGCCCCGCCCCTCCTGGTACCCCACCGGACAAACCACCGGTGCCTCAGGAGGTGGTCGGGCGTCTCTTGCCTTTGGGTTCTCCTCTACCCCCCAATACTCTCCTTTGTCCCCTGTGGACCCTCCAGGTCCTATCAGGGCGACCATCCCCTTTGCCTGGGTCAGAGCATGGCTGAGAGTTTTAATCCTCTCCTGGCAGGGACCGTGATCTGCAAACTCACTGCGACTGGCCACTTTATAGGCTGCCTGTACGTCTTTTCATTTATTCTCCAGTTCCCAAATTTTCTGGGTGTACCGAGAGTTCTGTTCCCGGAGGGACCCCTCACTACCCTTGGCCTCAGTGCCCTGACACTGAAGATAGTCCCGGCTATTTCGGAAGGTCTCCTCCAACTGCCGGTTCCTTTGCTGCTCCCCAGCTAATTCGGCCAGCAGGTTGTCCCCAACCACAGCCCGGATAGCAGAGAGCTCCTCTGATTTCTAAAGACTCTGTTCCAAGTCCTTCACCCGCTGGTCGAGCTTTCGGACTTGGCGGGTGAGGCAGATAAGCCAGATGGCCTTTTCCACCTTGTGGTTGTGGTCCTTCCCTGCTGTCCACTGAGCAGCAGCATCCACTGGGCGCTCTGCCCGAGTGAGGGCTTGTACCCAAGGTTTGGTGAGGTTCACCTTGCCAAAAATGTATGAGGAAATTCTCTCCTCCATTTTAGTTTCCTCTCTTATCACCTCATCTGTTATATTAACATCTCCTGTTTGCTTATGTCCCATCTGGGTCGCCATGTTCTGTAAGGGGTTTTCACAGGGTTGTTGTTGTGCCTTGGGTGTCTCTCTCTGGGCTTCTGCCCTCACAGCTTATGCCTGGCCTGTGAGGTACCCTGAGTGCTGCAAGAGCACCCCTGGAGAGACTGTGTCCACAGCTTATGAAGGGGGTTTTGAGACTCGTGCGTCCCCACAGCTTATGCCTAGCCTGTGAGGCACCTGTGAGTGTCAAACACTCCTAACCCCTTCTTCCCTAGCCTGTGACACACAGTTGAGCGTTTTCGAGGCGCTCCTAGCTTCCCTTACACGGTTCTGACATAAGACTCACGATCAGGAGATGTAATACAATAGAACTGAGACAAGGTGATTCCAAGAGGAACTTTAGGCTTCCAATTTATTTGGCAAGGTGTAACTCAACAAACAGCAATACACCAACAAAACAATCCCCCTAAATCCCACTAAACGGACACAACGAAAATCTTTACACCAGTTTAGCAGTACAATGCCCAACCTCCCACCTTTCCTGGCCTAACTGAGTTGGGAGTTCTGGGGACCAGAGGTTATACTCACTACTGTGCCTTCTGCAGTCTGGTGGTTTGTTTCTTCTATCTTTGGTGTCTTCGGACACTGGTTTTCCTTCCGTGTCGAGAGGCCTGTGGTTGTGGTTGTTGGATCACGAGGGCAGGGAAAATCATCACTCCTCTTTTCTTCACTACGTCAGAAACCCCTTTTTTTATAGCCAGATTATCCAGTCCGCCTCTCCTGCTGAAGTCGATTCTTCTCATTGGTGGACTTTTGATTTTGAAAAATGCAACAGTTTGAGGTTTTTAGGTTTTTTTCCCACTGATCTTAACCTACTCAAGGTTTGAGTGGGTGTTGATTGCATTGGCCTCCTGTAGCCATTGTGCTAGTCTGGCCTGAGCCAGATATTTCTATGCCTGATGAAAAGGTGTTGGAATATGTATGTGGCATTGTTTAAATGCTAATGTTTTCAAGGGGCAAGTTTTGAGGGTATACAGTTCCCAGACAATTTGATTAGTTCCAATGTCCAAACTGGCCCTTTAGATATTGACCCCACCCCTTTTCTTGCAGACCTTAAAAAAATCCCAAATTCGATTAAAGTTCATAGTTTCTTCCATGTGCACTTTAGGATTTCAAACTTTCTGGTAGATAGTTCCAAATTAAATTCCCTTTCCTATGAGTCCAAACACTGAGGGGGGGTCTCCATTTGTGTCCCAAAGTTTTCCTTCCATCGGTTTCAATTCACAGCACAGACTGATCCCACAGCCCTTTTCCTTCTGGGTAAAATGAGGGGTTTTTGTCCTCCCCTACAATGTACAATTGTTGAAGTTCATCCATGTAATCTATACATGTCTGCCATTGCCTATCCACTGTCAACCCTTTAAGTATCATTCGCCAGTCTATCCTAGCCAATTCACGTCTCATACCATCGAAGTTACCTTTCGTTAAGTTCAGGACCCTAGTCTCTGAATTTACACTATCACTCTCTATCTTAATAAAGAATTCTACCATATTATGGTCACTTTTCCCCAGGGGGCCTCGCACAACAAGATTGCTATTCTCCCTCTCCTAATTAAACCCTTTGTCCTCCTCTGCTGAATTCCATATTTCTCCCAGTCCTCAAGCATTGCTGCTTTTTCTGGCCAATTTATATGCCTCTTCCTTGGATTTAACACTATCCCTAATTTCTGCACATTTCTCTCTTTCCAGAGTGGGAAAACTGTTGGAGGCCACCACAGAGTTGCTCCTGACCACAATTTCCAACTCCCTCACTAAAAGAGACCCACCTTCCTCATGTGGGTATCGGGGACTCCTTCTTTCTTTAACCCTCAGTATGATCTTCTTTAATACTCCATTAATAAAATCTTCTCCCTCACTAACACTTTGATGTGGAACTCACCAATTACTGAATAAAGGCAAATAGTTCAGCCTTAAATGCATCGATCAGTTTGCAGTTGCTACAGATGGATTAAAATTGACAAACCAAATGGAGGATTCATCTGTAGCAACTATTTCAACACCTTGCTTGCCCATGTGTAGGTCCTCAATGGGGCAGCCAAGCTGCCCCCGATTTTCAACTGCTGGCCGTTCATTTTCAGTTGAAAAAAAGATAGTCGGTAGTCAAAAACCACAACCACACTGTCAAGACGCACACATGAATAATGGCTACTCGGGCAATGTACTGAAGAGTGTCCGATACCCACGGCTCTGTATTCCAGCCAAATTGAAATAGTCTTTCAATTCAAACAGTTCAGCAACACCACCACCAGGAAGTTAATGACACGGCAGATGCTGTTGCCACGTACCTGGGTGAAAAGTGTAAAAGTGAATTCAGAAGCAAATTAATAGATCACTGGGTTCAGCCCTAATTGTAACAGAATTAGTGCACTCTCAATGTGGATAAGAACTAGATTTAAAAGTCTGCATCATATTAAGTGAAAATATATTTTTTTGCCAGTTGCAAGTTTCTGACATAGTAAAAGATGTCTGGACAAAGTTGTGCAGGATCTAAAATGCCTGACTCATCTATGCAGGTCCAACATTTTATTGCAACAAGTGCTCCAGAGGGAGGGGGCCCTGCTTGGGATTTAAGGACTCTGAGATCACATTTGAGCTGCACAAAATGCATTGGAGGAGATGGAAGTGACTATAAATGCACGATGGACCATTCAGCAGCTCTGGAAGCTATGCTGCAAAAAGGTTTAATAACTTAACCAGGTCAGTTAAGGTAGTACTATACAAAAGTATAGATAAGAATAGAGTTTCCTCACCCTCACACTATCTCAACACTACTTTGTTTACCTTGAACGCCCAATTATGTGACAGGGTACATTTTGCACCAGATCACAACTTATATTTGGCCTATACTCTCTGGAGTTTAGAAAAATGAGAGGTGATCTCACTGAAACATGCAAGATCCTGAGGGGGATTGACAGGGTAGATGCTGAGAGGTTGTTTCCCCGGGCTGGAAAGTCGAGAACCAGGGGTCACAGTCTCAGGGTAAAGGGTCAGCTATTTAAGACTCAGATGTTGAAAAATTTCTTCACTCAGAGGGTTGTGAATCTTTGGAATTCTCTACCCCAGAGGGCTGTGGATGTTGAATCGTTGAGTATATTCAAGGTTGAGATCTATAGATTTTTGAACTCTCGGAAAATCAAGGGATATGGAGCTCGGGCGGGAAAGTGGAGTTGAGGTCAAAGATCAGCCATGATCTTATTGAATAGCGGAGCGGCCCAAGGGGCACATGGCTTACTCCTGCTCCTATTTCTTATATTCTTATGTTCTTCCGAATAGAGTGCACATGAACAGAGTGGGATGTTCATAATTTGCTGAGAATGGGACTCTCTGGTACATAGAGGATGAGTAGGTCACACTGAAATTTAGTTTAACATTTAGAATTTAACTTAAAAAAGTATAAAGAAAACTGCGATAATGGGACTAAAGGCGGAGAAGTCCCCTGGACCTGCTGGCTTACATCCTAGGGTCTTAAAAGTGGCTGCAGAGATAGTGGATGCATTGGTTGTAATCTACCAAAATTCCCTGGATTCTGGGGAGGTCCCAGCAGATTGGAAAACTGCAAATGTAACACCCCTTTTGAAAAAAGGAGGCAGACAGAAAGCAGGAAACTATAGACCAGTTAGCCTAACATCTGTCGTTGGGAAAATGCTGGAGTCCATTATTAAGGAAGCAGTAGCAGGACATTTGGAAAAGCATAATTTAATCAAGCAGAATCAACATGGTTTTAGGAAAGGGAAATCATGTTTAATAAATTTTCTGGAGTTCTTTGAGGATGTAATGAGCAGGGTGGATAAAGGGGAACCAGTGGATGTGTTGTATTTGGATTTCCAGAAGGCATTCGATGAGGTGCAAAATAAAAGATTACTGCACAAGTTAAAAGTTCACAGGGTTGAAGGTACTATATTAGCATGGATAGACGATTGGCTAACTAACAGAAAACAGAGAGTCGGGATAAATGGGTCATTTTCCGGTTGGCAAACAGTAACTAGTGGGGTGCTGCAGGGATCGGTGCTGGGGCCTCAACTATTTACAATCTATATAAATAACTTGGATGAAGGGACTGAGTGTAATGTAGCCAAGTTTGCTGATGATACAAAGATGGGTGGGAAAGCAAGTTGTGAGGATACAAAAAAATCTGCAAGCGTTATAGACAGGCTAAGTGAGTGGGCAAAAATTTGGCAGATGGAGAGTATAATGTCGGAACATGTGATACTATCCACCTTAGCAAAAAAAAAGAGAAGCAAATTATAATTTAAATGGAGAAAAATTGCTAAATTCTGCTGTACAGCGGGACCTGGGAATCCTTGTGCATGAAACACAAAAAGTTAGTATGCAGGTGCAGCAAGTAATCAGGAAGGCAAATTAAATGTTGGCCTTTATTGCAAGGGGGATAGAGTATAAAAGCAGAGCATTCCTGCTCCAACTGTACAGGTATTGGTGAGACCACACCTGGAGTACTGCGTACAGTTTTGGTCTCTGTATTTAAGGAAGGATATACTTGCATTGGAGGCTGTTCAGAGAAGGTTCACCAGGTTGATTCCGGAGATGAGGGGATTGACTTATGAGGAAAGGTTGAGCAGGTTGGGCCTATATACATCAGGAATGAGAGGTGATCTTATCAAAACATATAAGATAATGAGGAGGCTCAACAAAGTGGATGCAGAGAGAATACTTGCACTCATAGGGGAAACTAAAACTAGGGGACATCATCTCAGAATAAGGGGCTGCCCATTTAAAACTGAACAGGAGGAATTTCTTCTCTCAGAGGGCTGTAAATCTGTGGAATTCTCTGCCCCAGAGAGCTGTGGAGGCTGGGTCATTGAATGTATTTAAGGTGGAGATA